>NW_026611606.1:630000-1055733 GCF_029532465.1 Lipomyces tetrasporus
CTGCCATAACCAATCCACAGGCAAAAAAAAGTCATACCATAATCATGCAACTACGAATGAAATTAGCCATGTAACGACCTGGCATAAACCGACTAAAGTGAGACCCGCAAGTTCCCCCTGATGCACAAAGTAATGACGAGTACAGAGCCTATATATCCCATAAACATGACAACAATACAACGCTTTTATTTACCCAGAGCCCAATTAACGTAATGCCTAGTACGCTTTGTATCCCCATTTCCAATTTACCCCTGCCTACCAGGCTGCTTGCATATCAGTTGACCTTATGGGTTCGTTTTCTTCTTCGTACTCGACCTCAATACGAGGAGCACCTATTACAGTCAGCAATGCAGATACAACAGTATATGCGTGTCAAAACGTACGCTTTCGAGATTTCTCGGACGTCTCACCGCGCTTCCGTTTGGAAAGCGTTGGGTTGGACTCCTCAACTTCCTTCTCCGCTTCCTCTTCCTCGGCCTCTTCCTCCTCAATATCATCTGACTCAGATCCATGGAGTTCTTCATCACTTCCAACATCCGGCCCAAGCCAGCTTTCAATATCTTCCAACTCAACCAGGTCGTCGTCGTCATCGTAATCCTCAACATATTCAACATCCCCGTCGCTTTCCTCCTCCGCCTCCATTTCTTCGTCTTCGTTTTCGTCGACATCTTCAACGCCTTCACCTGTATTCCTCATGTTGTTCATAATTGTCTGCCACACGTTTTCATCGACGTTTAGCGGTTTCTCACCGTAAGCACCGCTCTTCAATCGCTCCAGCAACTCTTTTTCAATCGCCTTTTCAACTCTGGCAGCTGCAAGCGCCTTTCTCTCCCTTGTGCTCTCGCGTCGAGTAACCTTCGACTTTACACCAACTAATCGGCGTTCCTCATCACGACTTTTAAGTGCAAGTCGCCTTGCAGTAATTGCAACCTGAGTCAATCGTGTAAGTCGCTGCTTGCACTTGTGTATCAGAAAGTTTGGCCAATAGATCAGTCGCTCTTCTATCTGTTCCAGGGCTTTGCTGTACTGTTGCGACAATTTTACCCGTTCCCATAGCTTCAGAGGCGTATGCGCCCTTTCAATCGTTTTCATATACAAATATATCTTGCCATTAACTGACCTAATCGTTGCATAGCGAGAATTGGCCAGGGGACATGACTGCCGGTTGCAAAATCCAGTGACCTGCGTGAAACATTAGCACAATCTTGGCCCCAAAATGTACATCAAGTTGCTCTCACGTTATACTCATTTCTACAGAATGTCTGATCCTTTGGAGTCCTTAATCACTGATTAGTGACTTGATATTTCATATTATTCCAAGCCAAATCATCATACTTGATCTTGTAGGAGCAGAACTCCTGGTTGATGACCTGCCACACTATCTGCAACTACAGTTAATACCATGGCTCTTCAGATATTATAAACCAATTGTACAAAAATACCTCGTCCGACATGTTAACTATTTATGCCATTAAATAGATTTGAGTACTATTGTCGGTCGTGGGTGTTTCACTTGACCACAAGTACTCAAGAAATGGAAATTTTTCCCATATCCGAGCAAAATGTCAGTTACCCGGTGCAAAACTCCCAGCTTCAGCGCCGCACTAACACAAACTTTTTCTGAGACCATGCCGTTCTAACAAAAATTTCAGTGGAATCCAGGCGGCTGAGATATAAGAAAAAATCTCAGGCACCGCCGCGAGGTAACTGGACTACGACAACGCATCCACGGTGAGCATGGCCGAGCCATCAATCCACGAAAAAAAATCAAAGAAGCGGAAACGCCGCTCTGAAACGGGAAAGGAATCGGCTGCGCAGGAGTCGCCGAGTGCACCACAGAAGTCCCCACCACAGGCCCAAAGACGAAAGCAATCTGCAGCGCAGACAGTCCTTTCGCAGCTTCCATTAACAGCTAGTGTTATTCCGACATCACCACTGGGTAATCCTACACCATCGCAATGTTTCTGCATTGTCAAATCGTCTATGTACATTTCGATAGCGCCGATGTACTCACTTGCACCCCTCCAGGGAATCCGATTGCAGCATTTGGATCCTCTTACAATGACGTACTATTCTCCAGTCTCAGGAATTGTTTTGGCATGTCTTCATGTCTCTATCGATGAAGCTGACAGTGCAAAAGTCGCGGGAGATTCGCCATTCGCATTCGTCTGGATTACGGCGGAGTTTTTAGTTTGGAGACCAAAACGGGGCAGTATATTACAGGGAAGAATCAATCTGCAGTCTCGCAGTCATATCGGTTTACTCATTTTCGATGTTTTCAATGCTAGCATCACCCGTGATAAGATACCGGCTACATGGAAGTTTATTGAGAATGTGATCGACGAGGACGCTGCTCTTGAAGCTTCGGCTGATGATGAGACCAACGGAGAAGCAAATGGCGACGCCGAAGCTCTAGACGAAGAGGAGGACGGAGAGAGTAAAAGTTTGGGATACTGGGTTAACGAGAACGGAAAGAAGATAGAAGGAAAGTTGACATTCATTGCCGAAAGTCTTGAAGTATCGGGTAAAGTGTTCTCAGTTCAAGGAAGTTTGTTAAAACTGGGAGACGTTAAGGAGGATTTAACGGCGCCAGGATCGGGGAAATAGACAAAATCAATCTTCAGTTTCAAAATTTTGGGTACTATGTATAATATTTGGCTTTGTGTGCGTCCAATTGTTGGATTTTGGGAGGTCTTGGCGTGAATAGAGAGATAGTAAGGTCAAACCGACAAGCCGTCCCGTACTGTATATATGTGCCATGACTATGTACCGTATATTACGACCAAAGAGACATTATAAATACATGAAACTTTTATAACCTGTCCCCAACCCCACAAATCTAGTTGCTGTCGAAGTACTGCAACAAGAAGTCACGCTCGACGGACTGCTCACCCCAGTCCTTAACAACAACGCAGGAGCAGCCGACGACCTTGCGGGCATTGCCTTCTCTGTCGAGAACGCCTATAAAACTAATTAGACATCCCTCATCAATTGCCGAAGATACAGAACTTACACAAACCAGCCCACTCGCCCAACTTCTTGGAGTCCGAGACCTTGATCAAAGGGATCTTGGCCTCAGGCTCAGCGCAAAGAGCCTCGATGAGCTTAACGTATGACTCCTCGTCGCAAGAGTCGCAGAGAACAGCCAAGTGAGCCTCACGACTATCAATCCATCAGCATACTGAACAGCCATATTGCTTAGTAGATCATGCAACAACATACCGGCCAAGAGCCTTGGATGCCTCACGAAGACCACGGGCAAGGCCATCATGGATAAGAGCCTTCTTGAGGACACCCTTGAGAGCCTCCTCGACGGTCAATCCACCAGCAGTGGCGGTCGCGGCAACTTCCACCTCGATCTCCTCAGCGGCAACGACTTCCTCGGTGTCTGACTGAACTGAGAATTAGCACACCAATCCTAACACCCACGCTTTTTTGAAACAAACATGCATACCATTGTTACTAGATTAAGTATTAAAAGTTGAAATATGTGCTTGGACTTCGTCGACAGAAGTTCGTACTGCTCAGTCCAAGGTTGGTGATGGCTATTAAGACGAGACTTTCGTAGGTGAGGTATTCTTCAATCTTGTTCAGCTTAACATAACGCGGGAGAACTCGTGCGGCTATGGGTTGTGACTGCTTTATCTCATTGGGTCAGAATGAGCCCTGGTTTTTAAGCCCTACCTCGCCGGCCGTTGTTGTGGAAACGAGTCCTCCAACGCGTCAACAAGGGCGATGGAGCGACCTCCATCGCGTACGGCATTTGGACACGATCTCGACGACTAATCTCCAGCAGTAGTTATTGTTACAAATAATAACTAGGACATATTATGGCGCCTGTATCGCAGCCAACAGCCTCTACCGCTGCATTGCTAACTGAGCATTTCGAATACCCTCCCATCGCTCTCCTAGACGATATCATTAATGCAGTCAACAATATCTTATATAAGTGCACGTCTGCCATTGAGACATTTCTACAGTCCCAGCCTCCTTGCGCGAATATTCCAGATGAAGAGATCGAAGTTGGAACTGCTAAGCTGGAAACACTTCTGGAGGGAGCAGTAGATCGGAATTTCGACAGGTATTACTCTATTACCGTGGAGTTATAGCATTATACTAATCGCTCGTGACAGGTTCGAATTATATGTTCTTCGAAATGTATTGGCTATCCCAGACGAGATTGCCGACGGATGGATGCGGCTATCGCACCACAAGGTATGATAATTAAAGTATTACATAATGTCAGCGTAGGAAATCGTTGTTCTTCGAATGCATCTAATTGAAACAGAATGTAGACTATTCAGTTTCGCATGAGCACTTGGATATTCGTTTGCTAAATTTGCGGAAAACGTTACAGGCGTCGCATCATGTCAACCAGAAGCTTCGGGAACAGACCCGAGCCAACCGACAGCTCATAGCGCTTCTGACAACTTACCAATCGGCATTATCGTTTTTGCAAAAGACAAATGGCGTTGCACCCATGGATGAGACAGTGAGATTTCTAGTATCACAAGCCGGCGAAATACAGCGGAAGTTTGGCAACTTACGGAGACTTGAGTGTAACTCTGCGGTCCCTCTCGCCGCTGGGCACGCCTCTGGCTCTTCAGGGTTTGACGTCAAGATATCAGAACGAGAAATTTACATCGAGAAGATGACAGCAATGATAGTGGGCGCTACAGATAGAGAAAATGCGATCGACATTGATGCAGAAAGGAAGACAGAAACTGATGTTGAGAATTCGAAACGTGCCGCTGAGCTAGTGTCGAACTGGTCGTAGTGGGCATTTTGCTCTGCGCGTATAGTTACATGTTCCATTGGGTCCTTTGGCTGGAGTTTCAGTGTGCTTTCTTTTAATATTTATGGATTCGTTCGATATTGGCAATGCAGTTGGGAATATGTAGCCATCATGTTACGTCATCGTGCAATTTTGAAGCATCGAGGATAACACCGCTAAGGTATATGCACCTTAAAACATCTGTCGACAATTACACTGATGCCATTGAGAGGTGACCAGATTTAAAGTTGTGAAGCTCGGTTCGCCGTGGCTGATCGAACATAATCACCTAATCCGCCAAAATTCTGCACAGATTAATATATGCATGCATTTATCCGATGAACTCGCGTAATCCTAATTACTTCAAGTGTGAATTTCCCACACCAATCTCGAGTGTACCGTTAATATTAATTGTCAAAGTAAGTATGTATGAGCCCCTCTACTTCTCCCAAATGCTGTCTCCTCGCTTCTTAGCCTCAAAATTTATTCTTCCCTAGATCAATAAGTTAGAATAGACTCTCAAGCACGAAGTCAATGGCAGTCAAAACGACCTAATCGTCACTCGTACCTCGAATCTGTAAGCGGTCCATAACAGGACGCCGGGGATAACGCATAAGAAAACAATGGCGTGACGAGATGTTCTAGGGGTCCATCGAAAATGCTTCTCGTAATTCTCTCTCATTTCTGGGTCATCGTTAACAAACCAATCTCACAGAATGCCCGTCTACTAGATAATGATGTTGCAGCCGATTGGATATTGAGACTCTGATAAATTGCAGAGGGCCTGTACACATGACTCAAATTCACGTACCGAAATGTCTGTCAATCGCGGGATCCCGCTTAAGCGCTGCATTATAAGAAAGCAATTGTTAGCTAAATCACAATGCCACGATCTCATTGGTCCGGTTTTCCCAGTTGCCATAGCACACAGTCTCTCACGATCACTCCAATGTCAACCAATCGAGTTGAACAGAACATACTTGGCTGATGATGATCTCCTGCCATCTTGCAAAGTTGAGTACGGTGTCAAATTATACTAAGCAGGTAATAGTGAAACAATCCTGATCCTCATAAGGCTCGGGATAACGTTCGTTGGCTCACGCTAACAGCAGTCCTCGATGCCGAGAACATGTTTCGCGCCCGCTACGCATATCATGCATATTAGCGGTATTGCTACGAGTATATGCAGTTACGCGTGGAGTTGTGAAGATTATGGTGCATCTGCAAAAACGATTTCATAAATCGAGGTTAGGGTAGCTGTGCTCTAGGCTCTCGGAGAGATTTTCTGGTGTGGAGATCATCATCGTCTGAGAATCGACCAATTTGCCATTTACGGGGTAAAAGATGTTTGTTGGCATTAGACAACGAAGAGGGACGCTCGCGGATTGCGAGATTCTGTGAGGGCACTCTTAGTTTGTAGACCGTATTGGCAACAGGAGCTTCTGTAACTTAATATAAATGTATATCTCTATGCCGCTCAGAAGGCCAAATAGCCCACGATAATCCTCCTCGCGAGAGCTTTTGCAGACTGTACCCCACCAATCAGACGTTCTGGTCTATCCGGCAGTTCGCAGCAGAGATGCAGGATACATGCGAATATCATGTAGGGATCGGCATGGATACACGGATAACGGATATATCCGGGGATATCCTTTGTGGATACGGATACGGTAGAGAATATGCGGATATGGATACTGATACGGATATAGATATTTTACCTGGACGGGATACGGATTATAGATAACGAAAAAACGGCCTGGATATTATCCGTGCCGCTCCCTTCGGCGGAATATGTTCCAGCAGTCTAAATATCAAGCTTGGCTAGATAGCTTTAGCGACTTGATATAGAGACATGTGAATCTTACCCCGGCCGTTCATAATGCTTAGGTCTGCGACAGACATAACCGAGAAAGCAGATGAAAGCAGATAGTACGGTGCCCAATATCTCGATCGGCAAACAAAGCGCGGAACCACAAGGAAGCCTGCACTGCTGCGTACACACGTGGCGACAGTTGACGCCAGGGCGTACGATAGCGGGCGGCTCTCGACCTGCATGTCCCTGTAGTGGCCAACCTTAATTTAATTGTAAGGCGTCTGTTGAAACGCCTGCTTACTCGAGTTGTCCCACCATCAGATAAGGTCAGCTCATACCCTCCTTGCCCATTTCCTTCGTTATCACACCTTCGAGGCACTCCTTCCTTTACGATTAGACAATTTCTACTGCATCCGATATGACGACTTCCGACCGGACTGTGGACTCGACAAGGGTGTGGACGACATTGCTGACGAACACGAAGTACTTGCCCGGTCTTCTTGCGCTCGAATACTCTCTGCGCCGTGCTGGAACCAAATATCCGTTTGTAGTGCTTTACACCTCTACACTCGAGCCTGAGGGTCATGCGGCTCTTGATCGTCGAGGAATTGCTAAAAAGGAAATTCCTTACTTGCTTCCCAAGGTCCACAAGGATTACGGTGTTGAGGTTCGTTTCTACGACTGCTGGTCGAAATTGCAGCCGTTCAACTTGACCGAGTTTGAGCGCGTTGTCCAACTCGACTCGGACATGATTGTCTTGCAGAATATGGACGAATTGATGGAGATGGAATTGAACGACACCGACAGGGTATTCGCCGCATCACATGCTTGCACATGCAATCCGTTCCAAAAGCCCCACTACCCCAAGGACTGGTGCGTCGAATAGTTACGGTCTGGGCCCTCGAGAATGTCGAACCTAACGTTGCATGTAGGATCCCAGAGAATTGCTCCTTCACTCACCAGCATTCGGACCCAGATACTGCCCAGGTTGAAGGCGCGGCGACAGATACTGGCCTCGCCATCTGCAACGGCGGTCTTCAGGTCGTGAACCCGTCACAGGAGACCTATGACAAGATAATTGGCGCAATGTCTGAACCGTCCATGACTGATAACTACGAATTTGCTGACCAGTCACTCTTGTCTGACGTCTTCCGCAACGCTTGGGTGCCATTGTCCTACAAGTACAACGCGCTTAAGACGCTACGCGACATCCACAAACCAATCTGGCGTGACGAAGAAGTCAAGAACGTTCACTACATTCTTACTCCAAAGCCTTGGGAACTTAAAGACGAGACCAATGAGCTCTTCGAGTGGTGGTGGAAGATCAATGATGAGCGCCACGTAGTCGAGAAGGAGGCAGGAGTATATGATGGCTTTTAGCTTATAGTATCACCTTGGATGTTCGTGTTTAAAAGTTATTCTGTACATTTAACATAGGTCCGTGCTTGAGGAGTTGGATAGTATGATGATCTAGCGCTATTGTTATTTTATTACATTTTATGAGATTTTGGCCCTCGAGCAGAGGGTTCCGTCCTGACACCTATCCGAAGGGTTCATCTCCATGTGAGGGCGTAACCCACCCATGAGCAGGGTTCCACCCTATAGTTAGAGGTTTTAGCTGTTTAGCTAAAGGTAATGTAGTTAAACGATGAGCATGCGCATAAGAGCGACTAAAATTATTCTGACTGTAATATATGAAACCGAATTTATTCAATCCGGTGTTGAGAACGCTCGATGTGACAGTCGATGTTCTTTTTTGAACACCTGCAGCGCCACTAAGTTGGCGCTGTGGTGGGAATTTCCGATTGCAATGTGTAAACTTTAAAATTGCTGTTCCGCATTATGACGTTAAGATATGGTTCGAACCTAACGTTGTCTTTACTTGACTGCTCAGATTCTCGCTGGGCAAATTTCGGTGAATACTTTGCAAGGGCGGCGTCGCGGCGACCAAATGAACGTCAGCTGCTTTGAGCCTTCCTAAAGACTTTCTTCAACGGAAGTTGCATTGTATGTACACCACCACAAAACGGCCTGAGAGGCAGCGTCTTTGTACGCCTTTTCGAGGATCACCTCCAATGACTTCAATCCCTGTACTGTAGAATTAGGGACGCAAGAAAGAGTCTGTTTTTGAAGCTGAAAGTATAAGTTGGGGTGGCTTTGCGGTGGGGCAGTGCGGAGTAGGCGCCTGGTTTCGTATTGGAGACAACTGAATCTCCCCGGACATGATGACCTGCCGGAGAGGGCATTTAGCGAGTCACGTTTGGATCGGACATAACCTCGAGGACCAAACAAGAGAAGAAAATATGACCGGTGGCTTACCAACCCCTTTTGCAAAACTCGGTACAAACTATTGGCAGGTCAAAATGGCCGGCGATGTAGATGACTTTTGCCATGTGGAGGGTGACCTTTGGATGTATCATTGAGGGCTGTTCATGTTTGCGTTACATCACCAAGATGGACTGTCTGGTATCAATGTGCGATGTTTTAGGTATCCTCAGCTGTAGGGTAAAATTCCATGCTGGTCGTCCACCAACTCCTGATGATAGTGCAAACATCCCTATCCCATCATCATGTAGGCATACACGTACTGTAGTGCATTCTCATTTCTCTGACGTATACCGTCAAATCACAAAGATTGCAAATCTCCGTGATTAAACTTGCTCACGTTCTGCAATTCTACACCCCCCTGCAACCAAGTCAAGATATGGTAAAGCCGTGTGATGCCAAAGCGGGTACGGTTTAGTACGTCCATTGAATAGCAAGATCACCAGACATTACCATAGCGCGCCATCCATGTTTCTGGAAACGATCCTGCTACAGTCCCTCAGTCAGAGATTACCTTGAACATCAGAAGACATCTCAGATAGCAAAAGACAGGCCTAAATATCCGAAGAGGCTAATTTGGTAAAGATAGCCTTGAGAATAGACTAGATTTGAGAAACGGACAATCCTCCTACTGTTTTCTATAGGATACTGTCCTAGCCAAGAAAGATGACAGATATTCCTTCCTTAATTACTCTCTTTAGTCCAATAAGGCTCTCACCTTCTGTTCATATAAACCTTACCTTGTGCTATAGTGTTGCATATATCGTTTTAATCGAAATTGAAATAAGTTCCTGGTAGATTATAAGCCTATAAGCTATATTTCTCTATCTGGACTATTAAATGTGTGACATAAAAATACTACAAAATTAGTTAGCTATAATATTGAGTGCCTTTTTCGAAGTAGGGTAAGGATTATAAAATAGTCTCAGTTCTAAGATAATCCCTTTCAGAAAGGAATGACTTCTGACTTCAGATTTTGATCAGTCTAACCGACATCCTTCTCAAGACTGTCTTAACGTGATAGGATCAGCCCTAGGACCATCTTCAAAAAAAGAAGTAATGTGGCATAGTGTGTCTGGCCATGACCTAGTCCATCGAAATTTAGTCTGAACAGATGTTTCCCATTCAACAATCGTAAACTAGCACAGGCGTAAAGCTGTAAGAGAAACTTTATATACTGCTCTCGCACCATAAACCTTTAGAGGATTGAATTCGACAATGCGAGACGTCCTCGTAAAATATCGACTCCTACAGCCAGATGGCGTGCTTTATTCCACTTTCTAAGCCATTACTCAAGCCGGCCACGGGCGTCCACACGTCTCCTCTCTCCCCACTGATCCATTAGGATCTCAACTCCACCGCCCTCCTGCCCAACCACCACCACCACAAACTTGCCGTCTTCATTGAGCCGCATGCCGCGGATGACATCAACATTAGTTCGCACGTGTTTCATGTTTTCCACCTTTCTGCCATCGCTCGAGAGCAGAATGATGGCGACATCGTCTCCCGGCGGCAGCTCCTCGGGAACGTTTTTGAGATGAGGATCGCGCTGCGCAATGTGCCTTTCCCACCTGTTGCTGACATACAAGACATTCGGAATGGTGGGGTGAAGGCAAATATCGGCGGAATCTATCATGAACTGGTGGTCCGGGTGAACAGTCGGAGGAATGATGTTGGGTGCAAAATCATCGATAGGCTGGATTGCTTCGGCGGGGGGAGTTGACAAGTCAAAGGCAACGACGGTGTGCGAGAGCTCTCCAATGACATACATGATCGTCTCTAAGCCTTATCAGCTAAGTCGTAGGATGGAGCGGGGGAGTCATACCGTCAGGAGTCAATACGGCATGTCGAGAACCTGTCCCGCGAGGGCACAGAAGCCAATCACATATTTCAAAATTCATTTTGTCGCGACGAAGGATCCATACACGGTCCGATCCTAAGTCTGGAGCGTAGAGCAGACCTCTTTTGTCTTCGAGCATCTGGTGTACGTGGCATTGTCGCTGTCGGCCTTCGTTCGGACCGTGCTCAACCGACTCGTAAAGGAATCTCGGGAAGACCTCCGTTCGGGGCGCATCCGTAAGCAAGAGTCCGTCTTTGTCGGTGATTGAAATGAGATACAGAGCTATAGAACCTCCCAGATACTATCCACTGTGAGCACAAACCGTGAAGCGTTCATATGTACTTACGGTGCCGAGCGCCAGTGCAGAATTATCCTGTAGTGTGATGACTATCTCAGCGGTATTAATGGAAGAGCCAAGGACTACGGCAGCGTATACTCACAGTGACCAGGCGCTCCTAGGGTTGGCTGCTGACTTGTAATCTTGGAAGTCTTCTGCGCGTGATCGATATCAAACTGTACAAAAGAGCAGACTCGATCCCCTCAGACAGACCAATGAGTCGATCAATGCCCCCTTGCGACGATGAGAGCTCGATCCATGAAGCATTGAAAGGAGCCGCATAATTAGCGAGAATGCTCAACTCCTTTTTGTCGAGGTCCAAGGCGAGCACGGTGAAGTCGGACCGCTCGCCAGAGATCAGAAGTTTATGTTGTATGGCGTGGTCAATAGGCTAAGAGTAAACTGTTCTCGCGAAACTTGCAGTGCAGTGACAATAGCGTATGTGCTCCAACAATTTCACCAAATTGGGCGGGAATCTGGCAGGAGCTTGCAACACATAACGGCTATTCGACTTGTGGTTACTGGTTAGATCTTGAATGATTGCCTATACTAAAGCCATTAGCATCTAACTAATGATTTCATCTAGACTAAAGTGATCCGCTGTAAATGGATCATCGCGCTCAGCTTTCCCCCGGCCGTACAAAAGCCCGATCGATGAGATTGTTAATATGCGGTACTTGGGAAGACAAGGGCAAATTGTGATGCGTCTGTCGTTTGGTCGGGTTAAGCCCTATATATTATAGATTTGGATATGTACTTTTGTTTGTTACCTGTTGTATAATGTAAATGCTAATATGACTACTGCAATTTCGTAATCCAATTGTCTGAAATCGATAGAGGTCTGTTGGCGTCGCCATGTCCCCAATCACGAGACGCTAATTTTTTAATCTACGAGAACCGCACCAACTTCTCAAAATATACTCAAAGAACTAATTAGAATGTTCATATAAGCCAATTCACCATTCATTAGCTTATATTCTGATGCTGTGAGCTGTGACTTTACATAACCATCCTGACCATCCCGATGAAATTCTCTCTTGCAAACCACTCCGCCGCTCTAAAATCTGAACTCTCCGTACGCCGGCATTTATAACTCCATTATCGACTTCGGTACCATAATCTGGTAATCTTCTGGAGACGCATCTTCTTCTGCAGTTGGAGAACGCCATACATAAGCGCCTCACTGGTGGGAGGACATCCTGGAACGTAGACATCGACTGGGACGATTCTGTCGCAACCGCGGACAACAGAGTATGAATAATGGTAATAGCCGCCACCGTTGGCACATGAACCCATAGAAATAACCCACCGTGGCTCGGGCATCTGGTCGTAAACCTGTCGCAAAGCCGGAGCCATCTATTCCACAGTTAGCAAAACTCGACCCATCGGCGGCCACGACATGAATCCACACGACATGCCACGCACACTCAATATCGGACAACCTGCATACCTTATTGGTCAAAGTACCCGCAACAATCATAATATCTGATTGTCTGGGAGAGGCACGGAAAATGATACCAACACGATCCTGATCGTATCGCGGGCCGGACAAGTGCATCATCTCCACTATAGGTACAAATTAATCAGCAACTGAGTCCCAATATTATACAATCCACAAGTTACAACAAGTATTGAATCGGCAATACGTACCGGCACAGCATGCAAGCCCGAACGTCATCGGCCAGAATGAGCCCTGTCGCGCCCAATTGGCAATAGCATCGAGTGTCGTCATCGCATAGTCAATTACATTCTGCGGCTTCTGTTGAGATGGAAGTGGATAGTCTGTAGGAAGTGTAGAGCGGACAGCAGGCACCTTGGCTGACGAAGGGCTCGTTGTGGAGAGCGCCCGCGATGCATATGGAGCGAGAATAGCAGGAACTGTGGAGGGAGGCGACAACAGGTAAGAGGCAGCAGCAGCGCTGCGCGATGTGAGAACACGCCGTATCATACTGGTATATGTGCTAATATGCGGGATATTTGCAGACCGGTAGATGTGGCGGATTATGTAGATCAAGCCGATGAAGAAAGATGGTGCCTGGTTGATTTTGACTCCAGAGGTTTGTCCGCCTTGCCTGGACGCGACAAATCATTTACGGCCCCGTGATTGGCTGTCGCGGTACCCGGCTCCGCTGAGCAGCCCGTAAGCTGATCGGCAAACGAGCGGATCAGTAAAACCGACAATTCTCTTTATTGTTCTAAATAGCAATCCACAGCGAAGATATATAACATTATAGCCAATAAAAATTATACTTTATCCAGTTTACATGTACGTGAGTTATGTCCAATCTCTTTGCAATGCCCACATCGCCAGTTATTACTCGTTCCATCTAAAACTAGGGTCATCTGGTTCTCTCCCATGACCATTTCTTCCTGACGTGGCCTATGCCGTTGACCTTCTACTCTGGTCAATATAGTATTAGAAGTAATAAATGATCTAGGAGCTTTGCCCTTTCTTTGTTGGCGTTGTACAGCACCCTGCAGTTGTTTAAGTTGGACATTTTAAATCACGCCTCATAGATTGCTAATTCCGCGCACTTCTTCATCTGATCAACTGATAAAACTTCGTATGATAACCCCATTTCTCACCGACTTTAATGGATCTTGCGAAGTTGATTCGGCACGCTTGGTAAGAAGTAAATCGGCCATTTTTCGCACGTAGGAAATTCTAGGCGGAAGTCCCCGCTTATCCATCGCAAGTATCCATTCTAGAAGCACTTCCTCTTCTATTTGAGTGAGATTTCGCGTCGGCGTGATAGAATCGCGTCGTGATACGCGCCCATTTAAACGGGCGTGGAGCGTAGCGAGACACGGTACCAACGCGCCGCGCTTCTAATACTTGCAATTTCGCATTTTTTATAGGCTAAGAGAATTCTTCCTTCCTTCCTTGGATCGTCTTGAGCTATGGCTGCTACGTTATAAAACGTTGAAGCACAACGCGCGTAAAAAAATAAAGAGGTGATCCGCTCGCTTGGTTGATCCGCTAGATTGCCGTCACGTTAACTCCAATATATTCCAGATATAGTATTACATGTTCCACACCAATAGCATTCTTACACAATAGAATAAAAGTACAATACACATGTTGAGCCTATGGCATGTCAGATAACGAACGCCACGTGTAATCTGTCGTTGTCATAAAGAACAACCCAGTATAATGGGCCAAATCACCAATTCTTACACGGAGTCCTCCGCAGATTGCTGTCGTTTACCTCCTCTACTCTTCAGCTCGCCAGTGACAAACTAGAAACTCGTTAGACGAACTCAGCCAAAGAAGATTCTTCGTAACATACTTTCAAGTAGTACGGAACCTGGAGTCCGCTCTTCAAGAAGAACAGCTTCAAGTTACGAGCCTTGTCCTTAAGCTGAACCTGATTCCGGTCCTTCAACACCTCGGATATTCTACCGCCCGGCCCATACATCTCCAAAATCTGACTCCACCGCGGACCTTTGACCTCATCTAAGCCTTGCATAAGAGCAGTCTCTTCCTCCTTTGTCCAGGGCCGACGTCTGCTAGAGCCGTTGTTAAGGGCACGATTGCGACCGGACTTTGCTCTGGCAGGGGGCGAGGTTGGCCCAACTGATGCTCCACCAGCAGGATAGCCACCCGCAGCGGAAGTGTCTCCGCTCATAATCGGATCCACTGGTATTTCAGAAGATGCAGTTGCTTCCGTGTTCTGCTGCACCGCGGCCGGCACAACTGGTGACGCATGGACAACGTTTGAACCAGTGGCGAAATTTGAAATATTAGTATCTGGAACATTTGATCTCCTTGGTCTCTTGGATGCAGTCTAAAAAAATATGAGTCGGAGCACTCTTTTGCCATACGCGCTGGAAAGCGACACTTACCTGGGGAGGAAGAACAGTCAAAGTTTGATAATTCTTGGAAACATATTCGCTAATATCTTTCAAGAAATCCTGCCAGACGTATTTTTCCGAAAGATTTTCCGACTGGTCAGTAGCCGCCAACTGAATTGAAGTTAGAATACGCGATCACTGCACTTATGAAAGCCTGGCATACAATTTCCTTTCGACTCTTACAACGAGCTATAAAATCCTGCTCACTGGGGGTTAACGAGCGTGCACCATGACGTCGCGTAACCAGCAACTGGTCAAGGTCTTCTGGGAAGAGGTCATCCAAGATCTCCTCCTTTGAGCGCTCACCCTGGCCCATTGCTGAAATAAAAGCCTGCGTCTTAAGGTCAAGATATAAAGCGCCTGCTCCATCTATTAATATCGAACCAGGTATCGATACTAGATTGTGACTTACCTTGACTCTTGAGCAGGCGCGCCCCATCGGGAACAAAGGAATCCAAGAAATACTCGTTCAAGTGGAAGAAACCAACTTCTGTCGAGCCAAACACAGACGAAACAAACGTGGCCAAATTTGCCTTGCGAATAATAGAACGGTATCGAGGCGACTTTGAGAAACCCAACGTCGAAGCTGACAAGAAAGCATCGTGTGTATATAACTTCTTAGTTTCTAATATCATTAGCAATTTCAATAACCATAATGAGCCAACATAACATACGGTCAAATAGCGAGGTCAAGGTCCGGTACGCCTGGCCTTGGTCACTCTCTGGTTGTGTTACAACGTTGAATGTATCCTGGTATGTTCCGCGGCCGAGCGTTGTAAGAATCTGTGACGACTAAAAACATGTTAAATAATGCACAATGAAAATGTCACAGCGACCATGAGCTTACTAGATTGTCGAGTATTGGCATACTCTGGACCTTTAATTGCATAGACGGGTCCTGCGAGCTCGTGAAGTCATCAAGAGCGAAATCGTATGAATCTTCATGATGGATCTCCTCTTCCATTGACACGGGATTTGCCCCGCTCACGTTTTCCAATTGCTCAGCGATAAATCGTAATTGCTCTGCATCGTTCAGGTCGAACATGCGTTCCGTCTCCTCATGCGCTCGCTTCTGTCCGTGAGGATCATTAGATGACGTAGCCTCATTGTCGGCAAGGCCGTGGTCGACGTGGACGTCTAGACTGTCAACATCAACAGCTGAAGACGAAGTATGTTAGCTTCAGTTCAATTACCATTCTCTATGTACCAGCTCTGAGCTTCAAGAACCTGAACACTTACTGATCATGATGAAATGGCTCCGGTAGGGTTCAGACAATGATAATCAGAGGGCTGATGAGGGTTCAAACCAGTCTGAGCGCTGTATAGGGTTTGTTAAGGAATGGTGAGAACCGTGAAGATCGTGGCGAGGACGAATTGCTAAGTGGCCTACGTGACTAGGGCATAAACGGCAACTAGCTGTTGACGATTGAAACTCTATACAGAATTTCAGTTTGACAGATGTGACGGTCAAACCTCCATAGTCTTAAAGCTCAGACCTCACGAATCAAAAAGGCTCCTTAATGACCGGAAGTTTTAACATAATGTTTGCAAATTTGGAAAATTGAAAATCTAAGATTTACTTGATCTGTAATGCAAATTTGATAAATTTTGTTAATTAAACGTCTAAATTATGAATGCAATTTGTTCCCGATCAAAAAAGCTATAAGTGTTGGCATTGGCCGGCCGGCATCGGTATCCAATATAGCGGTTCCAGTGAGCGCGATGGCGATGATCCAAACTCAGTCATTCTACACATACATTAGCATTTGGTATTTACACGAACTCATTACCATTCGGCCCCATACTACTAGACATTAGCGGCTCGCAAGAGAATATATATCAAGATGGAGTTGCTGAAAAGAGCAATTTATGGCCCAGACCCCCAAGAACAGGTATGTTCCACCTGGTTGCCCTGTGCATACCTCGTGTTGTCTAGTAAGGCTCAGCTGACTTGCATCCGTGCTCTTGAAGATGCGGAAATGCAATGGATTATTACGGAAAAACCAGCGACAGCTTGATAAGCAACTGAGCAACTTAAACTCGTTGGAGATTAAGACAAAGTCGATGATAAAAGCCGCCGCAAAGAGGGGCGATGCTGCATCGGCCAGAACGCTCGCTAAGGAACTGTATAATGTACGCAAGCACCGGACAAGGTTGTACAATTCCAAGGCTCAATTAGCCTCAGTCGGCATGCAGGTTAATGAGACGTTTGCGGTGCGTAAAATACAAGGCAGCATGAAGTCAAGCACAGGGGTCATGAAAGAAGTCAATAGTCTGGTTAGATTACCCGAATTGACAGGAACAATGAGAGAACTAAGCCAGGAGCTTATGAAGGTAGATATTGACAGTGTTGATATTGATAACGCACTAACGACGCTACAGGCAGGGATTATGGACGAAATGGTCGGCGACACCTTGGACACATTGGACGAAGCTGACGGCGTCTTAGAGGAAGAGGCTGATGCGGAAGTCGATGCTATTTTGTCGGAGATCACAGGAGGCAGACTTGGACAGGCAGGGCCTGTGCCAGATATTGTACCAATAGAAGAGCCGGAGGAGGTCGAAGAGGAGCCGGACTTAGAAGATATGCGAGAACGATTACGAGCATTGCAGAGTTGAGTTAGGCTTAGTTTGCATTCGATATGGATGTCGAATTTAGAATTTATCGAATTATTATCTCCAAAAGTTGGGTTCCGCCAGGAGTCGTGTAACAGCGAGCTTGACCTTTGAGTGCGGGCATGGGTGGCGGGCACAGCATATGAACCCAAGCCATTGTCTCGCGTAATGGTATGTGGCCGCTAGATTTACAATGTACATGCGCAAGCGGAATTCATTATACTACATATTGCTGCCGTGTTACATCACGGAAGTCAACCTGTACATACCGTAATCCCTACATCCAACCCTCGCTTTTCAAAACTTTGTATGCAGTCATTAAAGAATATCTTTTACCTAGATCATTATACCGAACATAGATCTACTCCGTTAGTAGTAGTTCTTCAATTTCCTTGTCACTTTCTTCTTCGGCTTCCATTTCGGCTTTCCGACGGTATGCCTTCTCTATCTCTTTGATGCGCTCTTTCTGTCTTCTCCGCGCATTCCTGCCCCAGACTGACTGGGTGGATTCTTCAGTGAACTGCTCATCGGGCGCCGGTGGTGCCAGCGCTTGTGCTGCCGCTTCAGCCCGCGCTCGTTCGTTGGCCTTGCGATGCTCTCGCTTCTGCAGTTCGCCGCCGAGTTTCATGAGGTACGGCCGAAATAGTAAGTATGCTGTAATAACAATGAACATAGGAAAGTAGTCCTTTAAGGAATAGTCCTTCAGATTATCGAAAAGTTTGATCTCCATGGCGGATTATGCTAGTGAATATGGATGACGGGAAGGAATCGTTAGATCGCAGCGCGAGAATTTGAAGTACCAAACTGCCGCAGAAGAATTCAACTAAAGCCTAGCAGAGCTGGCCAAATGTGTCGTAGAGAAATATGGTCCTCTGGTTATGCTTCCGGACGACCAACGTTGGGTAAGATCCGTAGTCATAGCCGACCTCTTAAGTTTCTAATTGCCGCGTGACGCCGCATCAACGAGCAAGCTATTCAGGGGATTACGCTACTAAACTTTGTGTGGATGAACTGCTGCTCTCGGGTCTGATTTTGATATCCAAAACTAATTGTCTCTGTCGGCTTTATTTTGCCGGGGTATTTTGGTTCTAGGCGGTGAGGTGCTAACTTCACAGGGCGTCAGGGCGTCAGGGCAACGCGATCGCACGATCCCGCAGTTGTTCCATGGGCCATTGACACTACTGTAACCCTCTAGCCTTACGGACTCCATCGGCAAGTTCTGGTGCACAGTTTCGCCATGTCCGTTGCGCCAGATAATGAACTGAGACAAGTGGGCAATCTAGTTAGATCTCTGTCGAGTTCATGCTAACGCGAACACTCAGCGTCTAAAGTCTGCCATTTGGTATACCGGTATTCTCCATGTTACCTAGCTTTGGTACTTTATCATTGATTGTTATCATGCAGTGGGAAAGATCGTTGATGAAGAATGTCTTCAGCTGAATGTAAACGCGACTCCTCAATATATTGCCGCTTTAACTGAACTTGTGTACACTCAGGCTGGTCCGTAAGCTAATCTGTTGTAGATGTAGGACGAGCACTAATACGATGTCACATAGTAACACTAGCAACCGATATAGAGTCGTTTGCGCAGTATGTGAATCTTTGGATTTGTTTGAACTTGTCTGATTGCTAACAACTGGTGTTAAAGCCATGCGCGCCGAAAAGTCATATCTACAGAGGATGTATTAATGATGTGTAGACGAAATGACGGTTTAAGAGACGTTTTGGAAGAATTTGTTGAAGAGCTAGAGTCGAAGAAAAGAGAGCAAAAGAATGCAAGTAAAGCTTTGGGATAATTCAAGAATAATCTTTAGTATGGGCTTACGTCGATGGGCTATCTGCTGGATAAATATTGCTGGTAGCATAATAATAAACGTGAACTGATGGCTGCCTGGTAAAGCTGATGAATAAAAGCCTCGCAAGTGTCGCTAAGTTTCTGATCTTGCGCGTGTATGGGGTGTAATAGACTCTAGATAATTGTCATTACGACCGAAGGGTTCAGTTTGTTGACCCGCGACTCGCCTTGGCGTTGACATATCCACATGTCCAGTTGGACAGTTGACATTTCCCTTACATCACCATCTTCTTTTCTAGACTAGGTTATCCACTATAAGAGCACCCACTTAGTTGCCTGCTCATGATGGCTGAACAGTTGAGACACCTACAGCGTATAGAGCAACATATTTTCCATGCGAATGCCATCCCTCAGCTACAGCCACTTTTCACGTCGCAAGAAGGTATCATTGTTAGAGTCCCCGAAACCGGTGCCAAACTACGAGTCCTTCTTGAACCAGCTATTACATGCAACTCATATATCCGAAAAGACGTTTATGAAAAGCATTTCTTGAAAGGAAAAGATGAAGCTGACATGAAACGGGAGTTGCTCAATCCACCCGTGCACCAATCATTGTTAACTTCGTTGAATCGGACATATAGAACATGTTCAGCCAAAATTGACTTGTCTGCATCTCTGGCTGATGTCCCAACATTGTCACAACCTATCCACGAAGCGCAAGCTGCAAACGCGAGAGAAGACGAATTGAAATTCGACCAGGACCCGGTGTCTTCGTCTGAAGCTGCATGTAGCGATATATTATCGGTCACTAGTGCCGATACACGAACGAGTGCGGGTTCAAAACTAGACGCTAATTTAAAGGAGCCTCAGCCGCAAAAGATGACCATTCCTTTGAAGTCGTGGGCCAGAATAGCTTCAGGTTCGTTTCCTGACGTGAAGTACTCTGCCAAGCCATCAAATTTCACAGTGCCCCAAGGTATTCGAACTGAACATAGCGAAAATATTGGGGTCAGTGGTAACAAGGAGAATTCAGAGACAAATGAGCAGAATGATACCAAGCAAGTGCCTCAAACTAACCGCAACATGCACGCGAGGTCAATTTCGTATGCCTCAATCGCGGCTAGTATGCCGGTATCCAATGATCAAATGAACGATACTCAGTTTGGGACCCGAAAACTGAAAACGCTCACTCTGTCCAAAACGACAGCGAAATTATTGGACAATGGACCTGGCGATGGAATTGGTACTGACGGGTACATTGATGCAGAATCGATCATGTTCGATCAGCGTCTCGATGCACACATCGACGGAGAGTCAGACGGAATCAACACTGCAAACATGTCGGCGTCATCGATTTCATGGTTTGACGATGACGATGATGAGATCCCGTCTTTCGCATCTACACTAGCTGCAGTAAATTCTACTGTGGAGGATTACCGTATGACAAAAGTCAAGGACAACGAGATTGAAGGAAGTATGGAATCCAATTTGCTGTTAAGCATGACAGATTGTGCGACGGCCTCATCAGATGAATCGCCTACAACTGACGAGTTGACGCCTACAGCGCAGGCGCCCTGTCAGAAACGTAACGTCGGGTTCAATGACGAAGGAGGAGACATAATCTTGAACTCAGCTGGCGTTGTTGCTCTCAGCCGCGAATCGTCGATAGACGAGGGAATGACCAAAGATAAAAGAAAATCAGCCGTGCACGTCGAAGAGATTGAAATTTTAAAGGCCGGTAGTGAGTCACCGATAACTGTAGAAGTCACTGAGATTGTCATGGATAGTAGCGAATCCTCACCAACTACTGGAATCGATGCCACTGAAGGTACTAATGGTATAAACAGTCCACTTTTGGGTAGAATTGGTCTATTCGAGCGGCAGACAATGGCGCACAGTATTACTGAGGTCCCTCTTCCCCAACAGGCGGGCGATTTAGCTAACGCTATCGGTTTGGAGAAAAGGGATGTGCCACTGAATACTCAGAACCAATCTGCAGATTCTGGAACGCAACAGCCTTATAGTGGTGACAATAATGTCCATCGCATTCGAGGGACTGTTGCAGATATATGGGAAGCGCCATCAATCGATGTAGCTTTGCCCAGAATCGTGTTTTTGAAAGTTCTTATAGAGTCGTTACCGTTAACCCTGTCATGTTGCGTTGTGTCTGAATTATTTCCCTATCGAAACGACAGCGCCGGATTCGATATAGTAATGGGAGCGCGAGCATTTGACTACCTTCCCTATATTTGGGTGAAACATGATCCTCTAAAGGGATTTACAGTTACCCAGTTTCAAAATCGTTTTCAGTCCGCACAATGGACCGATAGTATTATCAGGTAGCATAGGCTGTCTTAGTGACACAGTCAAATGGAACTAATATCGCAATTATTATAGGGATAAATTCCTTAACCAGAACCAGATATTAGCTTATCCCCCGTCAACTGCTGTTATTCATGTATGGATCTACAGTGTAATGTACGACCGACACACACCAATTTGCGCAGAGAACTCAGCCATTTCTGGCGTCGGCGACAGTGACTCAAAGATGTCGGATAAGGTTGCTTGTGGTTATGGCATTTACTTCTCTAAGGAGTCCGCATACAACAATTTCGGCACCTGTGAGCCAAAGAGTCAGTCATTTCATGAAGTTGTCGCGCTATTCGAAGCAATCGTGAACGCTTGCACCGTGCAGGAATTGAAGAAAGACATAATCGTTGTTCACACCAAATCCGCTTACTTATACGAAACAGCTGCACGGATGGAAGAGTTTGCGAAACGCGACTGGAAAACGAAGGATGGTCAACCACTTACAAACGGTGACATGTGGAACGTGCTATATAAGTTTGTCAATGGAGTGGAAGTTAGGCGCGATGACCAACGGCCAGCCCGAGTCTTGGTGGTGAAAGTGAATAAGCGATCATCAAAGCTGGAGCAAGAGTATCTGAAAGGAGCCAAAACGTGAATATACTTAGTTTAGACCGAAGTATCTTACAAGATACTCGTAATATTTGCAGCCTGATCGCTTATTGACATTTCTAATATTCTAGGTTAGCGAGAATTGCGGCGAAGCATGCGACAATGCACGATCTAGAAGCAGAAGGAGTGGCAGGTAACGCAATACCTGATAATGCCAATGCGGTGACGCTAGAGGAATATGAGCGAAGACTCAGGAACTCGAACAGAAACGAGACAACGCCAATCAAGCCATCAAAGTATAAAATCAGTCACAGCATCGATTGGGAGCGTGAGCATAATAAGGTAGTTGTCGAAGCCAATTCTGATCCAATCTTGGATTCGTACGGAGCGCTCACGGGTGACTATTCGTTTAAGGGGATCGATGGTTTATACTTCAGAACTACTCCTGTTGGCGGCATGACTGTTTGCATTGAAGGCAAGTACTTAGAGGAGGCATGGAGTGTGTAACCTTCCAGTCGCGTATTCGGCATGCATTTGAGATGGATACTTGCTGTGACGCTAGTACCATGTCGGCCGTCATAGGACGGAGAGGCGTGGAAGGTTTGGCACAAGGCGTAATTTTATACTTATTATTAGAGTAATTCATACTGCTGACACTGTGACCTGTTACCAAAATTGCATTGTTTTCTAGAGATATGACTATTAGAAAGTGTATACAATATATATCGTGGTCCTGCTGGGTTCTTCAATATTAGCCAATTTGATCATTGTATATCCGAGAGTGAGTTGAAAGGCATCAGCACTTGTCAACTAGAAAATTCAAATATCCAGGCCGATACATATAAGTAACTGTGGAAGCGCATTCATGCATAAGCTCGAATTGTAAATAAAATCAATAATATGAAACCATCAAGTTCGCAACAGCCGTTCCTACGAACACCAAAGCAGTTGGAATTGGTCCAAATATCTGTGATTGCATGCGTGATTTGTGAATTAATTCGGCGATCCGAGATCCGAGTCATGTTGACGAGACGCCACAAGCCGGCATCGAAGCCGCTCGCGCTTTGTTTACAGTTCCCAATTCAGCGTGTGTCACTTAAACCGTTGAATTTCTGACGAGGCCCCAGATTGCCCAGACAACAACACGCCGGTCTGCGCGTTGCAGCATAGAGACAAATTTCACTCATTTCAACTGGAACATACGTTCGAGCAGGAGCATTGAATATAATGGCCTCTGCAATCGCCGCGGGAGTCTCACAAACCGAAAGCCGGGACTGGTACGGTGATGGCAGCACCCCAATGCAACAATCGTCTGCACAAAGGCTAGCACAAGTTCAGGATGAATCTTTTCCTGACTGGGCAGACCCTGAGCTCTCGGAGGAGTGGATCTCTCAGCCGAATTCACCTATCATGTCGCCAAAGAAGGCCAGTGATAGTGTGAGCTCTCGCCCAACAACCGCATCTTCGGGTGCAGTGGAAGGCACAACGCGCATTCTGACCGAGAAGGATCCCTCAAATGAGCAGAATAAAGCTGCAACGCCGGAATGGAAGAAGATGAGCAATCCTAAAGATTTTTTTAGTCCCATGACATTAGAACGGATGTTCGAGCCTAATCTTGGTGATCTGTACGTCTATAATTCTATAACATTCTGAGCAAGCAAAATATACTAAATTTGTGCAATTTTTAGATCGTTCACCAGCTCCCATCTGCGCCATTCAAAGGATACGCATTTACGATTAAAAGCTAGTCTATCGAAGTTGAAATCGGAGTTGGATAAAGTCAGTCCCATACTGGGACCCATGCAACCACTGAAAGAAAATCGTCTAGTTACTGTGCGGAACTCCGTCAAGGTGCAACAGGCTGCAAAGGAAAATCGAGTTGTCCCTTCTGAGGATGGAAAGGAAAACAAAGTTGCGTCTTCCACTATTGAAGAGGGGCGAATCGAAGATGAAAATGAAAATCCTTCGTTTAAACGATTACAGGCGAAGAACATTAAGCCAGCCACCGTCAACAGTCCACATCCGCCTCAGCAAAAGAATTTCAACTTCAATGTTACTAAGACAATGAAGATGTCGCGGCCACTTTCGGCATCGAAGCTAGACCTATTTCAGAGTCGCGACACTGATACATATACAAAATCTAAAGCTGAAGGATCACTTGCCCGTACAGAGGAGCTGACATCTGATCAAGGTGACGACGGACTAGAACCCGGTCCCGATGAAAGTGTCGACGTGAAGCCGCTATCTCCGGGAAAGGAGCGGATATCGAAACGGCCTCGCTTGGAGTTATCAAAGGCTCATGTTACCACCCAAGATTTTATGTCACAAGCGGAGCATATCATGGACATGCTCAGAGGCCTGAAGAAACCTGCCCATGCCATACTTACCGAAGATGACTTTTCTCACAGACAAAGTGAATTGACGTCTGGATCACACAATCAATCAGAATATGAAAGCGTATCTCTTTCTGAGGAGAGACCGAGAAAGTACGCACTGCGACAAAGTGAATCGTTCGATAATACCGTTGCCAGCAAAAGTGCATCTAGTGAGGGCTCGTATCACGACGAAAATGAAGGACTAGATGAAGACGACCTTCGCCCACACAGCGACATTTACTATGATTCTATACGTAACACGTATGAGACAAGCAGCACACAACTGGGAGCAGCTGCCATCGCCGGGCCACAATCTAAGCAAGCTCTTGCTACAATTAGCCTCAACCCACTCTCGCATCCGCCGGCGACAGCACGACAACAATCACAAAACAAAGTCACCGAGCCGATTCAAAGGCCTGCTGAGGAAGCTCCGACTCCGAAATCATACAAGGCAGCCCCAACTCCGACAAAGTCGCCACTAAAGAAGACTGCTACTCCGAATACTGGCCATCCGACGATGTCCTCCAACGCATCTAGTAAAAAGTCTAGTAGCTCTGTCGCCCAAACCGGAGCCATGGTAGTCATTCTGAAAGAGCAGTACGAGAAGCCTATACCAGTCAGCTATGGATCTATGGTGTATGATGATCAGAATCATAGATGGATCAAGCACAGTAAGGAAGCCGCAGGGAACGACGACGAAGATGACGTTTTCAAAGGAATTGAAGACCTCACTGACGGTGCGGCGGACAACAATTTAGAGCAAGACAAGGGTGACCAGCAACAAGATGAAGTCTTCATTGACGAATATCGAAACTCGCTCCAACGCAGTTTATCGTCTCTCGAGGAGACATTAAGTCGGAAATCATCAAGCGAATCAGATGTCATGTCTCACAGTCTGTCCCCTCCTATGCATCAACAGTCCAACTATAGCAAAACCCACCATCGTGGCCACAACACCCATCGCAGTGTGCCGATAGTTACGCAGGAGACTGTAAGGTCTACTCCATCGGCACCCTCGCAGCATCAGAAAATGCGCCCTACCACGATTGGTGCTAAGCCAGAGGTATCATTTGCACTCCCACCAAAGGAATTGCGTTCACCATATGCACCTGACATATCGTACGTTGAGTCTCGCCACGACGCTACCGCAGTTTCTCAGCTTGAGTCGTCGTTTTCGCTCGCTGTCCAGAATCTTGTCAAAATATTGTCAGACATACACCCATTTGACCCATACTGGCAGGATATCACGATATTAGATTTGCAGGACCGCGACTTGGAAACGCTACTGCGATTAGAGGAGTGGTGCCCTCAACTTTTGGATCTTAATGTGAACGAGAACCATTTGGGTTATTTGACTGGAGTTCCGGAAACTACTAGAGTCCTCCGAGCTGCACACAACAATCTCTCAGAACTGACCGCATTTGGATTTTTATCCAATTTGCAGTATGTGGATTTGTCTGACAATCAGATAGAGACGCTAGATGGTAAGCCAGGATCGTTCCGGTACTTGGGATATTTAATAACATCGTCATAGGAATGTCTCGATTAGTTCATCTGCGAGAGCTCATTGTCGATAATAACGAGCTGGTTAATATTGATGGAATTATGCAATTGGATGGCCTTCTTCGTCTAAGCGTCCGCGGAAATAATCTGGTGGCCCTCAATCTAGATAATTCGAATTTGTATGTAGTTAAGACACTGACCGTTTGATTGCACCGCTGACCGTTTAACAGAGCTCGATTGGACGATCTAGATGTGTCTTCAAACAGGCTCCAAAGTATCTCTGGTCTTGAGAGACTCAAGAGCCTCATGCTGCTCAATCTCGGTACGTAGCCACTCATGATCTCTATTGAAGTCGATTGCTAATTCTTGTTAGACGACAACTCGTTGTCAAGTGTGTGCCCAGATGGTTATTTAGTGCGCCTCAGGACATTGAAAATCTGCCGAAATGAGCTGAAAGATTTCGATGCTGTCGCTTTCCCGAACCTGCGGATCTTGTACCTCGACGATAATCGGCTACAGAGCATCTCCGGGTTGAAGAAATTGCGGCTACTAGAGAATCTGAGTATTCGCGATCAGCATGGTACTACGAAGTAGGTTGCCCATTATAGGAGCATTAGGTCGGACTTGGTTCTAACATCGTGCAGTGAACTACACTGTCCGAATTTGACGGATGTACGCAAGTTATATCTCTCGGGCAATAGACCCAAGGACTTGACATTCCAACAGCATTTCCTCAATTTGCAGTCCTTGGAGCTCGCATCAGTACAGTTGAAAGACCTTCCACAAAACTTTTCCTCATTTGCTCGGAATTTGCGGGACTTGAACCTGTCTTTCAATGAGCTAAGCAGCATTTCCAACTTGAAGTGTATTCCTAAATTGAGGCGGCTATATTTGATCGGAAATCAGATCAAAGGAATGGAACATCTTGCAAACGTGATCTCGACCTTTCCAGCATTGCGGGTACTGGATATGCGGATGAATCCACTTACGTTGACGTTTTACCCGCCAGTTTTCGCAGTCACAGACCACAAGAACATTGCAGAAGCGAACACTATTGGCTGCCATTCAATGGAGCGGAAAGATCTTCATAGACGGTATAATCTTGTGATGTCACGTCAAGCGCAGTCGGCATGGGAGAAGAAGGACAAACAGTTTGAGTCGCATCTCGCGAGGCTCAGTCTCATGAAGCGACAGGCGTATCAGGGCTTGATGTTTACTTCAGCGCCAAAGTTGTTGTGGCTCGACGGCGCTTCGTTCACGAAGGAGGCCGTGTCGGAGCTTAGCCGGATTTTGGAAAGAGTGACGTTAAATGTAGAGAGGGGGCGTGGTGCAAAAATTCATCGGGGGTGACTTTGATACGTCCGTTACTCGGAAGTAGCCCCGGGCCCAACCGCGCACCCCCTAAAACAGTTTATCTATATTTTCCGGCATTTTTTGTCCTGAGAGAACATATGCAATTTGTAGGCTAGATCACAGTGTATTCTATCCATCTGTACAATATCATTAACGGTGTTTAATGGTCATTTTGTTGACATTTTTGATGAGGATTAAGGGTTAAGCTTTTGACGTGTATACTTGATTTCTATCATGAACTATTATGTATTGTCAATTATTCGTGTATCATTAGTTCTCAATAATAAGCAATACACAAAAACATGTCGATAGCAAAACACAAAATGACAACGTAATCACCCATAAACATGACAAAAAGCACAAAATTCTCAAAAACTAGACTATTATATTACACGAATCACTATTCCATTCTCTCATCGCATATATAACTCCTTATTTAGAAACCCGCTTGAAAATCGCAGCCCGATCCTCAGTCGACAATGCTTTGAGCGACTCAACCAAGCCCTGTACGGCAACATCCTTATCCGCACGCAGAAGAGCCAACATGTCCTGGATCTTTGCGTCCTTTCTGATCTGTTCTAATTTGGCGGTGATGACGGAACCAGACTTTTCGATCCAGCTGGCGACATCTGCGTCCGAAGTGTCGTTGATACCAGCCTCAGCATACCACGACTTCAAGCGTGCGAACATTTCCAGTCGCGTCGCTTTCGGGCTAGCGGATTCGAGGTCGCGAAGAATGTAGCTCTCACTAACACGTCGCCTGACGCGCCAGTAGAAGAACCGTCTGGCCTCACGCCACTGGAGGACCTCACGGACAGTACCCTTCGCCTTCATCCGTCCAGCGCGGTCGTGCAAGTCAGCGAACTGTAAGCTGATCTGTCGGTAGACTGGCATCAGTACGCTCTCCCGCTCGCTCAGCTTGATTTTGAGATCCTGAGCAACTGCCGGAGCGAGATCCTTGTTGTCGACCTGGCGCTTGAGGTCGGCATAGACTGGGTCGAGACGAGTCATGGTCTCCAATAGACGATCACGACGGTACTTGATGCCAACCATGCCCTCGGGCTCCAACACACCGGCACGTGCCTCGTCATCCGCGTACATCTCCATCTGTTCAGCATTGATGGTGGGGTCAATGACAACCCATGAACCTCCCCGGAGCTCGGCATGTGGCGGGATGTAGACAAAAATGGGCTGCTTGTAGTCGACGAGCGCGTCAACGATAAACGAACCGTACTTCAAGACCTCATTGTACATATCGCGCTGACCACCAGAGAAACCTCTCCAGTTGGCGAGGATCATGAGCGGAAGCTGCTCACCGTGGTTGAAATCGTTAATTGCCTGGGCGGTCTTGAATGCCGAGTTGGGGTACCAAACCTGGCCGGCCTCCTGGACGAGCTGTTCGGTCGAATCAGGGTTGGCAGGATCAGCGGGGTAAGTGTTCTCGACCGAGCGGACTTCGACACCAATAACACCGATAGGGATACCGCCTAACCGCGCGCGACCAACTACGACAGTTCTAGCCCAACCGCTAAGGGTTTCCTGGAACGAGTCCTTGTCGAACAAACCGTACTCGAAACTGCCCTCCTCGTCCTCGCGACCAGCGATGAGCCATCGAACGTCATACGGAACCTGCTTGGGAGGAGCGTACGTGACATCACGATCCCAAGTATCAGTTGTCGGATAAACAGGCAACTGACCACTGCGCTTGTCGGGAACATATGACATCCAGTCGATAATTTTCATGACACCGGCAAGATCGTCATTAGCGGTAAGGTGCGAGACACCATTCTTGTACATGATCTGCGTGCCACCAAGCTGCAAGTTCGAACTGTAAACTTCCCGACCGAGGAGCTTGTTGATGGCAGGAGCACCAGTAAGAATAATCGGTTGGCCCTCAATCTGGATCGCACGCTGTCCGAGACGGACGAGGTAAGCACCGATACCAACTGAACGGCAAGTGACCAATGTAATCGTGAAAATATCCTTGTAGGCCTTTGAAGTAGCACCGGCAATAAGCCCCGAGCCACGGAGACACTCCACGCCGAGGCCGTCCTCCGCACCAATAATGGTGGTGATGATATATCGCTCCTCACCGTCCTCGACAACACGCTCGGCAAGGACAGTCTTCTTGGCCGCATTCGAAAGCCCGTTGTAGATCGCTGGCGTGAGGTACAAGTACTTGAAACCTTTGTCAGGGTTGGCAGGATCATTCCAGGCGACTGAAAACAATGAAACAAACTCGTCGGCAACGCCGATTCGTGCACCAGAGTTTGCAGAGAGATAGATTCGCGGAATGCCAAGTTTGACAGCGAGCTGCGTTACAGTGTGGAAGTACTTGTCCTCCTGAGGACCGAACGAGCCAATCTTATACGTGATATCATTTGCAACGACAATGAATTGACGGCCCGTTGGATATTCGGGAGTGAGCGCCGTGAACAACCATGCGACCATGCCGCACGTATTTGCACCTGGCTCTCGCGAGACCTCAGACAATTCTCCGCTGTCGTCCATGATGAGTTCCTTGTACGTCAGCACCTTCTCAGGCGCCTTCTGCTTCGACGCGCGCCAGCTAGCTCGAATAGCCTGGTTGAACAGCTCCGGGAAGTCGTACACGAAAGTCGTGCCCATTAAATGCGCCTTGTACCTCTTCGGCTGTAACCATTCCTTGGTCGGGTATGGAGTCGTGATCGCCCGAAGGTGCATGTTGCCTGGCTTACCCAGAGACTTGAACACCCACTGTCCCTTGTCATTCTTGACCTCCGTGTACAGCTCACTCTGGACGACATATCCAGACACTAACGAAAAATTTAGCACCAGTCACACAAAGTTAGCACCAAAGATACTGACCGTTCGTGATGATCGCACGCAATGGATACGGCACATTAGTCTCGGGATCCGTGCACATGATTCGAATCTCGGCACCGGTGACTCGCAATCTCCACAGTCTCCGTCCGAACCTCTCCAAAAACTGTCCAAATGCTGCCTCGACCTCTTCCGGCACCAAATGGAAAATCGGCGAAAAGTTGATGAAAATATGATTCATATCCGTGTTATTCGGACCGATAACCTCGAGGGCATCCAAAATGTCAGACATGAGTCTGTCAGTTTCAGAAATGAGGTATTCCGACGTCGGGATTTCATCACGCAGACGGCCGGGTCGGACGATACCTCTCACGAAGAAACGCTTGTCGCTGGGAACGTCCTTGCCGATGGCCTGGTATACGTGGATGTTGCGGTTATCCGTAAAAATCGGCTTATACTGGAAATTCGACAAACGTCCCAACTCAAGCTGGAACGCCAACGCAGGCTCAATATGTCGAATGCTCTCGTCCTCAACATAGTCGGGACCACGGAACGTGAAATAACCAGGGTACGAACCGTCCTCGTGACCACAAACGAATGTGACTCTTCGGATCGATCGAAGCAAGAACTCCTCTTTATACTCGTCAACAATGAATTTGAAATCCGAGACAAGAGCTGCATCGTCGATCTTGGGTGCCTTTCGGATCAAAACGTTGCAGATATTGCTCAATGGCTCAGTAGCCTTTGGCGCGGCCGGTCGGCGCTTCGAGTCCAGATCCGACTTGACGGAGAACGACAAGCCTCCGGCTCGTTGTGGGAGATAATCCAACGCGCGCGGAAGAACTTCATCGATATCAGCAATATCAGCCACTGGGACAATTACACCAGACCGCAATGACTCGCTGTCGGACTTTCCCACCATAAACGTGAGGTCCGAAACCGAAGCGGCACGCTGGAAATCAACACGCGAATCGGTTGGCCCAGCACCCTGTCCAACAATGTTGTAGGCGGGGTTGCCGATCGCGGCAAGCAAAAACTTGAACGTGACGACGGGTACAAGGTCGCCCTCGTTGTGGTATTCGACGCTCGTGATATTGTACGCTCGATACGCGCGACGAGCATAGAGCTCAAGTGCAGCCAATGTGACAAAGGGGTCAGAGTGCGCGAAGAACTTGGGCAGGACATCGAAAACAATGTACTGCGAATCGATGACCTCCTTCAAGACGTCAATTCTGGGAGCACGGTGCTCGAAACCGACTTCGCCATATCGCGAGTCGACCACAGACGAGCGCAAGATGTGCTCGAGCTGGGCGGTTCGCTCCTCAAGGGATGGAAGCGCGCATTGGATCAATATTTCACGCGCCTTGAGAGCAACAGGCGCGGCAAACCCTGAGTCAAGCTCGGTGAATCTCTTGAGGGCCGGCCGCAAGTACTTAGCGACCTCCGAGACCTCAGATTTGTCTGACCGGAGGGCAGCCAGAATGGCAAGGATAAGGGTGTTCTTGGAACCGACGCGGCCGTGAGAGAAAACTAATAACATCAACAGACTGAAACAGCTGGTGTGGTTGCAAATTCACTTACCAGTCATGACAACCTTGAAAATATCATCCTTATTTTCGTCTCGAAGTCTAAGGATGACATCCTCCTCACGAATATTCGAACCCTTAGAAATTGTTAGCTACTCGTAGCCAAGAACAACAAAAAAATCATGCTGCTTACCGAAAACAACGTCTCGACAGCCAAATACTGCTCCAACAACTCAGCAATGACCCCATACTCATGCGCCTTCAAACCACTCTGGAATCTCGTAGCAATGGTAACGAGAGGCTCAACCTGCTGGTTGAATACGACGAGATCCTGCTGGACAAACTCTTCCGCAAATCGGTCAATAGCACGCAAAATCAACTTGGCAGGGAATTCAGCATCCTTAGACTTGGCACGCTCGACAATGCCGGACAGCGACGCGTCGAGCTTCTGCGGGATGCGGCTGTGGAGCGCGGAGTACTGCGCGTTCCACTCACTGTATGGCAACGCGTTGTCCTTCAGAACCTGGCTCAAGTCCTTGAGAGTGGAGGCCATCAAGACCTGATTGTCAAAACCAACCAGAATGTTTCTGAGTGTGCTGAGCAACAGATTGAACCGCTGAGTAGGCTTGCTACCAACAACCAGTGGCGAACCGAAATCAGGAAGTTGTCCCTCGAACGGCTTGGCGTGCTTGACGCGAGAAGGATCATCTAAAGCTAAAATGCCGAGAATGTCGCCGGCCTCGAGAGTGGCTCCGGGCTGCTTGATCAATTGCACAATACCGTCTTCCTGGGCAATCAAGGGCATGTACATCTTCATGACCTCGACTTCAGCAAACGGTTGTCCGGTCTTGACGTGCTCACCATTTTCGACCAAGAACTTGACGAGCTTGCCGGGAGAAGGAGTGCGGAGCTGGGTAGGATCGTTTTCCTGTTCCAACAAGCAGGTTTTCGAGTCGACGCTAAGCCTGGTTGTTCCAACTTCGTCCTTCCAGTACACATTGTGGGATTTGCCTCCAAGTAAGATCAAAAGGCCACCGTCGCTGAGTGACTTGACGCCGACTTGGCATTTGGAACCGTTGATGAAAATCTGGTACGAATCCAGGGATGACCGCGTGACGGTGAACTTGTATCGGTTGCCCTCGTAGATAAAGTCGACAGGAAACAATGTCTTGAGGATGTCCTTCGACGGGACCTGACCTTTTTCAAGGGATGTCTTGTATTCCTGGAAGCATGCCTCCGAAGCGAGATGTGCTTTAGTAGCAGCACCGCAAACAACAGCGACGATCGGATCCGGTCGCTCGGCCGTAAGCTTCTTGGAAATGAGCTCGTCGAGCCAGCCGGTGGTGATCTTGTTAGATTCGAAATCAGGAGTCTCTAGCAGCTTGATCAGATATTCGACGGTAGTGCGGAAATCACCACGAATGGACAATTCCTTCAAGGCAACAACCATGTGCTTGCGACTGGCACTTCTATTTTCGCCGAAAGCAAAAATATGTCCAAACTGAGAGTCAGAGAACGAGTGGATTCCGCCCTGATTTCCGACGGAGAAATAACCCCAGACATTAGAGCTCGATCTAAAGTTCAGGTCATGCATGACACCACTAGACGGCTTGAATCCCTCGCCTGGATCTTCAGACGTGATTCGGCAGGCAGTGGTATGGCCCTTGGGGACTGGACGGCGCTGAGTCTGGAGAGAGCCTTCTTTGGAGAAATCGAAATCGATTTCGGTCGAAGTGTGAGGATCGACGCCGTAGAAGAGTCGGATATCTCTGATTCGGTGGAGCGAAATACCCATCGCGATTTGGAGCTGAGCTGCGGGCAAGTTGACTCCGGTGACCATCTCGGTAGTAGGATGCTCTACCTGGAGACGGGGATTTAGCTCCAAGAAGTAGAACTTGTCGTCGTCATGTGAGTAGAGGTACTCGACAGTGCCGGCCGAGACATAGCCAACAAGCTGGCCGAGTCGAACAGCTGCTTGCTCCATGGCAGTAAATGTTGCAGGATTAGCGACAGTGACAGGCGCCTCTTCGATGATCTTTTGGTGACGACGCTGGACGGAACAATCTCTGCCAAAGAGAGAGATATTGTTACCGTATTGATCAGCGAGCAATTGCACTTCAAGATGTCGCGCGTTGCCGGCTAGCTTCATGACGAAGATGGGAGATCCGGGGACCTCATTAGCGACCTGGCTGAACAGAGAATGGAAGTTGTCCTCGCTCTCGACCTTGCGAATACCCTTACCGCCACCACCTTCGGAAGCCTTAATCATGACGGGGAAGCCGATAATGCGGGCTTTCTCAAGCGCCTCTTCCGCGCTGGCAGTGCAGCCCTTCGCGTACGTCTCATCTGAGACAGTGACGAGACCGCTGGCATTGTCGATCAGAACTTGGTCGACGCCGGTTCCGGACCAAGGAATACACGGCACCTTGGCGTGCTGGGCAACTATAGTGGAGGAGATCTTGTCACCGAGAGATCGCATGGCCGATCCGGGCGGACCGATGAAGACGATCTTCTTTGGCGACTGCGCAAGCGACTCGGGCAGCTTGGGGTTCTCGGACGCGTGGCCCCAGCCAGCCCAAACGGCGTGGACGTTCATTCGCTCGGCGACGTCGACGATGAGCTCGACATTGGCGTAGTTGTTGTTATTTGTTCCGCCGGGAACTTCGACGTACTGATCGGCCATGCGGATGTAGTCGGCGTTGGCCTTGAGATCCTCCGGCGTGGCCATGACCGTGAACGAGATCGCACGATCGTCACCGAAAGTCTCGTACGCCCATTTTCGAACACTGCGGATTTCCTTGACGGCCGCGATACCGTTGTTCGCAATGAGGACCTAACGGATGGATTGTCAGTCACGCGGAAGCAGGATCATGAGAGAACAAGACGGACAAACGCACGGAAGTAATGACGGTGTGACCACCGTGGTTCTGAACAAAATCCTTGACGGGGCCATTGGGCGCCACGTCGACGGCGTTGAGACCGATGAAGTGGGAGGGGAGGCTACTGGCCGCAGCAGACATGGTGCGTAACCGTAGCAAACTAGACGAGAGACCAAGAAAAACGCAAGCCGGGCTCGAAGCAGGAAGACGGAGGAAGGAATGCGAGAGTGCCCGGGAAGAGAAGAGGAGTCCTGCTAACAGGTAAGCCAACTCTCAGGACAAGCGGGCGGTGGCAGGATAAAAGGACGGTCTTTTACGAGGACTGAGCAGACAAACGGCGCGATGTCGGGCAAAGAAAGTCCACAACGGATGTCGGCTGTTGGTGTTCTACTACGCGTCGGTACCTCAAAAACTAACAATTGTGTGACCGAGTTAGCAAATGGTACTCTATATGCGCCGCATTTGCCTGCGATTTGCTATATTTCAGCTAGGATTGATATCCGCCCCAATGAGATGGTTGTCGGGGCCGATGGCCCCGTGCACGGTTCGTTTTACGTGTATGCCGTAACAGCGGCAAACCTGAGTGCGTGCGGCTCAGAAGTGAGCCTGCGGCGAGCCCAACAAAACGGGTCCCCATCTCGCCGTCGACTAACTGAAACGCGCCGCCCCGACGGATCTGCTTGCGACCTTCAATTGCTGGGATTATATTATACATTCAACTTATCCATACCACAGTCCGCATCCAGTGCTGGAAAGTCGTTGCATATGGCTCAATTGTCGGAGGGTAACCTGCCTGGGTTGTGAGATCGAATGGCCAGCTGACCGAGGTTTTTGTTGGACGTCATAGCGCGTTATTTTGCCTTTGGGGTTGGGTTGAGAGTTGAGACCGCCGCCGCGTTCCTCCACCTTTTTCTCCACCAAGCCTCTTCTTATGCGACACCCGCCTTCCTTCCTCGGACTTCGATGGGCCATTCCGAGTCTACAGTTTAAGACCTGGGCTTCTTGCCACTGGGTTCAAATCTCACACGCGTCCTCCGTTGGCAGCTTCCGCATTGTTGGGCTGCCGATCACTGTCTAAAGTACATTCATCCGGATCTGCCAGACAAAGGGTGCAGGTGCCCGGTTTCAGATCGTACCCTGTGGTCACTTCTTTTAACTTGATGCTCAAACGTCAATATGACAGTGTATTGTCGCATGTTGTTTGTTATCGTATCGGGAACGAGGATCATGCCCCACGCATAAATGTAATTCCGATGTAGACTACAAAGAGTACATTTCATTAACATACATTACAATCTTACATCCTGCAGCATGATCCCTTAAGGTAATATATAAAACAGACTAAACAAACACGCAATTGATCCACCCAGGGCGCCCACAAACAAACTAGCACATCCAATACCCACAATTTATGTCGAACACCCAGATTCCGGTCGTCCAAATACGGCCCACACAACTTAACCACCGAAACCGTACAAGGTGCGGCCTTGTCGCTTGAGGGCATATACAACATCGAGCGACGTCACGGTCTTGCGCTTAGCGTGCTCGGTGTAGGTGACGGCATCCCGGATAACGCTCTCGAGGAACGACTTAAGGACACCACGGGTCTCTTCGTAGATCAAAGCCGAGATACGCTTGACACCACCACGGCGGGCGAGTCGTCGAATAGCTGGTTTGGTAATACCCTGGATATTGTCTCGCAGAATCTTGCGGTGACGCTTAGCACCACTGCGCACCGTTAGCAATTGATCGATTAGGAGTCAAGGACCATGGAAATGTGGCGCAGCAGCAACCCAGTAGTTGTGGCTGAGTCACGTGTGCTGCGCACCGCCACAATGCATTGGGACGGGACCACACCACCATCACGACGTTGGACTCACCCTTTGCCCAGGCCTTTTCCACCTTTGCCACGTCTGCCAACAGGTTAGCGCAACATACTCAAAAAAAATAGTTGCCCTGGATAGGTTCAAAATCACGAGATAAACTTACCCAGACATGTTTTGCTATAGAAAATTAAAAAAGCTGATGGAAAAGATGTGGATGGGCTGAATTAACAGAGGCCAAATGACACAGAAATGTGTAGAAAAGTGCGTGGCAAGAGGGAACGGGAAAGACGGGCGAAGACGAGGGAGTGCGCGGGTATTTATAAGTGCGTGTGTTGGCGGCTCATCAACTCTCACCATCACGGGAGCGATCGCATCACACGGGACATCATCAAAAACTTGAAGCGCGCATCAGATTAATTGCCTAAGAGTGCCCGGGCGGGACTTGGGTTGCCGAGCTGGGCCTGCTGGCGAATCAGCGTGCGGCCTGGGCGAGACCGCCCAAACCTCAGAAAAAGCGTGCCAGATTTTGGACACTTTGCGTCACTAATATTTCGCAGCTGGTTTGGCTTGGTTAAACTCGTCAATTCATACGCGCCGTTGGTGCGGCGCCAAATAATTGTTTACCTCACACGCGTCGCGTCCGTTTCCCTCAAGGGCTAGGGTTAGACACTTTAATTAGCCAAAACCGTTAAGAGCTGGTTACTTCAACCATATATATGTTTCAGATATACAGATTCGCGCTTCAATCCTTATCAGGAAGAGCTTTGGCTGGCAGTCTTGACGTTATCAGTTCGGTTCAGCGGAGGAGGTTGGAGCTGTTCATGTCAAGTCGTAGTCACAAATTCATCATATCATTCAGTCGACCTGCAGTTCATGTTTAAAATACAATCTATCACACTGTATATCTTATGCAATACCATACAGCTCCTTCAACTTGTATTTGAGCTTAACAGCATCCAGCTCGCCCTGCAACTTATTGCGCTCATCGTCCTCAACCCAGCTCATATCAATTGCATCCTGCGCAATCTTCACCCACTCTGCAACACTGAGTCCCATCTCCTTCTCAACAGCGTCGTAATTCTCCTCGATGTAAGTGCTCCCAAAGTACGATGGATCGTCGCTGTTGAAGCAGATCTTGCAGTTGGCATCAAGATACTGTCGAATTGGCGAATACGGAATAGACTCAGTAACCTTCAACAGAACGTTCGAAATCGGGCACATAGTCACGCCGACCTTCTTGTCAGCAAGAAGCTTGACAATTTCAGGGTCTGAACGTGCACCGATCCCGTGATCACAACGCTCGATGCCGAGAAGTTCAATCGAGTCTCTCACATATTCTGGCGGACCAATCTCACCGGCATGGGACGTAACGTGCCATCCCTGGTCCTTTGCAAACTTGAAAATATCAACATACAGCGATGGTGGGCATCCTGCCTCGCTGGAACTCATGCCGACACCTTTGATGTACTTCTTGAAAGGCACAGCCTGCTTCAACAGGTCCATCATATTCTCCGGCGGAAAGTGTCGCAGTAGGCAAAGAATCAAGTCACTAGTAATTCCAAACTCTTTCTCGGCTTGGACGCAGCCTTCATGCAAGCCCATGACGATTTCCTCGAGCGGGACGCCACGGTTGGTGTGCTCCTGCGCCTCGAAGAACAGTTCGGCGTGACGGAGATTGCTGGTTGAAACCCGCTTGAAATAAGCGTAGATTAAGTCGTAAAAATCACTGCGGGTGCGGAAGACCGTGTGGCCGAGGTAATAGAGGTCGAGAAATTCCTGCAAGCTGTTGAACACCGAAGCCTTGCGAATTTCTTCCGGCGATTCAAACGGAATCGAGACCCCGTTGCGCTTGGCAATTTCAAACATCAGCTCAGGCTCAAGCGATCCTATACTTTTGATTAGAAATGCAGAGTTTTATCGAGATAATCGCAACTTCTTCTCTCATGCCTCGCTCCGGGGTCTCCGCCTCTGTGGGTTCTTATCGCATTCGTACCTTCAAGATGCATATGCAATTCCACCTTGGGTAGGTCATGAATGAACTGGAGCTTCGTTTTCTTATCCATCGTGAATTATATTTAGCAATTGATGCCAGCTATTCACAAAATACCTCTAGTTGAGCGACCTGGGCGAGAACAACTGCGGCCGGGTTTCGAGAATAGTGCTTTTATACAGTTCATCCGGGTACGCCTGTTCGCAGCCAATTTGACCGTACCTTGACTCGCTTGATTGAGTCGAAACTTATCGCCGTGTGGCCTCGACGGCGGGGAAGTATTCGGACGTAAATGCACAATATTAACATGCTTAGATGTGTAACCGCCAAGATTTTTGTGCTTTTATGCCATCGCCGTAAGGGCTTATACGAGCGATAAGGGACGGGTCCGTCACCACCGCAGCAATAGCGGCTTCATCAAGGCGGCTCCGCTTAAGTTGCACTCAGATCCGCACAGGTCGATCATATATGTTATAAGCCATGGCAAGTAATCGAAATCAGAACTGGCTAACGGTTATTCAACCGGGTCGCTACATATATTGAAGAGTGGTATATATTGAATGTCATTCCTCCGAGATTATCCCGCAAACATAAAAGGGGGCTGTTAGTCCTGATGCTGCTGTTAATTTATATCTTAGTATGACAAAGGCGAATGCTAGCTTTCATAGAGAATATCATTCACACCAGTTTTGCATTTCGTGCGCTCAGTGATCGCTTCAAACGTAAATCATTCGCCTGCAAAACACAATCAAGACAATGCAAGCCATAACAAGCACGTTCCGTACCGTTTCAAATGCCGAAACAAAACGCCATAACACCCATAGAATGCTCAATGATATCTACAAATATTTCTTCGCCAGCATTTTCACTCTCTGGTCAAACACCGGACTCGTAATCGGCTGATCCACAGAATAAAATGGCGACATCAAAGTCTTGACATACAAATCGTACAAGTCCACGAAAAATTGGCGCACAACATCATCTGCTCTTGTCTCATGAAGTAAAAGGAACTTCATATCTAGTCTGATATTAGCAAACCGCGATCCCAGCTGAGGCATAGGACATTTGTAAAAACTCACTTCCGGCGGTCATGTACGCCGATATTAGGTAATTGTAAAACTTGTCAATGACTTTAAGATGCCTGGATGATCATCAGCACATTGCGGCACTGATTATGTTGCGGCTATATGTGACGTACATTACATTTGTATTCCACTGCATCTCCTCGACGATATCTAGGGACGAGTGAACAATAAACGGACACAATTGCTTCATATCTGCAGAAAACTACGCAGTCGTTAGAATATTGCTCAGGAACCAAGTCTATTTCTGCGTGTTCGCCTGGCTATACCTTTGATGTTCCATCGCCCCCTTGCCGAAACGTGCCAAATTCGAGATCGTACACCGCATTGTCTTTGGTACCAATAATTGCCAGGTAGAACGACATAACGGCAATATACGAACCTCCGTTAATTCGCTGGACAAATATACTCGGATCTAGACGATTCTAGGACGAATACCACTTGCTGTGGCAGTTTCCCCAAAGAATTGCCAGCGAGCACTGCTGACGGTGTCGCGGATAAGCCGTAGATCGCCCTCAACTGCACAGATGAAGCCGTAGACGTCGCGCTGTCAGGGCGTTGCCATCGGTTCTTCGTGGTTCGCGCTTCGACGTCACGGAACTTTAAAAAATGTGAGGCTTGAAGAACATCCAACCAAGCGCCGAAATTTCGAAAATTTCGAAAAATTTGTCTCCAACTATACACCGGCAGACCACGGATCTACCAACGCAAGCGCGAAGACACACAGAATAGCAAAATGGTCTGGCCATTCGGAGGTTCGAAGAATGATACAGAGAGCAGCGCACCCGCACCTGTTACTTCGAATGAGCCATTAGTAGTCGACCGGGCCCCAACGACCAGTGATTCCAGCGCGGCGCCATCGGGGTCACCGGAGCTGCCGACATTTTTGTCGTCAGAGGCATTTGATGTCTCCAAACTGCATCCGTTGGCAGGATTGGACAAGGGACTAGAAGCCTTGGATTTGGAAGATGACGCATTGAGTGACTTGCCAGGATCAAAAGGTTTTCTGCCATCACGAGGCTGGTCTGACGACCTATGCTATGGATCCGGCACGATGTACATGGGTGGTATGTTCTAGTTGTCTGAGAGGCCCAACTCTTTAGGTATGCAATATGGCTAACCATGGGTTGTAGGCCTTGCTCTAGGTGGCGCCTACGGTTTCGCGGAGGGATTACGGCAATCCCCAGCCAACGCTCCGGCAAAGTTGAAGCTCAACTCTGTTCTCAACGCGGTCACACGACGTGGCCCATACCTTGGCAACTCTGCCGGTATTCTGGCAATATCATACAATGTTTTTAATGGTTTGTTCGGTATGTATACTCCATCAATTTGCTGCGCCATTAAGTGCTTGTTAACTGACCATTTCTTTGTGTAATCTAGACGCCTACAGAAGCTACCACGATGCATACAATTCCGTTGGCGCAGGAATCATAACAGGCATTTTGTTTAGATCAACAAAGGGCATTAAGCCGATGGCCATCTCTGGCGCTCTCATGGGTACAGCTGCAGGCGTTTGGAGTTATCTAACCAGTGCGATTTGAACAAAATTAATGTATCGGGATTGGTTTGTTGTATATTGTGGTTTTTCTGTTTGTTATATTCCATCGACTTATATGCGTCGTATATTTTGTATGGTACTTTGGGTGATTGTCGGGTCTAATTTTGTTTCTTTCTCTTGTTAGATATTGTATAAAACACACCTCTTTTTCTTGTCGGGCTAGAACCTCGAATCCCGTCTCACGATTCTACCTTGTATTTACAATCGACATGGCTTATCTATTGTTAATAGTTGTATCAGCTTAATATAACTAGCATATTTATCTACACTGTTGCAAGCATCTGTCCACCCGAGTACACCATCATAATTGTACTCTACTATACATATCATGCCTCTGTTCTACTACTTCTAACCGACAACTACCCTACAAGTGGCACCGCGTATCGGCGCTCAACGCGCATGCTTCACCTTTTGCTTCTTTTCTTTCTTCTTGCTAGCAGCCTCTGTGGCAGACGGACCTTCAGCGGCGGCAGCTCTCTGTTTTAGCATAGGCCCAATAAATGAGGTGTATGCCATATATGATCCGTAGGTCGGAATCTGAGTCACGTAAGTATTTGCATGGCGCTACTTCGCAGAGGGACTTACAACTAGGTAGATTAGCCAAACCCAGGTCCGTCCGATAATAAACCCAAGAATGTCGCATCCCCATGTTACGTAAACAATGTCCCATAACCATTCTGTCAGTCCAGCTTGGCTTAGATCTTCACCTGCAGAGACCAAGGATCCGTTCTGCGGAGAGTACTTAGGGCGTCCTGTATCGAACGATCAACACATTGCTAGAGTAAACACAACACAAACCATACCTATTCTATCAAGCTGATATTCAATAATCCATGCCGGCAGTGAAAGGATGAGATATGATTTTATTGACCCAGGTCGTCTGAACAGTAAGTATGAGATAATGTAGAGCGCGTTGATAATGGCCGAGGCAATGTGAAGGTTTTTGATGGCCACTAGATTAGCTTGTGCTTGCTTCTTAACAGACGCGTTAGCCATGTCTATTCAGGAAATGAGTAGATGCAGATGTCCGAATCAGCTAGCGGCTGCTGGCGGGCTAATAGATAACAAAGTCGACTGATAGAAAATGTGTCAAACCTCGAGTGACTCTCGATGACGTCGTGTGAATTTACAGGGGTAATGCGGACAGATGGACGTCGTTTAAATCCTTAAAGTGCATAATTCCATTTCACTTGCGTAATTCTAACGAGGGGTTAGACCATTTGATGTTCCGCTGTCTGGAAGCCTCAATATTCAACAAGACATCGTCTGGCATCATAAAATACGTCGAATACGCGGCATGGCCTCTACTGTTTCTACTGGAACGTCATGTCTGTCAGACTAACTGCATCACTCTCGTCGACAGTCCGTAGAAACAAGCGAAAGCGTGAAATCCTGGGATCCGCGGTCCTCCACGCAGCAGAATATGAGCAGGATGTGTCTGGTGGCGGAACGGACTCTGAGGTGCCTGGGTCTGCGAGGAAGCGGGAGAGGAAACTGGAAATCACAAATCTGATTGTTGCTATTGGTTAGATCTATTTTAGATTTGCTTGTGGGCATGTACGCTTACAGTAGCTGATAATGTTTTAGAGGGTGAAATGGCAGAATTGTCGGATATTACTATTGGCATCAGGTCTATCTTGTCAAGGATGTGGGATGCCGTGCCAGAGACGGGTACCCGACTGAACAGAGACGGAATCGCGGAATTGTTGCGTTTTCGCAAGGTAAGCTGACGTTGTGGTCACCACTCTAGGTGCAGAAGCTAATGAGCGGCGCCGAGTAGTCAATACCGCCAATCGTCATGACATCTCACTTGCACGCCTTATTCCCGTATGACCCAACATTCATTGAGCGGGAACTTCAACGAGTTGCAGAGGAGGGTCTTGTTAGAAAAATGGTCGTCAATCAAAATGCCGGCGACATGGTAATTGAGAGCAGTGATTACTTCCGGGTTCTCCGTGAAATGAAGCACTCAAACAAAATTTCTAACATCGATTCTTTTGGTATTAACTATAAAAAAACTATTGTTGTTGATTTACGAGCTAACGAATATGGCAGACAAGTTTGAAGACCTTCTGAAATCGAAACCCGCGGTCACGCGACTGTCGACGGATGATCTTAATGCGGCCTCCATAACAGAAGATGAAGGTATCCGTGATCTCCTCAGCGTCGGCTTTCTGGTTCTTTCAGGCTTGCCCGGCGTGTACCTCATTTCGGTCCCAAACGTGGGCTCGTTTCTCAAGCTAGCATTCCGCTCACGCAAGTGGGTGATCAATTCGCTCGCTAAACCAAAATGGAAGGAGATGCTGGAAAAGTCGATTCATGAACGGTGGGATGCGAATGTAAAGTCTCGCTGGCGAGAGTTCAGAGGCGTCAGTTTCGAGTGGGTAATGATGGAGGTCAAAGGTGGAGGATGGTGCGAGCCATTTGGGACGCCCGGGGGGCGCGGATGGAAGCTGACCGGGAAGAAAGAATAATGTTATGTTTTACTCGGATTGTATATATATAGAGCTCGTTTGGTATTTATGTGCATATGGGTTTTGTAAATATATTAGTCGTAGACGGCCATTCGAAATTTGGAAAGAAGTCCGACCTTCACAATATCACGCGACAGAGAAGTTAATCAAGGATCTGGAAGGTCTCGGTCGTGACATTGTCAGCTGTGCAAAAGATGTGCCAGCGTCTCTTGCAAGGTCTCCCTTGGACATTTTCAAGAATTTCCGAAGTTATCGTGCCCATAACTGGTTCGACTTTCTTCAGTTAATGTCACATCCATTACTGGACTCGAGGGCAAGTCCTGAGATTAGGAAAACTTTGTGCCGCTGGCTAAGGTATACTCTATTGCGACGCAGGAGCAAATTACGACTTGATGATCTTCGAGTCCTAGAGGATGCGAGCTTCGATTTTGTACAATCATATGAGGATATATATTCTTTCGACCCAACGAGTCGAACATCAAACCTCCATGGAGTAGTTCTTCATATTAGCGACTGCATCAGCAACTGTGGCCCCGCGTGGGTGTACTGGTAGTTCACCATGGAGAAGACCTGTGGGAATGTTGTGAGTTGGTTGAGAGGAAAGAGGAGTCAAGATGAGAACCTGGCAAACTTTATTCTGCTGAACGAGAGGATGAATATGCTGCGGTGGGCTAATCCATATCTGGCACTGACCTGGGAGGAGGAAGTCTTTAAGCCCAAGTCTCAAATTACGGTTGGTGTGTTGAGAGATGCAGTGTCTCAGGCACCTGATTTTACGAATAGAGAGCTGGATACAATTGCCAAAATGATTGGATATGGTAGTTCATATGCTTTACAGTTGCAAGGTTTCATGGCCAGGGAATTTAGGTCGTATCAGGCAAATAGCGAGGACGTAGTAGCGGGGCAGGAAGGGAGCAAGATGTCGATACTATGTGAGATGCGGTAAGTTGGACGAGCCGTACTATTATGCCCAAATTGTTTGTCTGTTCACTGTGAGGACAATTGTGCCGGATAAAACATTAGTTTGGCTCTAATCCGAGAGTTTTTGATGTGGATTATCCAGACGGGAAGGACGGTCGAGAACACTACGGTGGAAGGGTCATCCCAATGCTGTCTAGGTCTTTGGCGAGGGTCACTTGCGTTGAAGTTGAGGACATTCAGTGCATAATTGGAATAGTCCATAACTTCTTCGCAGGCATGGATTACGTTGTTGACCGTAACTGGGAAGCCTTCGACGTACATGAGGATGTATTTGATCTTGCAGCTCGGCAGGATTGATGAACTCTTGGCTCAAGGTTTCTTGGTTTATGTGTACATTTATCTAAAGCTTCAGAATCTAACTAATGTAAACAACTATAATTCAGATCCTCAACCCTGTCTAGTATTATTTACGCTCTAGAAACGTTTAAATTTATGTTATTTGTAGACGTCGCGGTTTGGGCCATGACGTGAACCAGGCACGGCAAAATGAGGTTCTCGAATAAGAACGATGCACCTGGATTTGTGGGCAGACCCGGTGCATCAGAATGATAAATCGGGTTTTACAAGAGACCGAGGAGATCACTCTGACGTACCGGTTACTCTCACCAAAATTTCGGGTGCATCAAAATGACGCACCAGGTACCGCAAAAAGTGACCCGGTACCTCAATTTGTAGCACTTGGACCTGATTTGTTTCCATCAGGCACAAGTCTTTTCTACATAGCCAGTAGCCAACAAAGAGTAACTCTTGCGAGTGACTATGTCACTCTATAGCAGTAACTAATTCACTTCGAACTCTAATAGTGAATCGCAACTATTTAAACCTTTGTATTAAATCCCCAGATACTAATAGCATCCAAATGAAATCTCACCAACATTACCAGACAACACGTATATATCATTACAAGCACATAGCCCGCTTTTTTTTCAATGCCTTATGTTCTACAGTAGAGCATAGAAATAACTTTACTAGGGGTGGATACGATTTGCGATTAATCGTTATTCGTATTCGTAAAGTCCAATACGATTACTATACGAGTCTATGTAAAACTTTACGATTAACTATACGAGCGCTGAGGTTTGTTACTCGCAAAAAATCGTATAGTCATGCACGTGACTTTCATTATCTGCTCTGAAATGCACACGTAGAGGACAAACAAATAAATAGAAATAAATAGCACAAAATTACCATTCAGCTGCTCTTGAAAAGTGATCTGCAAGTAAAGTAAGCTTTCTCATGGTTCCTGACTCCATGGAATGCCGTCTCTCTGGCGGCTGCCATTCTCGGCATCTTTGTGGGCCCTCCACGACCTTAGCAGCCAGGTTTCAGGATCAGGACGACATATTGGTTGTAGATGTTGATCTCGCAGAGTCCTTGATTGACCACTTCTGACAGTGTTTGCAAGCTATTAGCTGATCATTCCGAAGCTTCTTCGACCTCTTTGGCCTCCACAGTTGGCTAACCCACGAGTGCGTAGAGAGATATTGGAGTCTGTCCGAATCGGTGAGGATTCGAGATCGTGGATTTCCTCAGTTAACCCTGTAGAGGATGACTTAGAGGCAATCTGGCTGATAGAATCCTCGGGTTCCAGATCAACAGAGCTCTCAATGCTCGACTGGGCCGTGTCTGGCAAGATATTCTCCATCGGCTCATCTCAACCGTGACCATCATTCAATAATAAATAATCAACCGCTTGCTTTCGGCGGGGTCGCGTCGGAGGATCCATATTTCTAAGTTGTCAAGCGCGCGGCAAATGATCGAGATAGTACGTTCGTATTATATTTGTAAGACAGTCAGGGTAAATTTCCTCACGCCATACCTAAATAGAAATACGATTACTATAGTTACGATTACTATACGATTTTGTGGTAGACTATACGATTACTTTACGATTAGGTTCTCGGTTTTGCGATTAACTTTACGAATAGTATAAAATTTCGACGGTACCGTAATCGTATCCACCCCTAAACTTTACAATACACTGAGATAAATTAGCTCTATCTATATGGAGTTGTTATTTCAATACACCGCCACATCGCTAGCAACAATAACTCATCACCCTTGGAAATTTCAATCGTTTACTTCACCTCCATCCCATCTGGTCACCATCACTTTCTCTCCTGCACTCCAGAAGTCAATTAACATAGACCCGCACGTAGGATTGTCGATTAGAGATTTCCCAAATTGTACAACGTCATTGTAATCACTGAATTGGTCAGGCCAATGTATGTTATTAGGTTGTGAACACTGCGATATTTTAAGATCATAATTATCGAAATGCTTGCCCATGATGAAATCTGTGCTCCGAGATTTGAGCCTCCAGCCTCTCCATCTGGAGACAAGTCCGTACGTAGCGGCACCATATCCGATAATGCTGGCTAAGAAGGCAAAACCAGTGCCGACGGCATCCGCTGCGCAGGCCACTTGCGTCTCGAATTGAGGTGAGTTACAGTCCTGGAACGTAGTTCTCAGAGCCATAAAAGAGGCAATCGTACAGGCAACTGAGACTACGTATATATTCACTATTGTGCTCTCTTGCCACGCCCTCTTTGTCAGATTACCATGACTATCATTAGCGACGTCGAATTCCTTAATTTCTGATCCATTGTATACAAAGAATTTGCAATCAAGGTCGTCTAGTGTAAGGTTCCTATCATAAGCCAAAGACTTGTACATCTCTAGTGGCGTAGGATTATGTTTAGGTATCCTAGCTAATAGTGATGCCAAGAGCAACACCACGAATGGTAGATAGCAGTACCAACTCATCAAGAATGTAAGCGACCCCATCTGATGTGTGGTAGTTGAGGACTCTAAATTGTCGACTTAAGGAGATCATACAGGAGGAAATGGAAGGAGCGTAAAAAATAAGTGGAACGTGCGCCGCATGCCATGCCATTTCCGCTCTGCGGACTTACATATGTTATATGTTACCAAAAAAAAGCGAAATGCCTAGACCCAGCCACCGGTCAGGGCCAACTAGGCAGGCTCTCGACAGGTTGCAAATCCGGTCCCGATCTCATGACCGAACCGGATTCAAGGTCTGGCCCGGACCGGACCTGTTATTCGGTGGGCACCATTAGCCTGGACCGGACAGGTTAGAGAGACCGGTTGTTATCACTATATAAAAGTCATCAGGACCCATCACTCGCAAACTAGCTGCTAGTAGTTTCTATTACAATACAATTACAATCCACAATCAAAATTACAATAAAATAATATAAACAAAGAAAGAAATCAAAGAACTTTCGTCCAGACCAAACGATATCTGATAAACATCAAAATAGACAGGGTGGTGGAGCTAAGTGGACTCCTTCAGACCGAGACTTTGTCTCTCCCTGTCGAAAAGAGCCTCTCGAACGACACTGAAGACGACTGGACACAGAAAGACGCGCACGCCCTGCCAGTCCACCCTTGGGTAAACGTCTTGGTTGGCTTTCCACCAAGATAATGGGCCCTCTTAAGGTACCTGTCTATATCACAGGACATTTCCCGGTCGTCACTCAACAGCCCTGCATTCGACAGATTCTCTATACAATGTGTTGTTCTCGCGATACGACGCTGAGCAGGAGCCAATCAAGACAACTGTGATTGGAGCAATGAATCTAGGAGGTTTAACAAACTAGCAATGCCCACCTGCATATGAAGAGCATATCCAGTGCTGTCTAATTTTCTGGGATTTCTTTCTTGCAGAAACGGTCCAAGCCGTCCTCGGCCATTCCAGACCGGACCCAATTTGAGTGGTCAGCCGGACCAGACCGGGTCGTCTATTCAGACCCGGGACAGTCAAATCACAGATGGACCCGACCCGGTTTTTGAAACCGGGTCTCGCCTTCGACATTTCGTTAATTGTCGACGGAGAATAATCGGACATATTTGTTTGGATATTATTCTCGGTCGATGCCAGGAAGCCGACTTCGTCTGCTGACGAACAAACTGAGGGTTTGATTTCCAAAATTCGTAGAAACACCAGGACATACACTAGGCAAATGTTAGACAATAGAGATATTTTGCCACCAAGTTCCTTAAAAGTTCCCTTGCAGAAAAGCACCCTAAAGAGGTAACCCTAGCCTTAAAGTTGTTTCTTACGGCGATTCTAAAACAGAAACTTTGCACATTCAAACTACCGTAGCACTACATTAAGGTTTAAGCACAAACTCTCAGGCGGTGTTTGACTGGGCAAGATGTCAACAACACGAACGCGCTCGATAAATATCTGCTATTTGGTCCTTAGTTCACAATGCCTGGCACTCGTCGTCAACGCCAAATACAAGTAATATTGACTGCTGCTGCATCCTATATAGTAACAGCAAGTGTCCAATTGTGCTCACTGGGTCCGTCGTAGATGTTGTTCCAAACGGCTGCCCAATAATGTATGACAGTACGCCATTCAATTTCGATAGTATTGACGATTCGGAGGCTATATTTCGATTTCAATTCTCCAAGAGGGAAATACGCAGCATCGTGCCTTACCTCCGACTTGGTCTCATCCATTGGTCGAATCGCAATCGCCCTGAACCTTTAACAGCTTTTTGCATTCCTCTGCGACGGCTTGCATTCCCGGAGGGGTGGGGATCCGTGGTGAGGGACATCGGACGGTCACAGTCTTATCTGTGCTCCGTGACAAGAGACGTAGTTTGTCATCTTGTGCGTCGCTACAGGGCCAAGTTGGAATGGGACTTTGAGCAACTGACACCAGAGACTCTTTTGCGGTACGCCGACCATATGGATAAAAAGTGCGGCTGTCCAAATATCTGGGGCTTTATAGACGGCACGTTCAGACCAACTACGAGTCCGACTGAGAACCAAAGGCTTGCGTACTCTGGCTATAAGCATGCCCATGGCTTAAGTACCAAGCAGTGGTGAGTCCGGACGGCATTATTAGATGCCTCTTTGGACCCATGGAAGGAAAATTGGAGACTGGATGATGCTTAAAGAATCAGGACTTGAAGATATCCTTAAGCAAGTGGATTCTATGCTCCCTGCTGGCCACCATTTGTGGATATATGGCGACGCCGCATACTCTGAAGGTTATGGTATCATGGGACCGTTCAAGACTACCAGCTCCCAACTTGTGCTAACTGCGGAGGAGGCTGACTTCAATGCGCGAATGTCTGGGGTACGGATCGCGGTCGAATAGGTTTTCGGCCTGGTCCTCAATAGGTGGGCATACATTGGCTACAAGTACGCCCTGAGACAGCAATCTACTCCAGTCGCGTATTTATATGGTCTTGGTCCTGCTGACCAATATTCAGACTTGTCTCGAGGGCGGCAATGAGGTTTCGCAGTCGTTCAGTTGCGCTCCACCATCCCTAGACGATTATTTAAAGCTGGAGTAACTCGAATCTGCTTGTTATTATATAGTAAATTGTTCGCTATCTGTTTAGCTATCCAATAAAATAAATTATTTGCAAAGCAATATGTCTAACAATCCATGGTATGCAACGTAAGTAACGGGGGGTGATGGACAGAGAAAGAAAGATCAAATGAGCAGAGCAAGTACATAGAAGAGCACAGCAAATGCAGCAAAATCAGCGGCAACCCGGAGGAATTACAGTTTCTTGAAAAGCCGGTCAAGCTTCTCGTCCATGGACGAGATCCCCTCAAAAAATTGTTTGGAAAGCTCTGACACCTTCTTATCAACATCACGAACTTGGACTTCCAGTTCAGTTGCACGATCAAAAGAAATCGTCTCTTCTTCAGGGGATGGTTGATGGCTCCAGCTAGAAATTGCATTCCTGTACTGATCGCCTCAGTAAGTGCTTCAGAGGAGCTATTTAGCGACATTGCTAACATATCACTCCTTGATAACCTTGACCCTTTCTTACGCGGCACAGACTGGCGAGACGGCACATTCGCTGCCGCCGCCGCCGCCGCCGTCCTCGTCGTCCGATCTCTTCCGCCCAAGCATCATCTGACTCCGGATAGCCTTGGTCTTGGCTTTAGCTTCAGCCATGTCCTCTTTTGTCGCCAGCAGGTCTTGCTTTTCCCTTTCGACGTCGTCGAATCGTTGCATGAACGCATCGAGAGCCTGTTTAAGCTCAGTATCCGCCTCAGCGACGCCTGACCGATATCCGAGCTGTTCAAGGCGTTCCTTAATAAGGTTTTCCACAGTCTGGCCGGGTTTTCTAATGGGTACACCTGTACTAGTGAGATTCCAACGTATGCACCTGTAGCAACTCGCGTATCTGTCTCGGCTTCAAATACGCGCGCAATATCCTTCCAGAACTGACCTTTCGCCTTCGCACATACTCGCCTTGGTGCAAGACACAATGCCGCATAACCTTTACCTTCAGGTCTTCGTTAAAGTAGCTTCGCTTTCGAGATCGGTTACCTAGCGCCGTTTCTGGTGTCGGTGAGGGGCTTGGATCAGTCCGGGCCGTGGAACAAGTCGCGGTTGACGGAAGTCGTAGATGGACTGTCTCAGTACATTGCTGGCTCAGTTTCGTGATTAGAGCCGCAGAAGTCGATTCATCGACCCTCTGGAGATTCAGGGGTTCATGCTGGGTTTAAGGGGCTACTGTGCTCTCAGTGATACAGCACAACATTGCTGTCGCCCATTCTTTTGTACAGCTTTAGGTTCAGTTTCGGAAGATATTAGTCTCGAAGAAATGAGCAACTCCACTGAGCCATCAGCAGGTGCAATCACCGACGCCTCTGCACTGACATTCATCGCAGAGGGCGCCGCCAACCTGCTCTACAGAATCAGCGACGACCAACACGTGAGGTTTCTTATCCAAACCGTGATTCCCCCAGATCTAATCATCAAATAGTCATTCTACCTCCTCAGACTTCGGAAAAGGCAGCTCTCTCAACCGTCTACTCTCGATGTGTACTCCTTCAACAGCAAGCATATCCTTCCACTCTTCGCACCCGACATGGTGGCATCCATGCAGCTCGTCAAACTGGAGCCAGCTGTACTTGAGCAATTAAATAAGGATCTTGCTGGTCTCGAGAGTGCAGGTATCCGGAACCCAAATCGTCACGGCACAGTGCTAGATACCGATGAGTCATACGGAATCTTAGTCGAGAACATGACGGCAGAAAGCGTACATTCAGACCTCCCCATCGTATCTTCGGGACGCGAGAAAATAAAAGGCAGCAGCGGCGTACTTAGCTACGTGGTCCGAGAAAATAGAGGAAAGAGATTAGAAGTCGCAGTGCTGGAGTTCAAGCCGAAGTGGCTGACCCAGTCAAAGGACGCGCCGAGCGACTGGAAATATTGCCGGACTTGCGCATTACGTCGGTATCGAGCAAAAGATGCATCTGTGTATTCCTTTTGTCCGTTGGACTTAGTTTCGGGGAACCGACAGCGAGTGGAGAAGTCAGTTCGTGCGCTATTGCCCGAGCAGCTTGTGATCAAGCAGGGGTCGATATTGACAGTGGAGCGATTACGGAGAATCGTAACCGAATTTATTTTAAACTCTGAAGTGTTTAAGACTTTGGTGCATATACAAGATAAAATGGACGAGTATGGAGTGCTTAATACATCTGACTCGGAAGACTCTATGAACTTTTTGATTGCGATGACGGTGAGAGATTGCACTGCATTTTTGCGGATTGTCTATACAGAGTTGGACAAAGACAAGACAAGGGACTTCGAATTCAGCCATGCCGGCAAGCCTTACTTTACTGATCGAGATAGCACATATATAACAGTTGACAGTTACTATTTTGCTGTCAGCTGCCGGTTAGCTGACCTAGACATCAAGGACGGGAGTGGGACTAAGCGCGCTTATTGGCAAAGTATCGAGAAGGATTTGAACGAGGGTGGTTGGTACACCTCCGACGACGCGTTAATTGAGCCCTGCAGGAAGTAACGAAGAATAGAATCGAATATTTTCAAAAAATACACAAGGATATTATACAGTAAATAACTGATTATGCTACATAGAACGAGTCCACATGTAGAAGACCAAACTATCCAACGTTAAGACTCGACATGACAAAATGATTGTACGCTCCGTCCGCTATATGTCACATAATAACACGTATCCACGCCAAAATATTATCTGCTATCATTGACGTTGCTTCATGCCTTTCTGACCTGCTTGCTTCGCAGTCTTTTGAGCTCCTTCTCACGCTCCTTCGCCTGCGCCTTCCGCTGCTCCTCGGCACTCAACTTTGAGATTCCCTGCTTTTGCTCTTTTTTGTCCTTCGCACGCTGCTTAGCGAGCTCCTCGGCCTTCTCATCATCAGCAATCTTTTTCAATTTCCGGATTTCGTCGTCACGAGTGGCCTTCAGCTTTCTCGAGACCTCGGGTCTCCAGTGAGCTTTGGCCACAGCAACGTCAATAGTATTGAGGAATGCGTTGAGGAGCTGCGCGGTAGCCTGCTCTTCTTCTGGGCTCTTTGCGATCTTGATGGAAAGGAGGGCGCGCTTTGTAGGGACGTATTCCTCGACACTAGAGCAATGTTAGCTGCAAACAAGTCTCTTAGGCGGGAAAACCCGAGGGGACATACATCTTCGGTCTGTCGACCGGCAGGTCACTGATGACCAAATATTGCAACACGTTCTCAGCAGCCTTGACAGCAGCCAACAGTTCCGGAGTGAACAATGTCTCAGTGATCTCAGCAGCCTCGGACATGACCGTGCATGACACCGGCAACTTGGGGTGATCCGAAGTCCTTGTGAGCGACAAATCGTAGCTTTCGTCACGCACGCGCTTCATGATCTCCTTGTTGACAATAGCGAAAACAAAGCCATCGTAAGAAGACTTGTCGGCGTCTGTCGGTCTCGCAATAATTTCGACCAGGTCCTTTGGTGGCTCGGTGCTAAAGAGGAAGGCGAACGCGTACTCGAAGACCATCATGATGACGTTATGTCTGGAAAGCATAGTGATTTTTCCATGAAGCAAGCTGATGTTGAGCCGACCAGTAGCATAGAACACATAATCAATTGGGCCGATTCGTTTGAGATATTTCGCAACGGGCACCATGGCAGGCTCGGTTGTTGTGACGCTTTCGTCAAATCCGACCTGGTAAAACTGGGACCGAAGAGCTTCAAGTTGGGATTTCATCCAATTTGTTGCCTTCCTTTTATTCCATGCGCTGCCGCCCAAATGAAGTGCGACGAATGCAATAACGACGGCTAAGAAGTAAAATTCATTCATCCAGTTGTAGGACCACATTCGCGACCAGAACGGTAGAGCATAGAACTGTTCCGCAGTCATGTTAGTTCGCAATGAGAGGGGACTAGTCATCGCATTAGCTGCAACTCAATCAAATGCGAATTACTTATAGCGTACCTATTGAAAGGCGTAGCTTGAGGAGACGCAGTGGTAGTGTCGGCCTGCTCAGTTGGCCGATAAGACTGGAATTCCTCGTTTGCAGCGACAGCCGACAAGATCGCCGCAATGGCAAGGCCGACCTTCAAAGCTGAAGATCCCATCGCTATGTCCGATGATAGAAGCGGTGGTGCGTGTGACGAGGTTGGCGAACACTGTGTGTTTGTTGCCGATGAGAGCGACGTTCCTGGTCTCGAGAATCGACGACGTTCTCTCCGCCTTTGTCAACGGACCCGCTCTTTCCAAATTCACGCTAAAATACGAGACACTTAGTGCGAGTACAGAACATGGACTTCAGCACGCTCACGACGTCGCAGCAATTTACCTACTCTCTGCAAGCTTTCCGTCCAAGGAGGGGACTAGGTGCATTTATTTCACTTTTTGTTGTATAATATTTTTGACGATATAGCGGGTAGCGACCGAAATTACTGTATGCCACATGCTAGTAACCAGCAAAGACTACTCTGCGTGCATTGAGCTTCAAGTTATATCTCGCGATTGCTGCACCAAAAAAAAAAAAAAAAGAAATAGCATTCATTTTTGTTGTATTGTCTACCAGATCCGGTATTACTTATTATGCAAGCCGCCATCCAAATAGACTAACATGCGTGCTGCCAATATTTACAAACCTTCCATCCTCAAACGCCACACCCGATCAATACCCAACATCCACAAAAAAAACTGACATGTAAACCGGTTTATGTCGAGGACATAACCGATCAGTACCAAAGATATAATCAAAACAAAGGAGTCATGCATACCGGTCATGTCGAGAATGATATCTGGCCTCGTCAAGTGGATCTCCTTCTTCCTGCTGATACTCCGACGCATGCTCTGCTTCCTCATCGCCGCGCTCGCCGCTCAAAAGTTTCTGCTCCAGTTTACTCTGCAATGCTTCCCATTCCTCCTGAACCACTCTGTTGACTTCTTCAGGTAGCCGTGCTGCCTCCCATCGGATCCGATTTAGACGCGCCGTCTCGTAGTCTTTGTCATATGTCGCAGTCTTTAACCGATATTCAGCCCGTCGGCGCTCATCATCCTCGCTCCACGCTCTAAAGTCAAGTATGGCCTTTGACATCAACTTGTCATTATCGAAAACCGCTAGTGCGCGGGCGCATCGCTGAGCCGTAAACTCCGCCGTGGTCGTCCTCGCTATCTGTTGTAATTTCTACACTGGTCAGCTACATCCACCGCGAGTAACAATCAAACTTACGGTCCGGCACTCTGTCAACCCACCAACACGCGTCATTAGCACGTCGCGAGCTACAGTTTCGTACTCGTTATTCGAAAGATACTCCGTCCCTCTAAACCCGGATCCAAAATACGTATTCAAATACACCTGACAAATATAAAACAGATTGCTCTCCATCGCAGTAACCGGCGCAGGCACATACACTGGTCTCTCCGGCAACTCAGGACAGGGCACCGCATCCAGCCTCCGCTTGACATTCGCCCTTATCGTCGCGATGCGAGCGGACATTTTTGCAGTATCGTACAGCGGGGCCAGTTTCTCGTCTCCTCGCTCCTGCCGTGCCTTCTCAAGAGCGACCTGTGATGCTTTTTCGCGCCAGCGACGAGTCGTCAATTTCGAGAGCGTTTTGGGGGACAGTGGACGGCGAGGTTGGAGGCTCTCGAGTGCAAATCGGTGCGCTTGATCACCTCGGCCAGCAAGAAGCTGGAGGTGCTGTCTGATTGTTACATCGCGTCGTTTAGCTCGAAATGTGGACGTGCATGTTGGAACTGGACATGGAGAGCTTTCCAGGTCTGTAGTAGCCAAGGTAGAGGATGCCAAAATTTGTGTCGACGACATGCTTAGCACAGTCAGTACTTCCGCGCGCGCGTATTAAGGACATGAAAAACGCAAAATTCGAAACCGTTTACCTGCAGCAGATTTCTGCCCTTCGGAGCAGCGACGGTTGCCGACGGATTCGAATGTGGGGAAGGTCAGAGTGACGAAATGCAATGTAGTGCAACTCCAATGCGCTTGTGCGGCGCTTTTGTGAGGCCGGAGACAGGTGATCGAAATACTCTTGCCAACCACTTGCCGTGACGAATGTGTCACTCACTGTGGGTTCGGGTTAGGGATAATAATCTTGCAATGAGAGAACAAAAGCAACTCATTATTTAGTTACATTCATTTTAACCCATTCCAACGTACTCTGAATAACACCGTTAAACAACTAAATACGAAGACAAAAATACTTTCATGAATGAGACAATGACTCAATCAGCGACAACATTTGGCCCGTATTCCTTTATTTCGCTAATTGTTACATGCACTAACATATCACATTATTGATCCAGCCAACATTCTTTTTGCCAGTTACACTTTACCAATTAGGACAAGTTGATATTGACAGTCTTGACCTGCGTGTAGTTTCTGAGCGCCTCCTTTCCGAGCTCACGACCGATACCAGACTCTCCGTATCCACCGAATGGCAAGGCCCAATGCAGAGAGTTGTAGCAGTTAACCCAGACAGTGCCAGCCCGGAGTCTGTTGGCAACCTCCACAGCCGTGTTCAAAGATCGGGTGTGGACTGCGGAGGCAAGACCATATGCTGTCGAGTTACCCTTCTGGATGACGTCTTCGAGGTTCTTGAACTTGGCGATAGCGCAAACCGGACCAAAGATCTCCTCCTGCATGATACGCATGTCCTCAGTGACATTAGAAAATACGGTGGGCTTGATGAAGTAACCTTCGGACCCGTGGCGCTCACCACCAACTTCAACCGTGGCACCCTCCTTCTTACCGAGCTCGACGTATGCCATGATGCGGTTATACTGGGCTTCCGAGACCTGGGCGCCTTGGAAAGTCGCCTCGTCGAATGGGTTTCCGACAACGTTGGCCTGGGCACGCCTCTTGAATGCGTCGATGACCTTGTCGTAGATAGTTTCCTGAACATAGATACGGGAACCGGCGCAGCAGCACTGGCCGGCGTTGTAATAGATGCCGAAGTTGATCCATTCGACGGCGCGATCAATGTCGGCGTCTTCGAAAACAATGTTAGGCGACTTGCCACCGAGCTCGAGGGTGACCTTCTTCAAGTTAGACTCGGCAGCAGCCTTCATGATCTGTCGTCCGACGGGGGTTGAGCCAGTGAACGCGACCTTGTGGATCTTCATGTGAGAAGCAATGGCAGCACCGGCGGTTCTACCGAAACCTGGTGGATTATTAGCAAAATTTCATAATCAGACCGAGGGTTAGGAAACCGTACCAGAAAGAATGTTGATGACGCCAGGAGGGAAGCCAGCTTCCTTGCAGAGCTTCGCAGCGTACAAGCCACCAAGAGGAGTCTGCTCAGCAGTCTTCAAAACGACGGTGTTACCGCACGCAATGGCAGGACCAATCTTCCAGGCCCACATCAGCAACGGGAAGTTCCATGGGATGATCTGCCCGCACACGCCGATGGGCTCCTGTTTGGTGTAGTTGAAGGACTCGGGCGAGGTCTCGATAACCTTGCCGTGGATCTTGTCGGCCCAGCCTCCGTAGTATCGGAGGCAGCCGATGCAGGCACCGATATCACCCTTGGCAAGTTGAATGGCCTTGCCGTTGTCGAAAGCCTCGATTGAAGCGAGAATGGTGAGGTTCTCCTCGAAAAGATCTGCGAGCTTGAGCAGCAGATGGCCTCGATCGGCAGACGACATCTTCGACCACGGCCCGTCGTAGAAAGCCGTCTCAGCAGCATCGACGGCTAGGTCAACGTCGACAGCCGTGGCCTCATGGACCATTCCAGCTAGTTTACCAGTGCTAATACAGTTAGTCGACCAATCTTAATTTGCTAGTCAACTCAAACGCCGACATACGAAGGATTGATAACCTCGAACGCCTTTCCCTCCTTGCCGGTCACGAACTCGCCGTTAATGAACAAGCCCAGAGGCTGCTCGTACTCCACACCGTTGGGGAGCTTAAACTTCTGACTAAGCGGGACAGATGAACTCGCGGACATGATTGTGGTTGGGATATGATTTGACTCGGAGAAAATGTTAGGCAGACAGGCAAACAGTAATAATTGGGTCGAGATCGAGCGGTCTAGAGAAAGAGAAGAGACGAGGGCGCGAAGTATATATACAAGACGACGACGGCATACTGGCCGTGTGACTGGAAGCCCACCCAGGAGGTGCGGGGACGACGGAACAGGTTGAAGCGACAGTTTAGGAGATCTCAACGCAGCGTTCGGTGAAATGGACCCCGGAAACTCCACGCGGGGGGTGAACAATGCGGCGCATGCTACACGATTGAGCCAGTAGCAACCACAAGTACAACGCAAATGTGCAGATATGTCGCTCTACTCCGCATCCAGATCCGCTGATGCGGTCATGCGAATGGCAGACGGCTGGAAGCTGCGGCCGTGACGACGATTACGCAGAGCCGGGCCACCGGCGAGTCGATCAACGTGGCCTCGTTGACGTCGATAATCGCCCGACTTATCGATTCCTAACTACATATCGTTTTTCATTACCCAATCAGTACATGTCTGTTATGGCAAGCTTGCGACTATCTATCAACCAAAATTGTAGTGCGCATAATTTTCTGCAATCCTGTCTCGGAGCAGTGTATTCAGCCTTCGCGAGGTCTTGAAATGATGATTCCGGCTATCTCGCAGCCAACTGTAGAAAGACCGTGACTACTGCGCATAGTTGCCCAACCGCAACCGCATTCGCAAATGTAGTAGACTACCGCGCATTTAGTAGTGCCTGCTCAGTCACTCCGTTTGAATGCGACCGTCGACTGCCGCCGGACGTGCTTTTCTTTGGTATCGCGGCCGGGCTCTTTTGCCAGCGCAGGCGCTGGTCCGGCGAGACCGAGCTGGGCCGCGGGCTTGAACTCACCCGCCCCACGCACTCGCTCCGACGCCGATCTGAACAACTGCAGCCGGGGCTTTCCCCCGCCGCCGCCATCAGTCCCACTACCCAACCGTCTCCAGATACTTCCGCCGGATCCAGTCGACGTCTCGTCCTTGCTACTGCTGCCGCTGCTACTCTCCTCCGGCTGCGACGACGAATACGAGAACGTTGCCCCGCTAGTGAGCGACTTCAGCAGGCTCTTATTGCGTCGGATACCGCCTGAGCCTCCATCTGGTACCCCTGCTGTCCCGGTCGTACTGCTCTCCTGCGGCTCGTCGGCATTGCTATTATCGTTACTGCTGGTGCTGCCGGCCATCAGGAACTTCATCACCCCGCCTCTCGGCGTGCCGGACCTGCCCAAAAACGTCGGTCGTCGCTCCAGTGCCGGCACCGGTCCCGCCGCCGCCGCCGCCGCCGTCGTTGCAATCGCTTCGACGGCGCTCGACGAACTCGGCGCGTCAGCGTCTTGGCTCGCATCGTCAGCCGTAATGGCCGGCGGAATAGCGCACGTATTAATAATCGTGCGCTCTCTCGTGACCGATGCGCCAGACCCCTGATGCTGCTGCGTTTGATTTTCCTGAATTCCCTGCTGAATTCGCTGTTGGATTCGAGCGCGTGATAAATTCAACGAGTCAGAACGAGTGGGAAAGCTTGCTCCCCGTTGACTGTCTTCATCGGCAGGGTTAGTATTGCCGTCCGTCGAACCTGCGTGAACTTGGTTGCGTGCTTTGCGAAGCGGTGACTGTGCAGGCGGTTCGTCTTTGAATAGCTGTATGCTCAAGTCGGGTCTTCGCCAACGTGAGGATGCGGACGACAGTGATGGAGCAGGCGAGGCAGTGGTCGATGATGCGGTCGTGAATGATACAGGAGAGGTGGATCGGAGACCTGACGACGAACCCACCGGTCGCGGTAGGGTTGACGTCGGTGGTGACGAATGGATGCGTGCTGGCGGTGCTTGTGTTGTTGGCGTGGGCGGGTACAGTCTCGGGGCTTGCAATAACGGGGCCGACTTCTGTGATGTTGAAGATGCAAGGAAATCAATCGTGTTGCGACTTGCCTGGCGTTAGCATCTTAAAGTTAATTGAATTTGCTCAGAATTACCATCTTATTGAAATCCTCTCGGCTCCTGTTTCCATAGCTTGAACGATCCACTCGCGCAAGATCTCTTCCACCGGCAACCCAAACAACAACGACAATATCGTAGCTTCTCTTTTGTCGATATATTAGCCATTAGTGCGCTGTCTACGGCCAATATCAAGTACTCACAAATAATACGCATTTGTCCGGTAAATATCCCTCGCCTCTTTAATCAGTCCGCACCCAATCAGTATTCCGGTAGCTAGATGCACGGCCTCGACATCATCGCCATAAGTGTTCTTATCTCTAAACAAGACCGTGTCCGTGAATATCCGTGCCATCTGCTGCCTTTCGTTGCCAACTCCCGGCGACGACATGTCCGGCTGCAATGCAACCAGATTCATAGCGTACACGAGCCACGAAATCGAAACCGTCATATTCCGAGTCGAAGGATTCGCCTGTAACGACGCCAGCGTCAGTTCGAGATCACGAACTGGATTACTCCCGCCGGCATCACGCAGCCAGATGTTGAGGATCGCGCGAACGAAAGCGGAACAGGCAGGAGGCGTGTGGGCCACTGCTTGCTGACGCTCCCACGCTACCAGATCTCGTACTGACGTTCCCACATACGCTGGTGGCCAACCGAACAGTAACTCCAAAATCGTTCTCGGTGTCGACGGCGCCGACGGTGAGAAATCAAGGCCCGTGTCTGAACCCTGCATAAGCTCGCCCAAGTGACTAAACAGACAGTCAGGCAGAATCGGCTCCGGCATCGCCAGTTCCTGGTCTGCCGGTTCTTGAAGATCGGCTGGAATGGCCGTAGGTGGTTGCACGTATATGTCAGTCGTGAATGGGTAGTCTGAATGTAGGGAAGGCTGTTGCTGCGGTGCTGTCGGGGCAACGCCCGGTTCTGTGAATGTCCACAGTGGAGACGTGGCGCGGATTGCCGTAGCCGGAAACACAGATTGCTCCTCATCGTCGTCCTGCTCTGTTACTTGTCTTTCCATCGGTGCGGCCGGGTTGGCAGCAAAGTCGTCCCGGGTCCCTCTCACTGCCGCAACAATCTCATCACGATCCGGAGACCGGTTAAGGTAATACGCAAGCAAATCTGACGATTTCCGCCTCAATACATCCTTATCCTGTCCCGACATACCAGACGACCGTAGTCTGGGCGGCGACAACGTGAACGATTTCGGCGTATGCGGTACTTGCTCCGAGCTCGGCCAGACAAAAGTGTCCAACTCGACATTGGCGCTCAGTAACTGAGTGCAGTGCAGCAAGTCGTAGATATGGAGCTGCATGGCGCTGTCGAGCACCCACGCCATGCCCGTCTCCCGCTGAAGATCGACTGCGACAATACGCGTGCCCTCTGGTGTGCGAATGATTTCCTGAGAGCCGTTGTTCCGTCGTACGTCGTATACTATTAACGAGCTATATGGGGTTAGCCTCCTTCCACATTGTTTGCACGCACAGCTATCTTACTTTCCAATAAACTGAACGACCCGCCCGTTCTTACTCCATTTCAGGTACCGGTCGCTGTCCGCGGGACCGCTCACAGAAAGGCTATGATGCAACCGTCGGATGAGATTCACGGATTTTCCAACGTTAATACACCAAACTTGAATCTCCTCCTCGCCTCCAGCCTTCCCATCGCTGACCAAACCTTCAAGAGCCGGAGTCGGCGTGTGGAGGATAGCAAGCATTAGTGACTCGGGATCAGTAGAGGTTGGATGAAATGCCAAAACCGCGACTGGCCGTCCGTCAAGTTCGGGCAACGCATGCAGCACGTCGGGGACGAACATATTGTCCGCGTCTTTGGTGTTCTCAGGCGACAGTCGACAAAGGAACGTTCGGCCCGACGCGCACGCCACGGCAAACACGTCCGCAGCGTGCGGACTTGGCGCGACCGCTTTCACATCTGACAAATCCGGGGTAGCGAAGACGTGTATTGGTGGTGGTGAGGACGGGTCGGATAGATCGACGACAGTGATCCTGCTCATTGGAAGCCCTTGTACGGAATTAGTAACATGGCGGATTTGGCTACCTCGAGCACTCACCGAATACTATCGCTCGGCCGTCCGTGTCCCAGCAACACGGTACATTTTGTAGGCCAGATATAGAATCGGCGTATACGACTGTTCGTTCGCGGATACATATGAGTTCTTCGGGCACGCCTTCGGCGATGTACCTCCAGACCGTGACTGCAAGCTGCGGAGTCGTCTGCACGCATGCGAAAGCGGACGGGTCGCGTGGACGTGGATATACGCACGAGAGCGCATCGAAGGCTGCCGGCTGTCGCTGTGGACACAGGTTTGTCGGCGAGAGGAAGTGGAGAGTGGTGTCGTCGCGGAGAAGGACTGAACCGGCCGGCAGAACGTGCAGAGACACCGGTAGCCCCGGCGGTCTCATCGCGTGAGATGGCAGTTAGATTTGATTTGAAAAGGCGACCAAGTTTTCAAGCTGAGAGTGTTGTGCGGCGAGGACGAAGTTGCATGCTGGATCTGCGGGAAATAGGAGGACTGAGGGTTCGAGAAGGGTGTGGAGGGGTGGCCACGAGTGCAGTCGGGACGAAGAATTCGAATGTAAATAGACTGGAAAGTACGAGAATGGGACGCTAGCAGCGGTAGCTGGAAACGAAATTTGTCCGTTGTTACGGTTACGTCTTTTGCCTTTTGCCTTTTGCCTTTGGTGTTTGGTTTATTGTGCAGTCCTGTTGAATTTGCAAATTGAAGCATCCCAGGGGCAAAGCGTGCGGCGCAGAACGCGTAGGCAGCGCGTCGCCGTCGCAATCTAATCTAACTTTTACTGGCAGGCTCGTGACTCGCCCGTGATCCGTCGCCAAACCTTCCGCTGCGACGCCTCACGTTCCCTTCAATTGCGAAGTATCTTGCCATATGAAAATAAAACAACACGCCATTTGTAGACAGCCCTGGCCCACTAATAATTAGTCTCGATATGACGGTGCTAAATGTTATGTAGTTCTTCGTGGCTCCTGTTCCCGTGTGAAGACGACTAATTAGCCAGTGACATTCTCGCGTGTACCAAAACGAAATTGCCGCAACGCCAAAGTTAACATTCAGGCTCACAAAATGTCGCTCTACGATAGCCAATTAATTTCGTGCCCGAGCCAAACTTATTTAGCAACCTTCACTGCTGGCTTCTATAAAAATACCAAATCGACGGTACACAATGCTTACATATGGTACATCCAAATACATCAACATGCACACCACAAAGCACTAGGGCAATACCATGTCCAATCCCGTATCAAATGCCCTGTGTCTCAATAGACGCCTGTGTAGAGATATAGATATCTCACAAAGCTCAATAACCCATCAACAGCAAATTACACATGTGAACAAACCCGAATCCGTACAATATTATACAGACATCTATGTGCAAACCTACATAATAATGACACGACAATTATTACGCAACCGAGCTTCTCTGAAAAGCACGGCACATAAACGCCGCCGGTAGCAACCCAAAAAGCATTAACTAACGCCAATCCCGAAAAAATCTATGACTCCGACCCGCTGCTGTTGGACGATATTCCTCCTAGCCGCATCGCCTCCTCGCCTATATTCCACTGCAATGACTTACTCCATTCCTCCACCTTTCCAAGAACATCGCCAAGCACTCTGTCCTCATCTGCCGTCATCCCATTGCCTATTCCATATGGCGACGACTCCATAGCAAGAGGCTGCTGTGCGTCCTGGAACGTGGTCTCTGCAGCTTCACTGGCCCCACCAAGCCCAGCACCGACGCCGACATCTGAGCCGAATATCTCTTCCAAATCCATCCCCATCTTGCTCACAAAGTCGTTGTTATCCTTCTCAGTATCTTCGCTCACACTGTCGACGTTATTCAGTCTCATGAACGGGCGCTTAGTCTGTGGCGGCCCATTCGTCGGGGACTTGACCGGGTCTGTCGCTGGCGGCGATCGCTGGCTGAATAGATGCGATTGGGTATCCATCTGACTAGCAAATATGACCGGATTTGGCATATTAGTATTATTGGTCTGGTAATTCGCAGGCGTCGACGTAGCTTCAGGCGGGGACGAAAATTTGAACTCGGACGACGGCTGTGCCATGGGCTGGGATGCTCCCGAGAACGATTGTGCGTGCGACTGCGGCGGTTTTGGCGAGATCGACTGCACTTTGGATTTTTTGGACGCCTGCTTCTTCAGGCTTGGTCGCACGACTGCTGACTTTTGCAATGACTTTTCCATCTTTCCGGTAGACTGCACGATCTTGGCTTGTGTCGGCGCAGGAGTCTTCTGCACAATCATATCCTCTTCGTGGCCTTCAGCTCTTGTCTGACCGGTATTCGATAAACTAGATTGTGGACTTGGTCCACAAGCGAGATTGAATGCTGGGTTCGATTTGTCAAGCGCCGCACCGGATGCTGTCGACGGCGTGTTAGGTGCAGGCTTCACGTGATACACAAACGGCGATGCCGACGCCGACGTCTGTGTCTGGGTTGGTTGAGTCGCAAAGTCGCCCACTGACGGTCCAGTTGGGACATTTCGACCATTCGCATCGATGGCCGGAAGGTCAACCTGCTGTGTATTGACAGGTGGGACTCGAGGCACTAGCGAGGCATTAGTAGACTATAGTACCAAGCAGCATCGCACCTACCAAACGCATCTGTCAACAGTTCACGTTGCGCAAACAAAAATTCCGCCTGCGTATCAGGATACAGTGAAACTTCTCCAGCAGCAACGGCTGTCCCAGCTGCGCCTTTCTGAGAGTGCTTATCTCCAGAACTGGAGTCAATTTTGCGCCTCTTATCAGATTCCTCGGCTCTGACCTGACCACTGGCGCCACTAGTACACTCATTTTCCTGTTCCTCTCGAGCCAATTTCTCGCGGATTTTTTTCATTGCCTGTTCTTCGTGTGCGCGTCTCATGGCTTGATCGCGCTTCTTCTGCGCAGCCTTTTCCCTTTGCAGCTTCTGCTTCTCAGCTTTTGCCCGCGCTTTCTCTTCCTTTGCCGCAACCTTGTCAGCTTGGATCTGCTCCTTCGTCTTCTTCGGGCTAGCACCAGAAACGACAGGTTTGGTGTCTTTTCGCTTCATCGAAGTTTTCTCCGTGCCTAGCTTGCTTGCGAGCGCGTTTGGCGCCGCACTTGGCCCGGCACCGGCTGTCGACGGCATGTCTGGTCGAGGGATAGGCGCGGCGGACGACTGCCCTTGATCAATTGACTGCGGCAACACATTGAGCCGTCCCTCAAACTCCAAAATATCGACATCTCCCTCTTGAACATCCGGTTGAGTGTGAGCGATCGTAGCTACGGACTGCGGAGTCCTTGCTTCGACCTCTCCCCGAACATGTGGACCACCAAACGGCTGCTGCATGGTATACAAAACGTGCGAAGCACTGGATGTAGGCTCGTTCGTCCTCCACGGACCAAGTTGAGTCTTACTCCGATCTGCCAGGAAAGGAGACGTCTTATTTTGTGCATTAGCAGGAATATTCGCATACACAGGGAATGACACAGCTAGTCGGTGCGGATGGAACACTCCCCCTGGAGTAGAAGGGCTGCTATGGGCCGACATGGCATAATCCATGCTATGAGTACTAGGCACAGGCGATGTTCCCCAACTTTGGGGCATCACAGGCGACTCTGAAGTGCACACTGGAGTGAACTGGTTAATAGGCGGGTGACCTGTGCCAAGTACCAATCCCGACGTCTGTACCTGACTCGCACCACCTGGAGGGGCGTTCAAGATGTTGGACTGCAGGTCCGCCCAGTTAATCTTAGAAAACTCAAACGAGTCATCGGGTACATTGCGCGGCTGTGGAAGTTGCTGGGACGACGACGGATGCCGCTGCATTGGCTGTTGAGGAAGTGACCGTAGTCGATCTAATTGCTGCTGGAGCATTGCGGGAGACTCTTGAAACTGAGACTGTACTGGGCGCTGGATAGGTTCCTGCTGCGGCGGTGGTGGTTTCCAATAACCATTCTGTTGACTCACAGGAACTGTACCGGGCTGCTGAGTACCCGTGGGAACAGAAGCAGACGATGAGGCAGTCAGTGGCACCTGTCTGGGATTTAGCGGTGCACCCTGCTGAATATAGGCCTGGGAAGCCGGCAGTAGTGAAGGTCGCAGCACAGATGACTGTTGAGACGCCTGAGATGGCGGTAATTGCTTCCATCCTTCTAAACCATCCCATCCACCCTGAAATAATGCTGCCGATGCGATATATGGCGCATCGCCAGTTCTCATGTATTGCTCTGATATGCGCTGCACTCTTGAGAAATCTGGAGGAGGGTGATTTGGGGATGGCGGACAAAGGACGAAATCCGCAGTAGGGTTCGCGGAGATCGACGAGGCTAGATCGTTGGCGAGCAGGTCCAGAATCACCTCGTTATTTCTATTATTGGCATTGTCGTCGTGGTTGTAGTCATCGTTGTTAAGTGTACCGACATTGGAGATCATTCCCGGTGCGACGCTCGGATCGGCGGCGAAGAACGCAGCAGTTAACGGGTCGTGTGCGTACTGCTGTTCAAGATATTGCTGCTTCTCCAGTCTGAACAATTGTTGTTGCCGCTGTTCATGATGCTGCGATTGCTGAGGTTGCTGTGGCTGATGCTGTTGTTGGTGCTGATCCGGAACCTGTACCTGCACCTGCATCGACTGAGGAGCCGGCGGCGGCATCGTGGCCATTGCATGCTGCTGATGCTGATATTGAAGTGGGGCAGCGGGGATATGCTGCTGGGGAATATACATTGCCGCCGTTGGGCCAGGGCCAGCGCGGTCAGAACCGTAGGCGACTACGTAATTTCCCGCCATATCTATGGCCCCAGGAGTACCTGATCCTGTGTCGTCGTCGTGGCTGTAGGACGGAGACCAGTGATTTGTTGACGGACGGCGACGAGAACGAAGCGGCGGGCACGCAACTGTCCGGTGGGCGGTCTTTATGGTCCCGTCGGATAATGCTCGACGTCGGCATAAAAGACTACATTTGAGCACGGTTATGCAACATCCGCACAGACCAATACGCATTTGCGAAGATAACGCCGCAGTGCGACCAGCCAAATCTTCGCCGGCAAACAGAAAGCCGCCCGGTCTACGGCTGGGCTGTCGGCAACCTCGGAGCCCGAATTGCGGCACTGAACGGGCTGTAAATTATTAATGACGGCGACTCAGCATTTATTGCAATAAACGTCTATATAATGTTGATAGGATGCAAAAGTAATGCAGTAGTTGACAGAGGGCAGTCATTTGTCAGGTAGACTGATGGTGGCGCTACGCCATGCCGTCCGGCGACTAGTCTTCCAAGGACCACGGGCTCCAGTATTAACCCCGCAATTACCTTATGAGAGCGGCCTACTCCCCCTCGTGCTTATCCCGTGCATATTTGTATTCCACGAATAAAGATAGCCGGAGCTATGAGCAATGAATCATATATAGTGCTGTCGCTGACTCTCCGTCGCAATCTACTCACTCATTCACAATTCACACTGTCATTAGCCACAGCACTAATCTCAGTCCAGCCCAAAACGTGCATATGTTGCTTAAGCCGCAGCCAGAGCTCTATTCTAATATCGTCACAGTATGTATTGCCGCAACCCAAGTATAATACCAAACGTAGAACTTACCACGTTCCCCCTTATCATTTCGCTAACTGATTGACTTAGCCACACACTGTCGGTGCCCTTGTCCGATGGCCCAACCGTCACGTCAACCCTAATAATATTAAACCTTGTTGAGCCCCTTGACCCAAGTTCCGAGTTTGTGAATACGTGCAACTGTATGAATCGCGTAATTTCCCATCGTTGACCTTAATTGAAATAATTGCTTTATTAGCCTGGTTCTACTTTTACCATAGCTTATTGCTTTTGCTGGAGTCAACCATCTTCGTCGATGCGGCAATTTGTTCTGCGTTTGTGTTTTATTGTTAGTTTGGTCCCCTTCAACACATGATATCGATCTGTCCTGGCAGGCTGACGGCTGGGGATATGCCACGCCTCGTACAAGTCCAGCACACCTACGACGGTTGCTCGCCTGCTCCATTTGTTGAGAACCCGTCGAGCTAAGACCTCTTCTGCTATAATTGTTGAGCACCTGTCACGATAAGCTTGCAGGGTCGCGAGCATTGAAAGCTTGCACGGGATCTCCGGATGATGTCGAGACGACCAAATGTTTGATTCATAGCTTTGTTCCTATATATTTCCATTCATAGCACTCCAGACATTGTATCTTTGTGAGCAAGGTTTGCAGCTACTACAGCGGAAACAACATGAATTGGACACAGAAAACGAGATTTCTTTGGATCCCACATGACAATTAAGAAACACGGCCCTTTCTAATTGAGCAAGAAATTCAACCTCTTGTAGAACAGAGTGGCCACCGTGGCAGATATCGAACATCCTATGGTGGATATCAAATTGGACGTAGGTCGAAAATTAATATGCACTGACTCCCGACTCTGGATCGCGGGAATTGTTGTATACAGGGAAGTGGTTCGTGCAAGGTGACTTCATTATTCATCGGCCACAGCTCCTTGGATTAGCTAAATAAAGCCGATTTACAATAATATCACACCATGCACAGCACGAAGGGCAGACGTTTCAACCTGCTCGGATCCACGTGAGAAGATCCGATAGAGCTGGACTTATCATTTAAGCAAATGCATCATCCGGATCATCCTCCACATCAATTACGTCCTATCCAAAGAGTGTTAAAATTCCAAGCTGTTTGCAGGTCCGCAATTGCAACGTACCATTGGTGCCATTCTCGTGGTGCTCATGCTAGTTTGCCGATTTGTGGCTGCAGAAGCCCTAGAAGCATCAGCTGAATTCCTCAGATTCAGCTTGGTTTGAACCGTTGCCCTCGGCTCAGATCGCGGTCCTCGTTGAGTTGACGTGAGCGTAGTCTGACTTAATGTCGCTGTGCTTCTGCTTGCAGGCGTTTTCCTGGTGGTAGCGGTCTTAGGGTTGGAGGTCTTAGACGTCGGCGCCGCTTGAGATGCTCTTGTGGTTCGTGAATTGGTTGCTCGTGTCTGAGGTGTTTTTGTTTTGCTATGCAATTAATACGTTAACACAGATACTCAGGAGCTGAGAAGGATAGGTACCTCCGGTCGTACTCTACATCAGAACTGTCTTCAAGCATGACATCATCCGCGTCGTCAAGACTTTCATCATCATCATCACCGACGAAAAGTGAGGTTTCGGCTGCCGTACGGGCGTTTCTAAGACACGGTTGTAAGGTACTGAAAGTCACTTGCGAACCAAATATTCTCTCACCTCCTAGGCTGCACTCTAGGCTTAGAAGTTGCCTTAGAGGGGGCTGTCCTGTTGCTAACTTCTTCATCCATACTGCTTGCGTCCTCGCCGCTGGAAGCCTGTTTTGCCCGTCTTCCCCTACTAGCTGCGCCTTTGTTGCGCTTATTCCCTGATGTTTCCTCGGCATGGGCACGTTTGGAGGGGACAACCTTTCCGACAGACTCCTGTACCTTGTTGGCAGCACTAGTAATCTGAGGCAAAGCTCGTTAGCGACAAGGTTCACCATAAAATATCGGCCCAAACACACGTACCACATGCTCTAGTTCTTCCTCGTCGACATCACCAAGACTCAGTAGTCGCTTCATCTGCTTCTCAAGGGTTTCGTCCACGAACCTGATACCAAGTCAGACCGGTACTCACAAGCTTGCTCACGCGTTCTTACGTTTTGATTGCTTGCTTATCATCCTTATCTACATACTGGCTTATTGCGTCATTCAAGCCACCTGCGGGCAAAACATCAAGCGTCTGCAGCTTCAAGAACTCCTCCACAAGCGACTGAACTTTAATATGATCGAGATCAACAGCATCTACGACTTCGTTCGCTTCGCCCACAGCATTCGTCCTTTCTGTAGTTCTCATTAGCGTTCACTGATCATTATTAAAGGCCAAAGATTCACCTACTAACGGTGGTGGCGGTTTTCTTTCTATAGAATTGCACAACGTCATTGACATTGGCCACCTTTCCCACAAATCGATTTGAAAATCTACGAGGATTTTCTACTTCGTACCCGCCCGAATACTCAACCTGCGCGCTGTCAGCAATTGATTTGGATTACAAATATTAGCGGCTCACTCTTAACCGGACAAGCGGCAAGGGTGCGTCTTCGCCCGTCAACAGCTCCCCATTCTCGTCAGAATTAGCCTGGATCCACTGCTCATTCGCCAGTTCAATCAATTCCGTAACTTGCTGTATTAGCCATCGAATCACCTGACCCTTATTTTTCGAACTGGCCGCAAAACCGCAGTCTCTCGCCAAAATGACTTCTCTCATGACGAATGGACGCACTGTCTTCAGCTTGATCTTCTCCATTTCATATTTCGAGCCTTCTATCGATACAATTCCGACAAATCTAGAATACTAATTAGGATCATTATTTCGTCCACACTGATACAAGCGAGGAGCCGTACTTCTCAGCCGCTTCGCCTTCACATAGACTAGTCACCACTGAACTGCCAGGCTGAATAACATCGAAGCCCTGTTCCGGATTATGCTGGGGGTCCATGATACATTCGTGTTCGTGGCCCCAGACAACGAGATCCAGAAATCGTGGTAAAAAGGTCTCCGGTATGTATCCGGTTTCCGTATGGGCATGACTATCAGAGACTTAGCACAGATCTGGCATCGCCTATCAAGCCGCCTATCAAGAACCTACTGATTTTGGTGCAGGGCCATAATGTTGAACCAGTTATCAGACCCATCTTCCTCGCTTTCTGGCCGCAGAAATTTGACTTGGCGATCTCGGAATGTGCGATGCAATCGTTCATCACGAACATTAGCCATGCCATACAATGCTATGTTCGTATACCCTTTTCGGAATAGTAGTGGCGTTAGCGTAATATTATCATTTTCGGGAACTCGTCCGAAATGGTTAACCAGTCCGGTGACGGATATTATGTCCAATGCCGCCAGATTGCCATCCTATCCAATGTCATTAATACTCACTACAATTCAATAAACTAACAGCAACACATACTCCACTTGCGTCATCGTGGTTACCACTTATAGCCAACACGGGAATCGCAACATTAATATCTGGATCTTCATAGTTAATGTGTCCGAACCTGAACGAGTCGTTAGGCCAAAACATAATCGATCCATAGGGCAGACATACGCATCTCTCAAAGAAAGATCCGCTTCACTCAGTAACTCCAGCTCGCATGGTTTGTCGCCGTAGCATGTCGCGCGCAGCGTCTTCATGACTTGGTACATCGATTTCCTAGATGGCTTGTTCTCGTGGAAGAGATCGCCAGCTAACAGCACCATGTCCACCTACGTAAATCATTAACCGACGATTTACCGCGGCGTCCCAGAATGGTACCTACGTCCAGTTCCTTAGCTAGCAGCATAATCTCATGGAATGTCTTCCAAGAGTCGTCGCCTCGTATCGGATCTCGTTCATTGTAGCCAACGTGATTGTCAGAAGAAATCAAAATTCGTACAGTATTTGGACCTGGAGCGATGAATTAGACATTCCCATTATATTTAGACTCAAATTAAACATACTATTAGCTATTCGTGATGCCGGCGCCATATTTATGTATTGCTTATTGTCGTCCCTATGCGGTTGTTGAAGGTCACTCGTCGACGCGTGTTCACGCGTTGGTAATCTGCGGGCTCAATGTTACGCGCTGGTCTCGCAGCTGCGAAGATACGAGCATGCATTGCCCACGGGGACACAGTCTATTCACCGCAATGTACGGACGGACCTGCAGAGCGGCTTACAGCGCTGTAGCTAAAACATTGCTGTTCAATTATATACAGTAACCAGCATAGGCAGTCCGAATATAAAACTATGCGGCAAGAATTCGCACATTAATAAGATTATATAGAGCAGAATCATATACTATACAAATAAACTTCTTGTTTGGGCACAATCAGCCGTGTCCAGACAAATCTTCGGCGAGCATTATCCGAAATATCTCCTTATATATAGCAATATAAATGACAGCAACAAAGCAAGAAATATTAGAGCAGCAAATCAAACTGTCGTCTCCATCATATTACTCATGTCAATATGTAATACAATGAGGTACTTCTGAGGGTATAAGCAAGCAGATACTCTACCAACAAGCACAATACAAGTACAACAGCAACGTAGCACACCTAGTGTATTCTGTCACTGGTCCTGTCTCGTGTTGGTTCGCGACCGAGTAGTAGCCGTTGTAAATGCGTTGCCCGTCATTGACATCTGATCTAAGTATGGCGTGTCCGTATCTTCGATGGTACCAGACGCAATCTAGGCCTGTTAATACAAAGCAAATGAAAGCTTGCAACTTGTTGTCACGCTTACGCCTTTCCGCGCGTTACGCTGGCGCGCCGTACTGACTGATGTGGTTGCCTAAAATCAGATTGAGTTAATAAAGCTATCTACGCACGTTATAACTAAATACCTTTCGCTTTCGAGTCTTAGCATTCGTTTTAGTAACCGGTCGTTTTCCTGGTCCTGGAACCTGGCCGGTCGTCTGCGAAATGACAGCTGCATTGATTGCCTGCATATTCTCAACATCCGCATCCGCGGTTGTTTCCCTTCTATCTAGCTGAGTATCAGATATGTCGTGCTCAACAGTTGAAGGTGCTTTCAATTCATAATGAATATTAGGTTCTGGTGAATATTCTGGATATTGATCAACGTTTGTACGCATTGCCTTTTGGACAATTTCGTTAAACATATCCGCGGATGACTCAGTGCTGTCAGATTTCTCCCCCTCGAAGTGCGAGAACGATCGTACTCGTGTATTTGGAACAGTAGACTGCTGATTGTTGACTGAACTGGACTGTTGCAGCATTTCACCAGGTGGTCTTGGTACAGAAAATATACTGGGGACACTTAAAACGACATTGGGTCTGCCCTCCTCATACTCTCTCAGCTTCTTAGAAGTCTTTAAACAAGTTAGCTCAGAGCACGTCAAGAACGCAAAACCATTATAACCTCTTCCAGATTCTCCTTCAAAGCTGATGCCTCGTCTGATTTGCCATTCAATTCACCAATTAATAGATCGACTTTCTCCTGAGTCCGACTGTGAGAGTCTATTTCAGATTGCTAAGTGAGTTAGCTCCAGCATCCTGCCACGTAACGAAGAAAACTACCAAAAGCTTTTCCAAGTGTGTCTTATCAGCTTGCAACTTATCCACCTGCACGCGGAACTTTTCAACCTTCGTAGCATGAGATTTCATCATGTTGTTTTTCTCCATCTCGTAATCTTGTCTAGCTTGCAGGAATTGTATCTCCTTTTTCGCCATCTCCGATTCGTACGCCGCGCGGCCCTAGAATGATAGATAAGATAATCACGATAAGTCAGATATACTACGAATTTCCTAACCTGCTCCTTCAGATTTTCTTCATTTGCTTGAAGCTGTTTTAGCAACTTATCACTTTCCGCCAATTTTAGCTGGTCTCTTTATTAGCGGTGAAGACCAATTTTCAAAATTTATGGTCCATACCTCAACCTGTTGTCGGCTCTCAGTGGCTGCTTTTAACTTCTCTTGCAGCTTCATGTTCTCGCTCTCGATTATTGTGGCATTCTCTTTTAAGCCCGCAATATCTAACTCCGCCTTTTCCAAGGCATCCTTAGTAACCATGGTCTCTTTGTTGTCTGCGAGCTTCTTCTGCAGCACCGCAATTTCGTACTTATAAAGCTCAATAGTTTTTTCTCGGTCAACTACAGTTACTCTAAGGGACGTATTTGCGCTCTGAAGAGTTGTATTTTCTTCTCTGAAGGTTGCCGTTTGCGAAGAAAGGACCGATAAATCTTTTTGTAGAGCATCTCGTAAATCAGCGATTGCGTTAGTGAGAATGTCACGCTGTCTGTCGCTATTTACAAATTTGTCGGTCAAATCGGTGGTGCTACTAATAATCCTGCACAGAGTTAGAACTGTTTCATATTTGAAACCGGCACAAGCTTACTTTTCTTGGATATCCTGCGATAGCTTCTTGATATTGTCAATCATGGATATATGTTCCTGAAACCTCACATCCATGATTCCTTCACACCTATCCTGCAATTAGAATTCATACCTTCGTATTCTTGCGAATGTTGATGCATACCTCGATATTCTGTCCTCAATGGTCTTGAATGCAATGGTTTTGTCCTCGTTGTACTTTTCGGTCAAGGATTCATTTAAGCTGGTCAATTTCTGAATCTTGTCTTCAAGAGACAAAACCTTGCTCCTTTCTTCAACCAAAAGACCAGATTTCTCGTCAAGCTTATTCTCCAACATCTCACAGGTCATAGATTCTAATCCAGAGTTAGTTGAAACTAAGACCCTTACTGATGAACATACTTGAGTGAAGCTCTTTGTCGAGCTCATGTAACTTTAGTGCTAGTTCAGTATCCAGCTGACGCGTGGACTCAATGTCACGTCTCCCCACGTAGACATCACTTTTAAGCTCTACAAGAGCCAGCTTCACTCCATCAATTCTGGTGACAACTTCATCCATTCCGTGCCGCAGAGATTCGCGATCCATGCCAATCTTCGCGATGGTTTCATTCAACCTTTGAAATCGTTCTTTTAGTGAATGAAGTGAGGCCTTAGCGTGTGACAGTTCGTCTTTAGTGGAAGACAATAAATCGAGCGACGATGCCAATTCTTGCTCGACCCTCGACTTCTCGTGCTGCATGGAATTTAACGCCGCAAGTATCGGATCAAGTGGTCTGTCTGTAGTTGTCGGAGAAGCCTTAGGAAGTACTGTCGACGTCCCGGTATAGCTCTGGATATTTGTCGGAAATTTGACCAATACGGGTGATCGCGAAGCTTTTCGGTTCTCCGCCTGGTCTTGACTGATGGCAAGGGTTGTAGATGTGTTAGCTGCCGATTTCGGAGATGACTTTTGAACAGATTGCAAGGACTCCACTTTCTTGATCAATAAGGAGTCATCGTCGTCGGTCAAACTAGGTAATTCGGCAAATGATGAGTTGCCGAAACTTGCCTCTAATGACTCTTTCGCAGTTGTGATTGGCACAAATTGAAATGCAGGCATCGTCTTCTGGGCAAGCGGTAGCACATCGACCTTTGACTTGCGATAGCCCTGCAGAACATGACCCTTGGGAGGCGGACTCTCCAGTGTCAATATATCTTCCATGAAAGACGGCGAATCGACACTTGCATCAATCCAGCTACTTGAAGCAGGTGTAGTGGGCGACGAAGGGGTTAAACCATTCCTGTTGCGATTTAGCAACTTGAACTCGTCAGAGACTGACCTCGCTGGCTCGCTTAGCGCGACAGTAGATGACTGCGAAGCGGGCTGTTGGATGTTTTGATCGGGATGGCCAGACTTTGTCGACGAAATGGGTGCAGGTTTGCTAGGATCCTGCTTTGTTGCGCCTTTCGGTGCTGGATTCATCCGGAAAAAATTGGGAGCTGGCGGGATGTCGATGAAAGAACGAGTGAATCCTGAATTCTCCGGCGGCATGGCTGCGCAGAGAGTGGGAGACTCACCAGTTCCCACTGAAACTTGACAACACACCCAGAATAGTTTTGAATCAAGACCCTATATAGAAAAGAATCCACGGCTGCGACTGACGGTTATGTATATTTTGCAGGTGATCGTTCAAGTGCAGCTCCGCAGGGTATGAGATAAGATTCAATGAGATTGGGTTGGAAGTCGGAGATTGGGTTGGAAGTCGGGCAACAAGTACTGAGTAGTTCGCGTCGCGGGGTCTGGTTGGTACACAGCGTTGCCGTGCCAACCGCTTATTGGTAGCCGTATCCCAACCATTGTTGTTTGTTTACCTAAGCGCGATCTTGTCCAGCGCTACAAGATACCAGAATTTCCGTTTTATAGGCTATTCTCCCACTCCAGAATAATTTTGTCAGACTTCTGCGGAAAATACTACAGGTATGGATCGACAAAAATTGGAATCAAGCCATGGCCAAGCCCGAGATGATCATCCGAGATTTGGTGAGAACTCTCCAATGCGAAGTCTGCTAGTACCGGCTGGACTCTTGAACCCTTCTGTCTCAGGCTAGTCTCCACTTTTGCCAATATTAGTCGACCATGCTGTTAATAGCTTACACAGGACCGTATCGACCAGTTTCAACCTTAAGTTCTAAGACGAAAGGCTCATCAGCATCGGTCGCGTTTGGCAGACTGCTAGAGCCAATGTCTCCGAATTCGTCGGAATGGCGCTCAAAGCAAGATGTCGCAATTTTGAAAAACTTGTCTGGTCACAACCTGCTAATGAGCTCAGCAAACGATGATATTCAATTTAGAGGGGAAAGACCTATTTGGGGTGGTAGTAGGTCCTCGGCTGCAATGGAAACTGGCAATTTTGGTAGATCGAGTGCTTCTAAGGCTAGCGATAGTAGTGCATCAATAGCTAGCCGCAAGGGCTCTGGGTCTATCAAGCGTTCTGCGGTTATAACTATAGAGGATAGTCCTCAGACCGCTAACGGCAGGAACGGTGCGAAAAATATACTAAAGTCCTCGTCTGCAAGCCGATTCTCCTCAAATCCTTATTCGGCATTTGCTGAGTATCTTGACTCCGTGAACCAAGTATCTGAGGGCTCTTTTGTGGACAGTCGACCTAAGCAAGTCATTTCGATCCCTACTCCGAAGCATGAACTGCCGGTCTACGATGATATACCTGTAAATTTCACATCTGAAGGTACTGTTGCGCGATTCCGTTCGAGTATAAGGGTCCTAACTCGTTACAGATTACAGGTACATGTCATCAGCTGACACAGCTAGCTCGCTGAAGGATATTATTACTACCGCGTCAGCTGTCAAATTTAAGAATGTCACTGGTACAGAAAAAGACCACGTCGATGGATTAAAAGTGAATCTTCTAGACCATCAAGTTGAGGGACTAAATTTTTTATTAAGCCGCGAAGACAATGGCGTTAAACACAAAGGCGGTATGCTTTGTGATGATGTAAGTTTTCCGTCACGATTTACGCGTTCGAAACGAGACTAACTTTAGTAGATGGGTCTCGGCAAAACAATCCAATCCATAGCATTAATATTGTCGCATACTAGAGATAAGGACGTCCACAAGTCGACCAATGCATGCGGATCTACCTTAGTCGTTGCTCCATTGGCGCTGATCAATCAGTGGGCGACCGAAATCAAGACTAAAGCTCCCGGTATATCTGTTCTCATTCATCATGGCCAATCGCGCACAAAGTCAGAGCTAGAGCTCAAAAAATATCATGTGGTTATTACCACTTATCAGCTAGTCGCCTCAGAACACCAAAGCCGAGGGCCACTGTTTAAACTGGACTGGTGGCGTATTATTCTGGATGAAGCTCACACGATTAAGAACAAGTCTTCCCAATCAGCACAGGCTGCCTGTGCTCTCCATGGCCTTAACCGGTGGGCTCTCACTGGAACCCCCCTTCAGAACAATATTGATGAACTCCATTCCCTCTTTAAATTCTTACGGATTCCGCCACTCTCGGATCCGGCATTTTGGAAAGATAAGATCAGCCGACCGACGGCTGCAGGACGCGGAAAACTCGCGATGAAAAGATTACAGGTAGTTTTGGCACAAGTTTTGCTAAGGCGTACAAAAGATGTATTGGGACAAAGTGGACTGAAGTTACCGAAGCGGGTTGTCCATAAATCAACTGTTGTTCTTACTGAACCGGAACGCGCATTTTACGACACTCTAGAGCAGAAGATGGGCAATAAGATGCAAGATTTGATCGGAGAGGGCGGTCAGAAGTACATGAGCGTCCTCCTTCTACTTCTCAGATTGAGACAAGGTACTTATTGGTTGTTATACTGTGGACGATAGAATTTGCTGACGACTAGTTACTCTAGCTTGTAATCACACGGCCATTGTCGCCTCCAAGCTCTCCGATAATACCGACGCGGTATTGCTGCCTGCTCCAGAACCTAGAAAGAGCGCCAGCAAGTCGATCCGTCAGGATGAAATTGATGATTTAGCTGACTTGCTTGGTGACATGACTGTTGAAGTACAAAAGTGTACCGTGTGCCAGACAGAGTATGAGAATTCCAGTCCCCCTTTCTAGCGCAGCTCGTACTAACAAACGTGTAGCCTTTCTCTTGAAGAATCGAACCAACACGCCAAAATCTGCGAATACTGTCGCTCGACGTTCTCATCTAAAGGCATCAGTGCGGCGATACCTAGTTCGAAAATAGTCCATCTCTTGTCCGTCTTAAAATCAGATCCCATGAGAAAAACAATAGTATTCAGCCAGTTCACAACTATGCTGGACATCGTTGAGCCATTTCTGAGCAAGCAGGGAATCAACTTCGTAAGATGTAAGTGCCAAATTATTCAATGTATTTAGCTTCAGCTCACAGCATGCATACTAGACGATGGATCCATGCGTCCTCAGAATCGTGTCCAGTCTCTTGAGAAGCTAGCAAACGACGATAATGTCACTGTGCTATTGTGCTCATTGAAATGTGGCGCTCTAGGCTTGAACTTGACTTGTGCGTCACAGGTCGTATTGGTTGACCCGTGGTGGAATCCAATGGTGTCTGAGCAGGCGATCGATAGAGTTCATAGAATCGGCCAGACACGCGACGTCGATGTATACGAAATCACAGCGGAGAACACAGTCGAGGAGAGAATTCTTAAACTGCAAGAACAGAAGAGAGAACTAGCGAGAGGAGTAATGGACGATAAGGCAGGCAAGCTCAATGTGAACAGACTCACGAGGGACGAGATTCTGTTCTTGTTCAACAGAACTCATGACGCACAGGATGCCTAGCTTGCTACGCGCCAAGGTTAGATCTTGGATATAGAGAGCGATTAAGAGTTATATAGGACGAAATTGTATTGTTTCATGTTTTATCCAGGATTACGTCATGTATACAGATTCCTTTATTGGTAGACACAAGACATCAGAACAAAATGATCGCGTGAGTTACACGGGAGACGACAGGCCGAACCGGACCTGGCCAATAACGCGGCCGGCCATCGAGTAGGACGTAACTACCAGCCAGAGAATGCTAGAGATTGCAACGCAGCAGGTAGACCGCCATCATGCTTTCGATGGTTCCCACTTATGTAGTGTGGCGATAGATAGACAGGGCCATTAGCTTCGGACAGAGTTGTAGGTCATGACGTCATCGTCAATTGATTACCCTTGCTGGAACAACCGAGTTAAAGCCAACACGGTCTTCATAGTCCCCGAGGGGCCGATGGACGGCTGATCGCGCGGCGTCTCCTGTGCCACCCGCCAAGTAAGACTCAACCATCCCACACCACCCTGCCGAACCACAGTCAGGCACTGATTATCTGATTTCGATTCATATATTTGCGCAGCTCTGCTATCTTCATCAGCAGTCTGTGACCGAGTTTATGATAGGCTGGGGACACTAAACATATTTTGACATATCACGACGTAGAATGGACCGATCCAAGCCCGACGTCCGATTGATTCACTTTAACGATATCTATCACATCTCACCCCAGTTTCCTAACGCGCATATTCCTGGTGGCGCTGCAAGATTTGTAACTCTTGTCAATGAATATAGGAACGGGGAGCAATACGACGGCGCGCCGGAACTGGTCACCGTGTTCTCGGGCGACGCCTTCAACCCTTCATTGGAATCATCGGTCACGAAAGGGAAACATATGATAGACTTTATGAACAGCGATCATATTGGAGTGGACGTCGCTGTCTACGGCAATCATGATTTTGATTTCGGAGTGGAGCAGTTAAAATACCTCAAACGCCAGTGTGATTTCCCGTGGATGATTGCGAATGTCCTCCATGATGGCGTCCCTATTGCAGAGGGCGTGGAATACGTGATAAAGGAAGTCTCCGGCATAAAAATGGGCTTCGTTGGATTAGTAGAGCAGTATGATCGATCGTTATTGTGAAGGAAAGGTGTTCCTTGTTGACGAGAGTATAGAGAATGGCTAGAAACGATCAACTCGCTACCGCAGGATCTGGTCTACAAGCCATATGTTAATGTCGCCATGGATATAGCGCCGAGGCTGAGACAGGAGGAACACTGCGATTTGGTCATTGCGCTCACTCACATGCGTGAGCCCAACGACATAAAACTTGCACATGCCGTACCAGAAGGAACATTTGACCTGATCTTGGGCGGACATGACCATTTCTATTCTCATAAAGTTGCAAATAATGTCGATGTGGTATGCAGTGGCACAGACTTCCGACAGCTGAGCTATATTGAAGGCTCGCTCGATCCCAACAGTCGACGATGGTCATGGAATATCGTGAGACGTGACTTGACTAAAGATATTGCGGAAGATGAACGAACGCAAGATCTTGTAGAGTCGATTTCTGGGTACATGAATCGGCAATTAGACAAGGTAATCGGATGGACGGACGTGTCATTGGACGCCACTTTCGAGACAGTGAGAAGCCGAGAAAGCAACCTGGGGAATTTTGTCGCCGACATTCTCAGAGTCTGGTATGAGGCAGACGTTTCGCTAGTCGCCGGCGGCACGCTGCGTTCTGACACTGTCTATCCGCCAGGACCAATCCGAATGAAGGACATTGTACTTACGTTTCCATTTGAAGATCCATGCGTCGTGATTTCAGTCTCCGGCAAGGAGCTTCTGGACGCGCTAGAGAATGGTGTCTCCAAATTGCCAGCACTGGAAGGACGCTTTCTCCAAGTTTCCGGTATCAAGTACACATTCTGTTTAGAGAAATCTCCGCGGATACAGTCGGTCGAAGTCGATGGCATGCCTCTCAATCTCGAACGCATGTACACATGCGCGACTAGAGGCTATATGATGCATGGCAAAGATGGGTTCGAATCGCTAATGGTGCCCCCTGACCGCCAGATAGTGGACGACGAGCAGGGCCTACTATTAGTGCAAATGCTTAGAATGTGGTTCTTGTCAATGAAACTATTCAACAAATGGCACGAGCAAAAGCAAAGTAACGGCTTTGAGGTGAGCTCGGGCGTCAGTAGCTGGAAAACAAAACTGAAAAATCTGATCAGCGACAAGCTGCACCACAGGGATCTGACTGTCAAAGAGCGTGACGAGCTGATGCGAGAGAAGGACATGTTGATGGAACAAAAGGTACTGGAGATTTGGCAGAATGGGCAGGCTGCACATGGAAGAAATCGTACAGATTCTGGCACCCATGGGATATCGCCTGAACTGGAAGGAAGAATTGTACGCGTGGATTCACATGGAAGAGCGATTAACGAATAGAGCACCTGTTTTATCTGCATATGCGTTTTAGGAGTTGGTGTATATATCATTTTTGCTGCAGCTGGGAACCCAATGTGTCAAATGTTGTTATCATTCGACACTTGTATCGATCGGTATCTATTTTAACGTGTTACTATATGCGTAACTGAACACTTTAGAGTCTAAGTTGCTTTATTATTAATTAACTGGCATTGCTCATTACTATTGCAGAGAATGGCACTTATTTTACCATGTAAATAACAGCTAGATCGAAATGGCTGCATGATTCTCATCATTATCGTCACTTGGAGTGTTATTTTTACGACAAAATTCTTCAATTGTTCACTAATAGAGATAAAGTGATTCAATTGTAGTTTGCTCATGCATTGCTGGGTTTCTATCAGATGGCGTTCAAAACACCCAAAGACGACGTTCCATGTCAATGATGTAACCCGTTGTTTGTATATGTACACATATATGATTCCTGTTATACAAGGGCAAGATAAATTCGTCCCATGCCGTTAAATACAATGCATGAATCATCAAATCATTGCTGTGCATGTCCTAGTATGTCGTCGATATTCCGCTTGGCATTCTTGTATGTAGTCTCCAAATAGTTTAGCTTCTTATTTAGCGCTCCTAGCTGGTCTTCGCTCTCGCTCTTTTCCTTGTCTAATCGTGCGATATGTGTGGCTATGGGAACATTCAAGAACCTAGAGCATCGTTAGTGCCGCGTCGTCGTACCGCAGTAAGTATCTAAACTATCGCGGCCCACATTTTTCCAACGCCTTCCCAAACTCCCACTGATGGTGGAATATCTTTCAATTCTTTCATTGTCAGATCTGTTAATCGTATGTCTCGCTGCTTCTGTGATATTTGTTGCCGAACATTTGTCAACTCTAACTGAGACTGCATAACTCGCATTTCAATCTCTTGGAGAACCTGCAGAATCAATACCGTTAGTTATCCCAATACGAAATATATGCTGCACGGCCGTGCTGATCCTAGAAATGAATTACCTTCTGGAGAGCTTCTGGTGGAATCGACATTGTCAACTATGAATAAGAACAGCGAGGGTGAAAGACAATTAATATATTCCCTTAACCGTATTGTATTGTACCGTATTCAATTAACTCTATCTGTTGCAGACGATCTTGACATTACAGAGTTGGCAGTCTATCAGCTAGAAAACACTGATCCTTTGAAGGGCATAACCCTTAACAAAGTTTTGTGACTCGAATGGGAACTGCGGGCGATGCTTGTGTAACAGCATGTGCCATCCATTTACGTAATGCCAGCGAAACCTAGCCCTGCAGAAAAGGTTCGGACAGCTGGCGAGCTCCACAGTAAGTCGACAATATTTGCGCTTAGAGGAAGGTCCCTTAATTCCCCGAGGGAGATTCGCAGTTCTGACAGCAACGCAGCACGCTACTTCCCATGGCTTCTCAATTTAATATCTACCGCAACTCCTCCGCTACATAAGCTTAGGCACCTATTTCCAGCCGTCTTATCAGCCGACACCAGGCTACTTGTCATTCGTTTAACTTTATTGTGTGCGTACAGCATTTATTTCGAGAAGTATGACGGGTCCACGCGTCATCCCTGAATGTGTCATCCCACTGCAAGATGCAAATGCCCAAACTCAGCGCACGCGACAACTTCTAGCTGAAGTCTTCCCGTCGTGGAATATCGATAGGATAGATGTCACGTCACTAAAAGGCGGTATAACAAACTGCGTGAGTGAAATATTCGTATTAATACATTAGGAGATAATTGTAACGGGCTAATGACAACTCCTAGCTATTACAATGTATCTACAGAGCAGGCACTCCGCAGGAGATCGTGGTGCTTGTGCGGGCATATGGCCGAGGGACCGGAAGTATTATTGATAGGAATCGTAAGTCCCCTTTGGGCCAGGCAGGATTTCGATTTGGCGACTAACCGTGGCGTGCGCAGGTGAATTTTGCACTCACGTGCACCTTCACTCATTCGGTCTCGCTCCGCCTCTACACGCTCGCTTTAAGAATGGATTGGTTTATGGATATATTAGTGGTCGGGCCGTTGACTATCGTGAATTAAGCAACCCGGTGTTAATGAAAGGCATATCGCAAATGTTAGCCCGATGGCACACTGTTTTGGATGCATCGTCGATCCGAACGCTCATGCTGGAGCAGTCAGGTTTAAAATCCCACGACATTGTCGATGATATATGGCAACTCTGTCAAAAGTGGATAAGTACCTTGCCCACAGACACTGACGTGCAGCTTAAGACTAAGATGTTGCTCGCGAAGGAACTGGTGTGGGTGAAGAGCGAGATCCAGTACAAGGGCGGGCCAACAGTGGTCGCTCATTGCGACCTACTAAGCGGAAACGTGATTGTGCCTGAAGACTGGTCTTCAGAATTATCTTCTGATATACCACCGGTTACGTTCATTGATTATGAATACGCTTTGCCGACGCCGAGAGCCTTTGATTTAGCCAACCACTTCATGGAGTGGCAAGGTTTTGACTGCGATGTGTCTCTAATACCAAAAGTAGGCGGCCCTGTCATGCGTGAATGGGGGAGGCAATACTTGGAGGGAACCCATCGTTTTAAGAGGGGTTCATTTGAGAAGCAACAGAATGGTATTCCCGTGGGTGAAGCAGATGTCGATATTCTGATGCAAGAGGTACGGACTTGGTGGGGAATGCCGGGATTCTATTGGTAAGTTGAATGGACTGTGTTGGAAGGTTATGCCAATGCTAACGAATTGTTAGGGGCATATGGGCTACCATTCAATCTGTCATTTCTACGATTGACTTTGACTACGCAAATTACGCTCAAAATCGGTTCTCGGAATATTGGACTTGGAAGAAAGAATATTTATCTAGCAAGAAAGCAAATGGTGAGAGCAATTTATAGATTTCAAAAAGCTCTGATGTGGCAAGCATTAATTATGAAAGCGGTGTTCTCTATATACAGTCCTAAAATTGTGATGGGTTCAGGTGTCCATGGGTACGGCGTTGCATTTTAGCGGTCGTTTGTGTCAAGTTTTACGCATTGTATCATTTTTTGCTCTCAAATTATCGATCATGATCATCAAGGCTATTGTTGTATCTTTTAGCTCGACGTATACTGTATTACGTATGCCTTTGTGGAGTTCACATATCCACTCTAACTTCAGGAACTCTACTGGGCTGGAAACCATACAGCCAACGGGATCAAAATAAATAGCTATAACTATTGTATTTATGTGCAAGCAATGTCAGACGTTGCCTACAAGGTGCCAGCGCTCAATGGGTACCCCTGTCCTCTTCGAACCTCACGTGCATCTTTGGTCTCCTCTCCCCATCCGCCTCACCTGTATGCTCGTTTCGTTTTCGCTTCGTTTGTCCATTTTGCCTTTCCATCGGTACATAATATCGGCTTTGTTGCTCTTCGGTTGTCTTGTTTCCATTTTCTTTTTGGGCCATTATGTACATAATTATGTAATATAGATGAGCCTTGTACAATCAACAAAACAAATCATTGAGTTGGGCCCAACTTACAAGAGCTTGACGAAATGGGAATTTTGGAGTTGCGTGCCCCTGATCGGGCTTAAAAATCCTGTGAACAGCACGATTGGATCACGCATCTGAAAATATTATTGCAGCTTCTACATACAGTGACACCATTTTTAAGTGAGTTTGTTTTACCTCGACAACCTAATCAGGCAGAATGGCATTGGCGTTTGCACTCTTATCTTATTTTGCCCCAACACAAAGAATTGCACAGAATATACGCAGCAACGATCTCTAATCAGTCATAATTCTCGAGCCTTATTCTAGTCATGATTAGTGTGCCTAGTAAAAATACAATACTGTTACTATCCTCAGGCAGAACGTAAACTGTAACAGACAAACATTCCCTGGCCCAATGACAGATGATATCAAAATAAGTAGCAGTCTACTAGCTCAACACGCCAGCGCACACATCCCTTAAATAAAAGAATCCATAAAAATAAGCACTAAGCCATATCAAACCCAGCCTACACACGAGTCGAATTATTCCAGCAATCAGTATCGCCTTGATAATGTAATTGATCAGCTCACTTGCACGTCCGCTGTGTGGGTGCTGCAAAATGGCGAAAATTTGGTTGCAGTCATCATATATGAAACAGCATACGAGTGTAAAAGACACAATGTAACAGATACTTAATGCTGTGCGTGCTGGATGTAGAGGGTTGAGTATAGTCGCCAATGATTTGTTGCTGTCGGCATTGTTTACTTGGATACTTAAATGCTGACGTCCTTGCCCATGGATCTGACGGCGGACAGTACTAACCATTTCGTCCTGATTTTGTGTATGCTAGTAAAAAACTTGAATTTACTGGATACAGGCTGGTGGCTGATGCGTATCAAGGCTTGGCGCGAATACCGACGTGGTATTAGTTACAGTCTTTGGATAGTTAACCCGTAATGATCGTTACACAATGAGAAATGCTCGTGTTACTTTGATGATCAGCTTGTTAATATCAGCTCAACCACGAACCAAGTCTGGCAGAAGAAACCAGTTCGATTTCCAAATCACAAATTATGCCAAAATTTAATTCGCCTTAAATGTCTCCCGACAGATAAGTGCAATGCAAGAATGGTTGTCAAATTAGCCTCTTGAAAGATGGATGCCAGCTCCTATCAGAACCGATCAACTCAGACTAAACCCCAACCGATCCACCAACTACCAACTGGTCGGCAACCTGATAGCGAACTACCCAACACTGCGCTTCTTCTTGATAGAATCGCAAGAGCCAAGGCCAAAAAAAGGCATCATTATGCCCTAACCCCGATTTTGCGTACATGTATTGCATTCTGGCTGCTGCGTTCAGCTTCTGAGCAAAGTAACACTTGTTCCTTGTGGCCCAATGGCAAGGCGTCCGCCTACGATTCGATCTACTTTAGATTGTAGTCAAGCGGGAGACTCCAGGTTCGACCCCTGGCAGGGAAGCTTATTTTTTTTTTACAGTATTTTATTCCTTCTAATAATAGAAGGCTAGTTTGGCATAGAACGGTAACTTTCGCTGTAAGCTCTTATTTGCAGACACAATTTAGATACAATCTGTATACAGACAAACATATCAGGAAGACTGCTCAGTAGATAAATATTTATTCGCAGAAGTCACATATACGAACGTATAAACCCAGAAACAACAGTAAAATTACGGTGACGGAGAACATGCACACATGCAATATAATGGGATATGATCCTACTCTGAAAGTACACTTGCGACCAAACTAATACGTCCCAAAAATGAACTTGGAACTGGAAAAACAACCGATTGTCTAATAATACACGCAACAATTTTTGTAAAAATAGCAATAAAATTCAAGTCATATATGTAACGCACTCAATATAAAGAAGACACCATATTATACAAAACTTTCTTTTTGTAAAGTATTTACTGTGACCTGGTCATAATTTCTAAGCCGACATTAACGCATGTGCCGACGACCCAGAGAGACACGCTTGCAATACCAATAATTCTTGTCATGCGCCATTTGTTGAGTGGAACGCATGTCAAGAAAAGGAGAAGATTCAAGAACAATGTAGCCGCAGAGATAATCAACGACGGAGCAATCTCAATATTGTAGGCATCGTCATCAGTGTAGTCGGAGCCGTTAGGAAGAATGATAATGCCGGACACACCGATACCAATCAGAATATTTAACATGGGACTACCAAAACATGCGCTAATGGCCATCATAGGGTAGCCCATTTTGGCAACCGTGATGTTCGAGACATAATCGCCAAGGGAGTTTCCCTGCAATATTCAGTTAGATGGAGCGCTATCAATCACCAAACCTCTGGGAGCGTACCAAAGCAAAGACAGTGAGACCGAGAACAGCGTCACTGACGCCAAAGATAACACCATATGCCTTCAATATACCGACAGCCTCAACAGCAATGGCAGAAATCCATGAGATACTGACGATGAAACCAACGAAACACAATGTCGGGAGAAACTTCACAGGTGGCTTACGGGAGTCCGTAAATATCAACAACCCAATTAGTGCAATCAAACTCCCAAGCCCGACGTAAACCGTATTTCGCAACAAATTGTCGTCGTCATACCAGTTCATGTATAAAATTCCAAGCGGGCCAAATATGCATTGGACACACATCAGCCACTTATTCCAGCCTTTGAATCTAGTCTGCCCTATCACATTCTCATTCGTCTCGACAGGAATATCCCGTTCAGAGTTGCCGTCGCCTTCAACATGCACCTCAGGAATGTAAGCCGCGTTGTCCAATTCTTCGCCCTCGAACCGCTCTGCCTCTATGACCGGGATAGTAATGGTGAGAAGCAGCACACTGGGAACAGCCAAAATACTGATGAACTTGTTGAGATTGGTCTTCTCATGGAGACGATCAATTGTTGGAAATAATGCCTTTGTGAGATCAGAACGAAAAGGAATGCACAACCGACCCGACGACTGAGAAGAAACATCCGATAACTGGCTGTCAACCTCCGAAATGTTGGACATCGTCTCATTGTGATGAGGGCGCGGAAGCTCAAGATGTAGGCTTATGGCTGGCGAAGCAGGAGCCTCACTACATCTGCTACTTCCCTCATCAAAAGACAACAAGTCCTCTGATAGCAATCGACTTGCACCTTGAGGAACCTCTGACGAAACCGGCAGGACCGATGGCTGAAACGCCAAGAATCTGTCGAATGGGGAAGGCGACCTCGACCTCCTACTTAAGCTGCTTGAATACCGTGTGTGTGTTTTCTTTGCACGTCCAGAACGCCCATGAGGAGATATTCCTCTCTCTGTCTGACTAGAATTCGATCGACTTCTGGACGTGAATATTGACGGCAAACCAATTAGGGACGACTGACGAGGAGGATACGGCGCGTTCTTCGGAGCAAGCGATGATCCTGAGCCGCTCTGCTGAAAAGTCGGTGACATCGGCGTAGCAGCACCCATTCCATCCGGACGATGTTGCACGGCGGTCGGCGACGCCCTAGGAAAAGTTGAGGCAAAATAGGGCGGCGATCGAGAGGATCCTCTAGAGGATGGGCGGCTACCATCACTGAAATAAGCTAGCTCTCCAGGCTCTATCGCCGAATGAGACCTAAACTTATGGCCCCTAACGTTTTCCTGGCTGTACGCATATCGGGAAGTTGCATCTGCCGATATAGTGTGGTCGACGCTTAACCTGTGCTCATGACGACGGTTATGGCGCCTTAGAAATCCTTGACTTACAGAGCGGTTTCTGAAATGCCGTGCTATCGCTTCCTCGTCCAAGGATGCTTTCATAGCCTTTCTTCCTCTCTGTACTGCAGACCGTAATTCCAGAGCACCGATCAATGAAGGCCGGACAGGTACCGACGATGACAAATTCGGGGATTCACCGTAACCATATCCACTATGATTGTTGTTCCATGGCCGCTGAAGGCGCATTGTCTGGGCAATTTCTCCATACGTACCTTCCTGCAATGTCCGAAGATGATATCGGTCAACCGCTTGCTCGATGTCAACACTCGAAGACGACGGAGACAGACCCATTAATGGTGCAGTTTCCAAGTCGTGTTCTTCAAAACCCGCGCTGTTGACGACATCTGAATAATACGACGGCGGTCGTTCGGAATCAAGGCTGGCCGGCGTAGACGCAATGTGATTAGCCTGCTGGACCGGCCTCGATCGAGAGCGGTCACCACGCGCAAGCCACCAATGCCATGAAACGACGACTATGACGTATCCAAGGTAGAAGCCAACCATTGCAAAACATTCCCATAGAGCTATACGACCATCTTGTAAACAATACATTGCAAACCCAACGGCGACGGTGAAAAAGCCCAGTTCACGTAAGAACGGGCCCCAGTCGACCGTAAAGGGACATATGATCGCCATGGACCCGGCAACGACCGAGGTGATAAACGACGCAGCGCCAATTAGTTCTCCAACGGCCAATGATCCACTACCAGCTTTCATGGCGGCGTAGTTACTAAACACGTCCGGAGATCCATTGCCGAGAGCGAGGAGAGTGACACCAGCTAAACTTTCGGACATACCAAACAGGTCGGATATAGTGCTAAGATTCGGGCATAAAAAGTCACTTGCGGTGATGCCGAGTGTTGTAAAGACCGCGATCAGCCATATCGTGATAATAACACAAGCAATAGGCTTAGCGTCGGCAAAGGTGCAATAATACAGCTCGATATAGTTGAAGAGGCCCAATTTGTCCTCAGCACAGTACTGCTTGACAAACGCGCACTTATCTTTGACCTTTAAGACGTGGGAGCACTGTACCCATTAGACACCTCTAGACCTCTAGAACAACTGGCAGAATCTAGACATACCTCCAAACCATCTTCTGCAGTTTTAAAGGACAATAGCTCGTATGGCGTCTTCCTCATCTTCAGTATAGGACTGGACGGTAGTCGAACCTCATCCGAGCCGCGCAAGAAATCGGCCTTAGCATGCGCACAAGCCGAAAGTAGAATAAGTAGAAGGCATGGTAACGCGAGCTGGCGCGCCTTCCGCGGAAACTTCAAGGTGCACATTGATCGCCAGTCGCACAATGGGCGTTGAGAATCGAGAAGATCAACAGATGCTGGACGACACGCAGTGGGCCGACCGTAAAACCATTAGCCGGACCAACAGACAAGCTTCAGATCACGAATTTGGAAGTGTGGTCAATATTATTGTAAGAAAGTGTAGGGAGAGATGAGAGACTTGTCAACGCGTAGGTCTCGAGACCGGTCTCGGAAGTGGCACCATGGGGCAGTGCGACACGGTTTAGCGCGATGACGCTAGTGTCGCTTGTCTTTGGCATAAACCTTACGCTCGAGTGATTATGTTCCACTGATAAGAGCGCGGAGGCAGTGCTGATTACCCGGCTGCATATCTGCTCCGGCACGCCGCAGTATGCACGATTGGCCTGGACTGCCACGCAGGGACGGGCAGAGATGTTACACCTGGCCTGGCAATCTATTATCTTATATATATAATATAAATAATATATGGAATAGAGCCGTAGATCAACCTGTACGTAATTTATATAACAGTCACTTGTAAACATATACTGTGAGCGGAAGAGCACTACGGATGGTATCTGAAGCTGCCAGATACTAAGCAAAGTTACTCATGTATAAATCTTATCGCTTTCTACGTCATTGGCTCTGTCATATGACTGGCGCGACTGCAAAATCGGGTAGTAAATCAGGCCAATACTGTATGTTGCGTATTTTGTTTTGCCAGCACCGTTCCTTGCACTAGCTCGCTCGTATTGGCTAATCTAACATTCCAACATGCACTGCAGGAATAAAATTGAGTGCTTCAAGAATGTACAATAAAACTGGCCAGCGATTGTGATGCGTCTGGCGATTTGGTGGCGTTCAGTGGCTTGCGCATGTCGTTACGCGGACGATGTCGGTGACGGAATACAAATGCACTGCATTTGAAGACTGCTCTCGACACATTACGACATAGTCGGACTTGCAAGTTACTCTGACTTTAGGGTCAGGGTTAATGAAACTCAAATCAGTATAAACCGGTCAGAAGTTCAACCGGTTCCAAACTACTCTTTGGTTCGATCTAGTTGCCGTGTCAACGGAACCGCTGCGACAACAAACTCGGCGACCGCGTTGCTGAGGGAGTGTCCATCATGAGACGTCTCTTCCCCTGGATCGTTGCAACGCTTGGACATGCGTTTCTGGCAACCATCACAACTGGCCCAGAATATAGCCACTAACAATGCCCCGTCAGTCGTATTTATGCCACGAGAGCACGTCAGAGCCAGCTCGGCGATCAAAGAAAGTAATTAACCGCCAATCCCTCTCACCGGTCAAACAGTATCGGCTCTCATCTACGGTCTCTACGCCAATGCTAAATGATGACCGGTCAGAGAAACTCATGAGGACGACCAGCAGACGAAACGCCCTTAACGAGATAAACAAAAATATATTGACGAATGCTGCGACACCTCTGCGGACAACAGATGGACGAAACAAAGACAGTGAAGACAACTCGGCGTACAACACGCCCCGAGTGCCAATATTGTCTAATTTTGAGGAATGGATGAAGCTCGCGACAGATAACGTAAGTGATTGAACTTGAACCTCGAAAGCATGAGATGGTTATTGACTACAATAACAGAAAATCAATGCCACCAACAGCTGGAACTTCGCACTGATCGACTATTTTCATGACATGTCTCTCCTAAAGGAGGGGGATGGGATTAATTTTCAAAAGGCGTCTTGCACGTTAGACGGCTGTGTTAAGATCTACACGTCTCGAATTGATTCTGTTGCTACGGAAACTGGCAAGCTGCTCAGCGGCCTTACTGACCACTCGTCAAAGCAGCGAAAGAGGGCGGAGGAAGACGACGTAGTCGACGGTGACGGCGACAATGAAGAGCGCGAAGGAGGTACCAACAGAGCCAAGAGACGTGTTCGGTCGGAAGCGACGCTTGTCAAGGACTTCAGTGTCATTCAAGTCAAGAAGCTAGATCTAGAATTTGCTGTTGATCCGTTATTTAAGAAAGCGTCAGCCGACTTTGACGAAGGCGGTGCGAAGGGATTGTTGTTTAATCATCTTTCAATTGACAACAGTGGCAGGGTAGTGTTCGATACAAGCGAGGATGCTAAGGTCAATCAATTGGACGCTACCGACACGACACTGAATGGTCCCACTAAGCAGCTCGATTTGGATCCTTTGCGAGGTATGGCTTGGACTATATTTTGGTAATGTGCAACAGCTTATTGACAAATATAGAACGCTATTTTAGTGATATTCTCGATGATCTGGACAACAAGTTCATCAGTCCGTCTCTGAAGGACTTTGAGTTTCCAGCGGATCCAAACGCTGTCCCGCTTGATATTCCGTTTTTGCGATCGTTCGATGATGAGATTTCTGAAATAGGTCCCAACGGTCTACGTGACGACAATGGTTTTAATGATGACAGCGTGAACTATCCCGTTGACGAGTATGATCCACCATTAGATGGCGACGACGTACCCAAAGTCAAAGAAGAATTTGGAAATGGTGGGGACCTCTGGCTATCCAACATTAGATTCGGAGCAGAGGTGCCACAGCTCGACGACGGTTTTGAAAATGGCATTGACGGTGACAACGCCGACGACCGCGGATACGAAAACGGGGAAAATCTTGGATCATATGTGCTTCAATTTGTCCAAAACCAGTCTGGAGAGAACGAAAATGATATTTTTGCGTACTTCGATGATAGCATTAAGAAAAATTGGGCTGGTCTTCAACACTGGAGGATCCAGAAGGCTAAGAAAGGTATGCGCAAGTTGGTTAATTCAGTCTGCAATTGGAGATATTAACAATATTTACAGATGCCGAAGGAGTGAAGAAGCCTCAGCAGCCTCGCCAATCGCGCAAGAAAGAGGAGCTCATTATTGACTTCTTGAATGACGATGAGGAGGTTGACGAAGATGCTATATTTGAACAAGCCAATCCTAGCAGCTCGCTACTTCCGAAATCTCAGTGGCGATCAGAGACAAGAAACCTGCTTGAAGAAGAGGTGATTTTCAACTCCAAGAAGCTCCTCCGCCTATTCCTCAAGCCTCGCGTGCAACTGCACTTTTTCAAGGCTGGGGAGCAAAAGAGTAAGAGCGGTGCCAATGAACCACTCGGGAGCAATGTGGCCGGTAATCGGATAGACACCTATGTCCACAATCCTGACGACGACTTTGGCCCACAACCTCTCGATGACGACTCACGTCCTCAAACATATGATGCCAACTTCTTCAATGATGACGGATTTGACCCTGGACATGCCGATGATGACAGATCATTTGTGGATGCTGCCGAGCGTCTGGATGAGTATTCAGCTGAGATATCGCCATTAGCTGATGATAACTCTGGAAGCAATACAATGGTTCCCGACGATGCTACAGTTAACAACGAAGGCAATCTCACGACTATTATTCGACGTGAAGAAGCTCAAGAAGAGTTTGAATTTGGCAGCCAACTGGTTTTGAATGGTGGGCGCAAGTTTAAGACTGATTATGTCAACTACGCTCGTGTAGCGAAGAAGGTTGATGTCAAGAAGCTTAAGGATAACCTGTGGACGACTCTTGACTACGATCGATCGACTGCGCCCGAAAAGGCAGCCGAGGCGTCAGCCTCAAGGCGTGCCAGCTCTATGCGTCCTGATCCTATTTACGAGGAGAAACCCAAGTTCTTCTCAGAAATTGTTGGCGGCTTGAAAGAAATGTACCCTGCGAAAGCTATGGCAGATATTTCAACCAGTTTCTGCTTTATATGTTTACTACACCTTGCAAATGAGAAGGGGTTGGAGATCCAAAGTAACAGTGACTTCAGGGATTTGGCCATTCATAAGGACCTAACTGCAGTTATTGATGAATATTAAGTATGAACACGGGAAGTGATATGTTTCTTGTTTACAGGTTGTGCAGAATGGTTGTGAATTTCAGTGTAATAGTAGGATTTTCTTATGTACTTTTAGATAAACTTAAACTTGAAATCACTTGATCAGCTTCTTTCTGGATTTCATTTATAATCTCCTCAGCAGTCTTCACTTCGGTCACAAGGCCAACGCCTGTTCCCACGAAAACGGTCAATCGATTCAGGTCATTGTCGCGCTCAGCAACCTTATACTTTTCCAGTAACACATCTTTCTTGACTCCCCTCTCAGCTTCCAGAAACGAGTCATTTATATATGCACGGCCGTCATAATTTTGCGGCCAATCACTGGTGCCACGTAATTCGTCATACAGTCTCGTGCGAACTGTGTTTTTTCCACCATCCTTAATTCCAACAATTATTTCATGAAACGTAGGATCCGCGTCCGATTCAGTAGCGGCAAGAAACCTGGTCCCAATGGCTACACCATCCGCACCCAACGCCAATGCAGCGACTGTGGTAGCTCCGTTTACGATGCCGCCAGTAGCCACAACAGGCGGAATTTTCTCCATATCTCCGTTTTCCAGCATTGAGAGAGTCGACAGAACCTCAGGGACGAGGGAAATGATACTACCTGTCCTCGAAGTTCCATGCCCTCCAGCGTCGTACCCTTGGACAACAAGAATATCGACGTTCTTGTATAGCCGGACTGCTTCTGCTACTGTACCCACTTGCACCGCAATCTTTGTCTCAGGAGACAACTGCCGAAGGCTTCTGATCCATTCATCCATCTGAGCGTCGGACTTCGGCGCGAAAAGCCAGACTGCGCATAGCATGTAATGGCACGTTAATTTCATGAATCTGGCTTGCTCTACGTGGTCGACGTTCCAAAGGATCGCACCAACTCCGATCGGCAGCGTAGAAGTTGTCGCCTTCGCAATTGGCGACGACTTGATGCTAGAGGATGCAGTAGAAAGCATTGAAGCCAGAGTAGAGAAATCGTAGCCGGCGCCGATGAAACCAAGTCCACCCGCTCGAGAGACTGCTAACGCTAGCCTCTCTGATGCGAACAGACGCATCGGCGCGGAGATGATAACTGGAGTTTTCAAATGGGGGAACCATGATCTAAGAGCTTGAATCGTCATGATTGCTGGCTGGACTCAAAGGTGTCATGAGAATATCCCCTAGAGGTACATTACATAGCCGGCAATTGCGTACAAGGTCAGATAAACGACGCGCAACGAGCTTTAAAACCAATGCGGTATACCTTGACAGACTTACCAGTTGCTATGCAAATTCGAGACCGAGCAAGGCGGGACTACGTGTTCAGAGAGTGTCACGTGCTGTCGGATCGTCGTCCCGAGTGAGGGGAGTTATTCTAAAGCTCATAAAGTACAACCAACTGCTATATAAATACATACTATAAATTACAAGTCCCCGATCCCAAATCTAATGTACAAGTAATTCAGGCTATATGCCCACAATTTCTGCTACTGTCCTCCGTCGTCTTCTGGCCTAAATTCCTACATCTACTGCCCTAAAAGTCATCCACATCTGCCGAGAGCTTCCGCAACTCCCATTCCTTGGTGAACTCTTTCTTCAGTTTGTCCAGTTGCGTGAGTAACGTGAAAATAGCTTGCTGCAATGCTTCACGTGGTGTGTATCCGTCCTCGGTTTGTAATCGGAGTACAAAGTTGGCAAACAGAGGGTGCTCCACTTTGTATGCAGCAAAGATAACCTTGGGGTCTTGTAATAGCTGGGCTCGTAATAGATTTCCTAACGTATGATCTTCTCGCTCAAATTTAATATTGACTGTGTTCGGAATTCGCGAATCTGGCGTGACGTTCAATCTGTTCAATAGTTAGACATTGTTCAAGCTCAACACCCACAATCGTAGCAAGAGGAAGTCTTACTTAGAAACTCCATCTGGCAGTAGAAATAGTTCGAATCTGTCTGGCTGATTCATCTTCGTTAATCACTAGTAATGATATTGATGATTGCTGGAGGGGTAGGAGATCATATTGTGGCTTGTAGTTGATCTGGGAATTCTTAACCGCGATGATGAGTGGAAACTTTAATTTGATCAGGCGAAAAATGTACCACCAAGCAGCATCATGATAGAAATACACTGCAAGGGCTGCATATTTGAGCCATAATCTAAAATTCTAGCAAATAAGATTACTCCGACTGTTATACATGCACTAAATATGAAATGCCCCTAGCAATCCTGTAGCCCACCGGTCTATACAACAATCAAAAAACTACATGGTTTCACATTGAATACGAATATTTGTCTCTATTTACATTTATATCCCACCTCGACTAGACGTCTCACTATCCGTGGACGGGGTCTGAGGTTCGCCTGCCAATGTCTCCATTTTGATCGATCTGATCCAAGGGTCATCCAGCAACTCGATTGCAGATGCACGCTTATATGGGTCACGCTCGAAGCAGCGCAGGAGGAACTGTTGGCCAGCATCGCTAAGCTGATCAGCGGACGGAAGGGATGGTTGGTGGCCTGCAGCGATATGATACATGATCTAAACAATGCCATTAGCACATAATCGCACAACTATATGTTGGGAAATACGCACAGCCCATTCATTATCAAGGTTTGCCCATGGCCGTCTTCCAGTTGCCATTTCAAGAACACAACATCCCATAGACCAGATATCCACACTTCCATGGCGACCGGTGCCGCTTCCAGTGATAACTTCAGGCGACATGTACATTGGAGTTCCCGTCATACTGTTCAAATTGGTTCGGACTGTCATCCCGCCAGCTCGAGTCTTGCCCTTCTGTGCAATGACTTTGGCGGCACCGAAATCAACAAACTTAATGACACCTAAGTGGTCCAGCAAAATATCTGCGGTTAAGCGGTTAGATATCCATTTCAAATAAATCTTGCAATAAAACTTACTTTCTGGCTTAATATCCCTATGAACGATTCCAGCCTCATGAAGGTATGCTAAGCCCTCTAACATCTGCAGAGTATATACCTGACTAACTGTCTCATCCTCAATACGACCATGCTCCAATAAACTCGCCAGCGAGCCGCCTTGACAATACTCCATAAAGATGAACACTTTCTCGCGGTGTACCTCAACACCGTAGTATTGCACAATATTAGGATGGTTCAGCATTTCAAGAACAGTCATCTCATCTTTGATTGACTTCACAATATGACGAATAGACTGCGTATCTTGTAATCGGATCTCCTTAACGGCCATAACATCACCGGTTTCAAGATTAACAGCGGCATATACGCTGCCGAACGTGCCACCTCCAATGAAACGGCCCTGTTGCCACCGGAGGGACACATTAGTGAATGACGATGTCAAAAACATGAGATACTGAGTTTCACTGTTGCTATCATCGAGAACTTTTCCAACGCTATGCTGCTCTTCTTGTTGCAGACGCCTCGAGTCTTCAATCAACTCCAGCTCTTTCATCCATTCGGCCTTGACAACGTTCATTGACTCCTCGTCATCCCGTTCCCCATCTTTGATAGGACTTATTGTTTTCTCTTGCTGCTTCTGCTCAAGCGCAGCAGCTAGACTAGATCTCGCACCCATGATGTCGAAATGAGAAATCAGTAGCGTCATGCAGCCGGCAACTTTTAGCCTTAGTCTTGAGAATTCCTCATCACTGACTGTAAGAATGTTCACACCCTTTGTCATCATCATAGCGAACTCAAGTGCATTCACGGACCATTGAAATGTCTTTTTATCGGTTGCAACACAGTCGTCACATACGAAGCTGACCCAATCGATACTGAGTTGTACCAATTTCAGTGCGCATGCGGCGCGTCGGTTGGAGTCGAGATAGCGCATAGCCCGCTGTCCAACTTCGCGAGCAAAGATAAAATAATGGTTCACCATTTCCTGACTGCCGACTCCTTTGCATTGTTTTCTGACCGTATCTACTGACGTGATGATGAGCATTGCTAGCTTATAGAATGTTTTTCGAATTCGTTGGAGTTCACGATCAACCCGAGGAAAGAAAGCACGTTGTTCGACAACAACCGAGCAAATATCGGAGACGGCATTGGCGAATCGGCTTCGTGCAGCAAGCAATCGAGAGACAGATCCGTCGGCCACAAGTCGTAATCTTCCAGGCTTTAGATCCAACTGAATGTCCGGTAGATCCATGTTCAGGGTTGGACCATCCCATACCAGCGGCTCTTGCGAACAGATGAAGAGAAGATAGGAGAACGTCGTGTCGTTCTCAGGAATTTCTGCCCTAGAGAAGGCGCGTACCATTTCCCTGATCATTCCTAGTCTATCCGCAAGCGAAGGATCTGCGACAACATACACTCCGTCATCTATCTTTCCTGTATAAATCAAAAAGTGTCCAGTTTGTACTAAGCTTCTGGTGAGCTGAGGCATTTGCTGATTCTCAATCGCGTATTCACTTGTGTTCTCAAACCGATTTTCCAGAATTCTAATACTTTGGTCAGCTTGCACTTAAATGCGACAAAATCGATCGTACCTCGAGAATCGTAGAAGCTTTCGATGGAATCCTCTGACGTGATCAATAGTAGTATTGTACCATTTGTCAAGTTCTGTGGCCGTCTGCAATGATGGGCCCTTCAATTGCCGCTCGAAATACGACGTGAGCCGCTGCAAAAGCTTTCCAGTGAGAAGACTGAATCACAGTTAGCGTGCCGAATATGTATATAAATAACTACGACTTTAATGACCACTGACCTAAACTGCTCAGCAATCTCAAGATCGGCACCCTCAACAAATCGCCCAACATCCTTTAAGTAATTCCATTCCCCCTCCACAAACTCGGCCTCTCTGAAAGCTTTAAAGTATCTGCGGCCCTTGGCACCACCAAGCAGCTTACGATGTAATAATTCAAGGTAGAAACTCAATCCATCCAAGAAAATATAGTCGAAGTTCTCGTCAATAACAGTTGGTAATTCCCACCCCTGTTCCGGTGCCGATAGTTCAAAATAATCTTTCTTGATATCAACGGCGAGCTGAATTGAAACCTTGAAGACATCAATCATCTGGTCGATCATCATCATTGTCGGGTTCATAAGTTTGCGTGCAAACACCAGTCGAGTGCGAATAATTTCTTGAATGAGCCGAGTAGGAAAGTTCAAAAGGATCAGCAATTCCTCCAGGTAAGACGGCAAATGCATTTGCGCAAAAAGCCTGCCTTGCTCAATTGTGGTTTGCTTCGCTTTGGCAATCAAAGGTCCAAGGGTCGCCAGTATTTTGGCCTCAAATATTTTTGCAATATCTGATTCTTTAAATATTCGCTCGATGAAAGAAATCGGCTCGCTCATTGTCGCAGTATTGTCCGTCTTATCTGGCGTTCGCGTGAGGTCCAGGTCGTCGTTGCCAATCCACTTTTTCAAAGCTTCAACTTGCGAATGTATACTCTCGGAAATAGTAACCCATGATATCAAAGCCTCGCATCTACTTTGAAATTCCACATTGGCCGTCACCGGCTTGTCATTGCGCATGGCAGATGTGCATCGCCAAAGGCTCTCGCATTTTTCGATCTTCCGTAAGGTATTCTTTATTTGCTCATCAGGAGGATAAGGACATTCGTCCTTTCCTTGAATCTGAAAGTTCATAAGCTCATCAATAACGTGATCGACGTCTTTTCGAGAATCTTCTAAGATCTTTCGTTGAAGAGCCAACGACCGACCACACACTTTTGCTCTAATTTCCAACCACAACTCGGTTTCCGGAGATGACTTTCCCGTAGTTTGACCTGTTTGCAACTTCCGCTTTTCCGACTTCACGACTTCACCTGTGAGTACCGCCGAAAGCATAGCCTGCCATTCCAGTCGCTCTCTATTCTTTGGATTCTCAAGTTCGTCTTTTGAGGACCCTAGGTTCGCAGATATCGACGGCACAAAATCCGAGTCCAATATATCAGTCTGAAAATCTGCCCGTACAGGGTAATCAATGACAGTCGAGTCATCGTCCGCATCGGAATCATACTGCTGGGTGATACCTCTAGTATAGTACTCGTCATCAAGATCGTCGCGCATTTTTTTCAAATAGAATTTCTGCTGCGCCTCGAAATCATCTGTCGCTCTTGGTGCATGACTGCCTTGATCCTGAAGATTATACTGCTTCTCTTTTTGCTGTTGTTGCTTACGGATCGACACCCGGTTACTTGAGGACGATCTATTCTTTCTCGGTGTTTCGTTTACCACTTGTGGTCTCCGCAGTGGTGCGTAAGTGCTAGATGGGACTCGTGTCGCCTGCGGTCGCTGCAGAGCTGTTGCGCTCTGTATTTGCTGCGTTGGGCTTACCGCTGGAGACTCTGGCTGCTGGTTTGGCGAACTATTCGGTTGCTCCGCCGTAGCACTACCGTTGTAACTCATTGTGACGTCCCGCCAATTCCAGATCAGCTACAATTGATCTGGATAATAGTTAAATATCCTCAATACTGTCTATGCTGCCAGTCGGAATGTTCGCGTATGGCTCGTTAAACAACAATGCCTCCGCTGTCGACTTACCCGCATTGATAGCCAAAGGGGTTAGGCGGATCAGCACATGTACAATGCAACCCGACGACAGATACCCAAACCCACAGTCGAAATGAACTAATTAAACTTTTGTGATAACGTTACTACTAGTTAATTACTCTTTAGCAGAAGATTGATGTTGCAAACATCTATGCTGTAACTTAACCGAACAAAAAGAAACTTACATCAGCACAACTGACTCCAATACATAAGATAAATGTCAACAAAAAAAATACAGGACCCCGATATCAATAATGTAAAACGAACAACGAACCATCAAATATGTAAGCACCAGATATAATTATGTCTGTTCCAAAACGATACCAAAATCGGCAATACTTAACATCTATATCTGACATACTTCGCAATATTGTACAACTAACGCTTTTCTATTTCAGAAAATAGTTCCTGAACAACCTCGTCCACAATCAAGCAAACGACATGAAGATTCAGGATCTTATTTTGCAGCATGGCAAATAGGCGGCGAGAGGCATGGCGCGCGTTCGAGGATCCTACGACTTTAGCTGCCAAGTCTATGCTGACGTCAGCTGTACCATCTTAAACAAGTCGCGCCTGTAATCATACCTTGAACCAGAGTTGTCAGCAGGAAAGAGGCGTCGCTCTTGGTCTTAGCTTGCTCCTTCGGGGATCGTACAATACGTTCGGTAGTGCGACTACCATTGGGCCACACTCTCTCGCGAACGGAGTTAATCACATTGATGACCATGCCTTCTTCTGCAATGCCGTCGATCTGCTCTCGGATTTTTCGCTCAATGGTTCCACCCAGCAGCTGCTGCAGCACCACCACGCTTGCCCTGCCGCGGAGCCAATTATTACCCTTATTTAAGTCGAATAATTCCAGGAACAAATCGCAAATAGGTTTAATAAACGGAACCTCTCCAGACTTGCTGTTCGATGCTTCTTCGTACGAATTCAGCTCCGCTTCTACTTCTGCAATCTCATGATGGTCCTCTGCACCGTATCCAATTGATTCAGATGACCGTGGCATTTGTTGCAGCTGGACATGAGTCTGTTGCCTGCTAAGCGCGCTTCTGGCATCACTGTTCTTCGCCGACATACTGTCATTGAGCATGGAGGAACCCTTCTGCGTCGCTGTGCTGGAATTGTCGGTACCCCGAGTTCTCGCGTACCTAGCTGCAGAATTCTTCGCGGTATTTTTCTCGTTCTGCTGCAAGGTGGCAGCATTATAAATCGCACCGGGAATCTGCGTCGCATAATCGACGATGAAGTTGCCAAATATATCATCCACGCCATCAGATAGTGTATTGTACAAGCGTGCCACAAGATCTCCCGGTTGACTCCGATGTGACCCATGACGCTTCCCAGTCTTTCCATTAGCCGCAGCAGTGGCGGCAGCGACAGCGGCAGCTGCCGCTGTCGCTGCCGAAACATTTCCGGTTGTGGTGTCCGTCCTTGACGTATGCATGCCCTCCTCTCGCTCGTATCCATGGAATTCCTGGGACGACAAGAACGCGCGCAATTCCCGGCTATGACAAACTGCCGGAATATGCAACAGTGCCCGAAGATAAGCTTCCAATCCGGCCTTGCGGCCCTCAATAAATGACTTCTGGAATTTCAACATAGTAACGCCTTTCTTCGGAAAGTCAATATCATTAACTTGTGGGAATTGGCGACGCAAGTGCTGATGTAATTGAAAAAATTCGCTATAGCGCCGAGCGACGATCCACGTTGCTGATAACGACCCCCCGTAGCCGAAACGTTGGACTTCAATTATATAGAGAGCGTATGCCTTGCTGCCCTTATCCGAACCACTTACAGCAGTTTGGATTCTAATAGAAGACCGACCCTGTCAATGTTAGTTCAATTCCGCCGTCAGGAGTCTAATTTGGACACCCACATAAAGACCGTTATCGCTTTCCTGGACAATGTACTGTTGTCTCTGAAGCTCCTTTCTCCGGATCTCTCTTTCCACACTGGCTTTGGACTTCTTCAAAATCCGCAAGTCAGCAACGTTATTAGTCAGTTCGGCCTTCTTCAGTAAGGTTTCCACCACAGCGTCCTGATTCATCAGCTTATTAATATCATCAGTAATATGCTCGATCGCCTCAGTAAGACCGAGATCGCCTGGATCTGCGCGATGAATAGATGATGCGGCTTCGTCTCCCATGTCGTCAGTCACGGCTGTGTCGATTTCGTCCTCAGAGGAGTATGAATCATCCGAGAAAATCTCGCGAGACGTTTCTTCGAAGAGCGCGGATTCTGATGGGAATATGTTGTTTTCATTGTTATTAGTGGTACCGAAGAGGTCTGACCGGAGGTAGGACGATGCAGCGGATTTGGAAGTGTGCGCAGTGTCGACAGGGTCAAGAGAATTAATACGGGACGACTCCAGAGACGAGCGAGGCGATTCGGAAGTTCCTGGAGTTTCTGGGACCGCATCTTCATTCGACGACGGAGCCTTGGGATTTGAAGATGTGGCTGATCGATTACTACTGGCGTCATCGGCAGCCGGTCGCGATTGCATAATATCATCAAATGCAGCCTGAACAGCTTGCACCACATCATCCTCCGGTTGTACCGATATTGAGAGCCCGTCCTGATCCATATCCAAGCTCTTGCGGTCGACAGCCATATATTCGGGGTCAATGTTAAGATTGTCATTGACTTCAATGTCATTTGGATCATCTAGGAGTCCGACGTGATAATCATCCACCGTGCCTTTCTGTGTCTCGGACTCCGGGTCTGTTGAGGTGAGATACTTCAGGAAAATATCCGAGGTCTTGAACTTTGGAAGATCCTCTTCTTGCAAAATATCATAGACTTCCCTTTGGGCTCGCAGAATAGCTCGCCTGGCGCTTCGATAATCATGTGGTGTACTGTCTTTATTATCTAAGAACTTCTTCACATCATCCTTATAAGCTTGGGGAAGCTCAATCAGTGAGGCATTGAAATATGAATTGTAGATCTGGTGTATGTCGTCCTTATCAGCAGAGCTCCACGTTTCAGAAGTGCTCCAGGTTACAGCAGATTCTGAATCCCCGTCGCTGTCGTCGGTATCCTCTTCCAACGGATTCTTGAATCCATTGACCACTAAATAGAATTGCAACAGCACTGTTCGTCGTTGGCGGTCCATAAATTCCATAAAATATGATAGACCGGCAGAACTTTGCAGCAGTTGCTGTATTGTGTAATTTTCTCGTGGGTCATTGTGTGGGGTTTGACTTGGCGTTGCTTTTACGCCCTGTTATCGAATTAGCCTAGTTGGCACTATAGGACAAAGATAACATACCTTTCGTTTAGAAGGAGACAAGTTCTCGTTAGTGAGATCCATAATCTTCAAGTCAATCAAACGCCTCGCATTCTTAAGTCGTCTAATGAACAAATCGTCATCTGTCGTACCGTCAGTTAATATCCATACCGGTTATTCACAATTCAAGGCCACATACTTCCGTCTATAAGTGCACGTTTCAGTTGGATTGTAATATCATAGCGTAGCCGTCTCGCTTCCGACAGCAATGTACACCTCCGAATACTCCTGACAAACTTCTCATAGGTCCGCTCGTCGGACTTGGCTGTCAGTCTAACGATTGGTTGCTGACTTTTGTTGGTGACAGGATTTGCATGCTTATCCAATGCGGCACGGAGTCGCTGCACGGCCTTGCGGTCCTGTAATGTTGAACTCGCGTACTTCTCAATAATCTGATTCCACGTATCCGGCTCCTCTAATGCCGAAATAACGGGCAAAATAACAGAGCACGCAACAATCTCCTGCACGAGGATGAACACTGCTCGAGACTGCGCTTCCCGTTCGGGCAGAATATATGGCAAGATAGATCCAACTAATTTTCTGATCCATTCTTTCGTCGCGATTTTGGGGTCCGGCGCCTTCAATGATGCTGCTGGATGTAATTCGCCGTTGGCGTACTTTGAGGCCAAAGCAATGTCGAGCTCTCTAGACTCCGTGAACTGTTTGTTAAGGTGTTTGCCCCGTAAGGCTGTCTCCGCCGTTGCAAAGTCTGAGACATGTTTAGTGACGATCGGGATTATTTTCAGCATTGTGAAGTCGACGAGGTCGATTTGGAGTAGCCTATCCCTGATCCGCTCAACTGTACTTCTTATCGTATTTTCGACCTGAGCTGGGAAAGACGTATCCACAGATATCTGTGAGTACCATGAGAGAATAAAGTCCCTCAGAATGTACTCAATAATGATGTCTAATGATCCCGAAATGACAAACGATGGAGGATACAGAGGAGTTGAAGACGGCTTATCCGCAGACAACAATTCAAGTTCTCTCTGCCATGCTTCCGCAACCGTGAATGTATAAGCTGGAAAACGCACCGGTCTGTACCGTCGCAAGTTTTCGGATCGAGGAGAGGTGTGCTTGTAGAAATACCCCACCGCCGCTAGACTCAGGACCGCGCAAACGAAGACGCCAAGGAAGAATGATTCGAAGGCAACCTGTGCTGTGTAGTTCTTGCGTAGGAAAATGCCGAATACTACCGAGCAGCATGTCGCGAAGACGACTGTCGGTATTGATAATCGTTTTTGCGACATTACATGTGCTGGCTGTAGTGTTGTACTTTAGGTATGTGGGTCAGATCATAATGCAGCTTGATTGTGATGTGATTGTCGAGAGATAATAGTCGGACTGCTGTAATTGCGCAGAGCTAACCCTGTAGCCTTCCTCACTGTCCCAAAATGCCTTGCACCGGTGTTGTAGCTGAGATTACTGCACGACCTTTATATTATCGGATGAAAGTAGACCTGGTTCCGCGTCGAAATGCGCGCAAATGTATCTGTGGTGATGGTTCAAAGTTGACTGTAGTATTTCGAGTTCGTCCCACAAAAACAAATTTCAGAGCCGAGCGTGCGACACGCAATCTCCCAATTTAAAGATTGGTAGCGGAGGAGCCGCTCTCCGCACTGAATTTCTGACAACTTTGTGGTTCCTAAATCTATGTTTACCCAGTAAAATGCAGTATCCAATATTAAGCTACGATCGCAGCAACTCGCCAAAGTGCAACGGTCCACGACACAGAGGAGTGTGGAGCAATGAAGATTACACGTAAGATTAAAGGTATACCCATTAGCGCAAAATAGTCGCCGGCAAGCTTAGCGATTGGGTCAAACTATCACATAGACATACGCCTAATTAATTGCTTTGTTCGCTGGAGTAACTATTTATCCCTACTGCGTAGCTTCAGTTGCTGCCGTACCGTGGATCCACCTGAACCGCCTCGCCGCGTATACCGCCAGCACCTGAACTCGCAGGAGTATTTGCTCGTTTGGTCGTGTCTAATATGGCGTCATACCTAGAAACTATATACTCTTAATGTGAATCGTTAAAGTGATATCGAAATGTAGGAATTGAGTATTATGGCATCATGTAATCGAAATGTCCAAAGACAAAGGATATGCGAATTCGTAACGTGGTAAACTCTAAATTTACGGCAGCTGAGGGGTGGTTGCCATCCAGCGAAACATCGTCAACTACAATAAAGGTCTCTAACCATCATCGAATTCGACAATTTACGCACGATACGGCATCTTCTTTTACCATCCCATTCATTGAGAGCATCCTGACAGTTTGTACAGCAGTAAATAGATAAGGACAGATTGGCACACAGATAATATGGTACGTCACTGAGACATCGGATTCAGGGTGCCACTGGCGGATGATCTCTTTTCCTCCAATCTCTCGAATCGAATATGAGAGACGGACAGCAGGTAATTAACGTGTGATACAGGCATCCATAGGAAGCTTGCACAATGACGTGATTGTAAGTCTTCGTCCGTGTCGTCAATACATCTGCAAGAGTCCACCAATCATCTTGGGGAGGTGGTGTCGTTTGTTGCAGTGGACTAATCCGTTTATTAGCACGACGCGGTTTTAGATTATTACGGCAAGCGCCTGGCGACATGCTCTTCTGATAAGACGATTAAGATTTTTGAAATAGACGGCGACAACCACAAGTTAATCGAGACCTTACAAGGGTGCGTTCCCAACCCGATATGCATTTCAGAGTCCAATTAACTGCGGTGGAATGCAATCAATGCTAACGACTTCGGTTATAGTCACGAAGGTCCCGTCTGGCAAGTAAGCTGGGCGCACCCTAAGTTTGGCGTAATCCTCGCCTCGTGCTCGTTCGACGGCAAAGTACTCATCTGGCGCGAAGACGAATCCACAAAGACCTGGTCCAACATATCCCAGCACGCGGCGCACACAGAGTCAGTCAACAGCGTCCAATGGTCGCCTCCCGAACTTGGCGCTGTCTTAGTCTGCGGGTCGTCTGATGGCAGCGTTTCGGTCGTTGAGTTTAACGATGACGGCAACACTTCCTCGGTCAGAGTTCAAGCGCATTCCGGCGCCGTTTATGCGGCTGTGTGGGCGGCGTCAGGAACGCCTGCAAGACGGTTCGTGACGGGCGGGTCGGATGGACTGATTAAGGTCTGGACATACGACGCTGCCTCGAATAATTACGTCGAGGAAGCGGTACTGGAAGGCCACTCCGATTGGGTGCGCGATCTCGCTTGGGCGCCGTCAGTCTTCCCGAAGGCGTACCTCGCCAGTGCATCAGAGGATAAGACAGTTCTCATATGGACCCAGGAGCCAAATGATGCGACATGGAAGAAGCAGGTTTTGAAGAGACCTGGCGGGGATAAGTTCCCTGAAACTGTGTGGCGGGTCAGTTGGTCTTTGTCAGGCAACGTTTTGGCAGTCAGCAGTGGAGATAACAAGATCACGCTGTGGAAGGAGAATTTGAAAGGCGAATGGGAGGAGTGTGGAGCCATTGAGGAATAGCGTATGTACTGTTTCAATCTTTGCAGCTTTGTATAGTGTAGATTCGTTATACTTGTAGTTATAGTGTTGGCAATTCAAATTACAACTCCCGGTACGTCAATCTAGTCCCCATATGCACATATATTAAAAACACTATATACAAGCAATGATAACTTAACTCAAGTCTATTTGACAATATCTGACCCGCCCTTCTAGATAGTGCTCACCGTCAACATAATGTACAACAAAAAATCAGCCCAGGACTCTAAAAGCATATCACAAAACTTCAAACCTATACACAGTATGACACATACGACTTACGCCCAACACATAAATACAAATATGCGATATCCACACGATAAGACATGCTCGGTATTAACCCAATACAAATTGTTCAAACCTATATAAACCCGGATAACCAAGAACTCACCCACAATGAAAATACAAAGATATCTAACAAGAAATGCTCATAATTCGTCAGCAAAAAACATAAACGGTCCCTCAACGGCGTTGGTTTGCGATACGTCGGTGCCATCTCGCCATCGTCCGAGGATAATCTTTGGTCCCGGTATGTACACACCGTTATACTCCCATACAACTTCGTCTTCATCCTCTGCAGAGTAGTCCGATCGAACGTACTCCTTTCGCATTCCGAACCGTGCAAATCCAGGCAGTCCGTAGCAGGGGTCGAACGGCGCCAATGTTGCGTAAGTGATGTAGTCGAATCTGTCCCGACCACGGCCCATGAACGAGATTGGTCCGTGGATGGAAGGACAATCAGTCTCCATGACCTGAAAGCCATCAAACTGGTCCTGCAGCTTTACGGTTGCCGAGTCTCGCAATACAGTGGGCGCAGTGGTCCTACTGTTCCCTGACAACGCTTCTAAACTCTCCCGCGATTGTGTCTGTGCAAGCGCCGGTGACGTTGATGAGGGCTCGTCAGAAGTGGGTGTCGCAGATGCTGACGATGAGGCTGCTACAACGGATGGATGCATGTACGGATTCTGTCGTAAATTGGGTCTGGGAGTACTACCGGGAGTACTAGGCTCAGGGCCAATTTCGGAGCCAGCAGCCGAGCCGGAAGGCACAGCAGTCGTAGCCGGAATGAATCTCATATCAGCAACAGGAGAAGCATTAGAAGGAGGACCAGCGGTTGCGGCGGCACCTGCAGATGCCCGTCGTAGCAAGTCAAAGTCCCAGAACGCCAGGTAGCCATATATGCCTGTCCAATCTCTTGGAAAGTCAAAGGTCTCTCCTCCTTTGAAGTTGAAATCAGCAGCGTCTGGGGGAGTATTAAAAAATGGCAGCAATCCTTCCCGGACCATTGCATTTCGGTCGCAGTTGTAGACAAAAAAGTTGATGATGGCGAGCAGCACGTCGAACCGTGGTACCACGGTGCTGTCGCACAGAACGTCGATGTCTGCCCAGGCCGAGTCCGGCAATTTTCGGGGACCTAGAGGACGGGCGATTGAGGCAGCACCTGCGCGGTTGACGGACGTGGCGGCAGTTGTAGTGAAGAGAGGAAATCGCGACGAGTCGTAGACTATAGTTTGCATTTCCCGGAGATCGTACGGAAGCGGCGAACACGCTAATCGCTGTCCAAAAACCAATCTCAGCATATCTATACGCTGTTGCAGAAAAAAAGCATTCGGCTTGAGAGTATACGCAGCAGCTGATGGCAGTCTCTCCAGCTGAAGAGCAGGAATTGTGCCGGGCAGTAACTGGTCAAAGACTATCGCAGAAAACAAATGGGACTCCGCGAGAACATTGAAGTTGCTATGTTCGTGCTCCTGAAGTAGCTGCACTGCATAAGAGACAACTTGCTCGCGAATTCGCAGACGATATTGTAAATTGGCATATTTCGACCGGGATGCAGGGCCGTTACGCAGGAACAGGCGAAAACGGCGCTTCATCTCGTTAAGCGCGGAAGTTGGCTTTCGGAGCGAAGACGATAGTGATACGGAAGAGGACGACGAAACGGCTGACGAAGACCGGCCAGCAGAAGTGCCGATGCCACCGTGTAGGTTGTAGATTAGAGCAAGATGGTCTTCATGCGAGACACCAATTAATCGCGCCGCTAGATCGGTCGCCGAGCGTGGCGGACTTGACGGACTTCTTTCACGAAAAGCTATCAAATCGAACGTCTTCCGTAAGATTGCTCTCCAAAGCGCTTCATTGTGTATGATGAGCGTATAGAAGTCCTTGCAGAGAAGCGACAAGTTGACAATGTCAGGAAGGTCGAGCAGGACGACAACCTGCAAAAGCAGTTCGTCAGGTAGGCTGAGTAGCATGACGAACAACTGCTAATTTCAAAGGTTTGGATTTGGCCGAGAGGAAATGTAAATGAGTTGGTGAGACGAGGCAACGGGCGAGGGGCGATAGAAAAAATGCGACTGACGTTATTTTGTGCTAAATTTTGGATATCAGGGTATTCCGACATGCAGTGGGCTTGCAGGCAAACAAGTTTTAAGGTAGCGAGCGTAGGCCCCGCACACAGATGTCGAATGCGGGCTAGTGTTCTTACTTGGCCCCGGCATTTCCAGGGCAAGATTTCCCCAAACAGGAACCTCCCTCCCTTCCTCCGGTACCATTGGCCACGCGCTTCACGAATTCCGCCATCGCACACTAGCCTTGAGTCATCCGCTACATGGGGCAACCAGACTATTACTTACCAGGTGATTATTTCTCCGATCTCGGTATACTTAAGAGCCAGGTCGAGAACCGCCATCTTCTCGAGGCTTAGATTGACGGGCTGATATCGCACTGACCTGCTGCATTCATTATCAATCGGCTATCGGCCACGGGGCGCTCCGACTGTACGTTAAGGGCAAGTCCCGCCTTGGATCAGTCACCTAACCCTAGCTAACCCTTGGCGGCATCCGGACCCGGACCCAGCCATGTGTCGACCTGCTTGAGCAACTCTGCTGGGAGACCTGACCCATCTTCCAATGTCGGAAGTTGCGTGCGCTAGGCCAAATTGTGCCTAGCGCCTGACTCTTGGTGCGACGTCGGCAGGGTCCCGACATGCCTTTTTGGTTCGCTGTTCGCCGGTGAGTTCGGAGCCGCACGAATCCACATCCGCATTGCGACCGCAAATGGGCGTGACGGTTCGTACTCGACCGGACGCGCTATATGTTTCGCGAATTCACGTGCCGTTGTTCATCCTACACCGGGTCCTGGCAGGGCGTCAACGCTCAGAACGGCATCAACATACACTCTCTAGCGCGGTCTGTGTCCTCACTGAATTCTGTCGACTCTGTCCCTGCCGTCCCTATTTGGAATAGCCCAGGCCCTGCTACTCAGTTAACGGGCTATCTCGCTTGTCTCTTCGCCCTTAGAAAGTGATCTTGCTATATGCCTACGTCGATGCAGTCCCGATACCAGGGATTGTGCTTTTGCTCGGCGAGCCGCAACAAGTGCAGCCGGACTTGCTATCGTGATTGTCGAAGGGGAAGCTGGATCCGACAACTTGCCTAAGCTGGCTTGGAGCCGCTGAACTCTGATACCTTCGTAAATTCAGGTCCCTAGCTGCGATCTGAGTGCACTTATATTATTTGGACGTCTGTTTGGTCGGATCTTTTACATCGTGGGCGGCCGCGTATGTGCTCATCTACTGTCCTCCTGTAGGATTAGCCATTTCGTATGATCCATTTTATGTCAAATCCAACAAGTTACGCAATCTGCGATTGCAGTCAGGTGTTACATGCTCAACACGCGCTTAACCCTCCTGACGACGAGAACTCTGTCCGTCGTCAAATGTAATCTGGGCTCCTGCAGTGTGAGGAGCGATCACACGCACGAGGAGAGAGCTCTGGCTTCTGGTCTCGGCGTTCCAAAATTCCCTCTTTTGAGCAATTGCAACCCTCCTCTAGTTCTGTCACTTCTTTGTTAGCGGCAACTCAAGTCTGTAAAACAGTCGTGACAGCGGTGGCCCCAGCTACGCAGGCGGGCTCTTACGTAGCCATAGCTGGACCACTGAGGCTGCTGTATTTTGCAGTGGCTCAAGTTCAAGCCGTTCGAGTCCAGTCAGCCGGATTCGGTCAAATTCTGCCCGTAAGCATTCATACGTAGGGTACAGACACATTTGCCAGGACATTTGACGGTCTATTTCTATACTGCTATATGCCAAACTGCTACAAACCACTAATGCTTCTGCACCACGCCAGCTTCATCAGCCTTCGCCAAAATATCCTGCTTATACTGCTCAATGGTGCCAGGATACTTTAATACTTTGCCTTCTTCGCACACCCAGAGCTGCTTTGATGTCCGAGAAATCATGGTCACGTCGTGCGAGACCATGAGTACACCGCCTTCAAACTTATCAATCGCCTCCGCGAGCGCGTCCAGACCGGCAGTATCAAGATGATTGCTCGGCTCATCTAGCACAAGAATGTGCGGGTTGTTAAGTCCGAGGCAAGCGAACGCCACACGCGACTTCTGACCTCTGATCCTCCGAGTTAGCTTTTCCATGCCACAGCCCAGTACGCAATCCCCCTACTCATACTTACCCAGACAATAGTTGCATCTTCTGCAGGCCAAGCGTGCCCGTAATACCAAACGCGCCCAAATGCCGCCGATACTCTTCTTCGCTCTTACCTGGCCAATTCTTTGCCATCCACGCCACGGCGTTCAAGTTTAAATCCATAGCATCGATATGGTGCTGCGCAAAATACCCGATTCGCAACCGTGCGTTGCGAGAAACCATGCCCGACGTCGGGTTCACTTGTCCCGTCAAGACCTTCAGTAGTGTCGTCTTGCCCGATCCGTTAGCGCCCACAAGCGCGATTCTGGAGTCCAACTGCACGTCCATATCGACGGCCGAGATAATCGTTCGACCAGTGCTGTACGCGAATGACACATTCTCTAGCTGAATGATGGGCGGCGATAATTTCTCGACTTGCGGGAACCGGAATGTGAGAGTCTGGTCCTCTTCTGGTGGTTCTAATATCGGCAGCTTCTCGAGCTTCTTGATTCGACTTTGCGCTTCCTGCGACTTGGCCGCGTTGTACCTGAACTTGTCAATGAAAGCTGGACGGCTCGTTAGCTTCGACAACAACAATACGTCAGCGCATGGAACACGTACTCTGTAGATGCTTGCGGTATGCCATCTGGTTTTCGTACTCCCGCTTCAGGTTCTTCCGGCGCTCCTCTCTTGTCGCGTAGAAAAGGTCAAAGTTAGAGTTCTTATAGTAATCCAATCGTTCAGAGTGTTGATGAATGATGTCCGTCGCGACCTCGTTCAAAAATGCTCGATCATGTGAGACAACCAACACTGTAGACGGATATCCCTGCAGATAGTGCGACAAGAACGTAATTGAAGGAACATCCAACATATTAGACGGCTCATCCAGTAGCAGCAAATCAGGTTTGCAGAACAAAGCGCGCGCAAGCGCAAGTCGCATACGCCAACCTCCAGAAAACGATTTGGTCGGGTTCATCTGTTGCGCAGCTGAGAACCCGAGACCGGCGAGAATACTGGCCGCGCGGGATTCAGCCTTGTCGCTCTCCATCTCGGACAGCTTCGCGTAGACCTCGGAAAGCATCGAATCGAGTTCGCTGCGCTCGGATTCGATGGCCTTGCGCTCTTCTTCGGTTTCGGGGTTGCCTTCCAGTTCGCCAGCCTTCGCTTCAAGCTCTACCAGCTGCTTCGTGATTCTCTGCAAATACATCAGATTGAAGCATGTTACAAGAATCGCAGATAAACTCACGTCTTGGTCAAGCAGCAAATGCTTCCGCCACACGTCCGCGTCTAAGACTGACTGCAACGCCAGGGTGTCATCGCCGGTGACCTCCTGCTCAACATGCAAAATTGTGATATGCTTAGGGACCGCCAACTCCCGTCTGGACAATGCTCTCAACAGTGTAGACTTGCCAATACCATTCTGTCCAATCAAACCATATCGATGTCCATACGCGAGCGTCAGCGAAGTGTCAGACAGTATCCGCTTTCCTGCTCCGACGTATAAATCAAAGTTGTCAATCTTAATATCTTTGCTCTTTCCTTGCGCAGCACCACCAAGCATAAGCGGATTGATCTCCATGAAAAACTTGTCGTAATCCTCGTCGGTAGGCGCATTCAGCAATTTTGAAGCCTCGTATTCGACGGTCTTCATAGCACGCTTCTCAAGCTTAGCTTGAATCTTGCGTTCTGCCTTTTCAAGCTTCTTCTTATCGACACGAGAGTCAATCTTTCGTCCGCCAACAGAATCGATATCCACGTTCCCACCAAACAAACCGACAGAGGACGCGATGTCCCTCTGCGAACCGATTACCAGCGCCTGATCCAATTTCTTAGCGGCAGTGGAAGACTGCGACTGTTGCGCAATCAGAGGCGCAAGTTCAGAAAGCAATCCCTCGCATAATGTCGCGACCGCACGAGGGCTGGCTCCAGCATTGAGCAGCAAATCTCTGACGAACTCCACCTCAGCTTGTAAGTCGACGGCTGAAGACGTCGTAGAGATGTGGTTCATGTACCCCGCGCAGTACTCTGACACGACGGTGTCGATTGCTGGCGCTGCCTTACGGACTTGATCTGCTATCGACGGCATCTTCTGTCGATTATCGAGTATAAAGTCGTAAGTGGCGGTTAGCTATCTGGTGTCCTCGTGCCGTTCGTTCTTCGTACGTCCTGGTCCTCGATGAGCTCGCACCATAAAAACTTCAGGGACCTGAATAATCTCCAAAGTTGGCAAATATTCAAGTAGTGTCTTGGGAAACTCCCACTTGCAGCGATTCGACAAGCATGTATATGCGGCTGGAGAAAATTACAGTCGCTCCAAACGTCATCATACTTAAGGCACTACTATATCGATCAACAGGTCGGGACAAAATCGAGCACGCGCCAACCTTTATTAAATGTAAACAAAAACGATGCAACGCGCGTTAGGGTCCTACAACTATCACCAAACTTAAGAGCACAAACTTCGTATCCGACACCACATACATTGGCATTTGAAATTCATTGTCCTTGAATTCGGCTTATTATTCTGGCCGGTTGGGATTTGCACATTCTGACAGGATCGACAATGAGTTTTGCCGAATCGGTGACGAACGAGGGCACAAATAACGACCATTTACAATGCCACGATGAAAGGCATGACAGGCGGACACCGCCTGCTATAATACCATCTCGTATGTTGCGGTATATATCTGCTATGCCGTTTCATAGGCCTGGGTGTCGGGCTACGGGAGCTAACTTGTCACCAAGCCAAAAATACACAACACGAATCATGGGACGAAGATTTTGCGTCGGCGACACCATCTGCAGATTCGGTTATGCACTTACATCCAATTCTTAGGATTCCATCTGAAATCGAAAGATCGCAGAAACCGATCCGGTTGCATCTGCGCAATATTCGCGACTTTGCGACTGCGGCAACTGAGCTGAGCCGTATACTCGGTCTCCTGTCAAACTGTCGATCTGACTTGAATTCTAGTGAGAGGGGTAAAACTGACGGTCACAGGAAGCTGGTTGTAGCGGATCAAGTGTTAGAAGAGGCCGAAGCAATAGTTGCGTTGGCGGAGAATCGTGAAGAATATGGTGACGTGAGCGATGATTTGCCGCAACCAGCAGACTTGGCACTGGAATGTTCCGGGCATCAGAGACGACATTCGGCTGTTGGACGAAGTATACTACAGGAACTAGCAACCGTAAGCGCACACAGCAGTGGGAGTGATTCTCGCATCGGTGTCGAGCCCCAAGCAGACATGGCCCTAGATCTACACGAGGATTTCGATTTCGATGATGACACGGTATGGGACGTTGATACCGACGAGGAACCTGCATCTCCCGTTTCACAGAATATAGCAAAATCTAGTACTAGCACGACTAGTGCGAAGCTGAACTTTAGTGCAGAGGCATTGCCTGGTCTTATTGAACGGACGCATAAACTGATAGCCGAATTATCAAGTGCGCTGTGTAACTCGAACGAATCACGAGAGAACTCGTCGCCTTGAACTCCTACGATTTGGGCGATGTACGATATATGACGGGGCTTGTTGTATGTATATAATGATGGTGTACCACTGAAAAGTAAGGACTTGTATTCCTGCATATGTATAATAGCTGGATGATATCATTAGGGAATGTTGGGTTGCTCTCTGTATTTCTATCATATCTATGGCTTTACTGCCGCAAATCGCTGTATCATACTCTGATCCGAAGTCGTCTACGGACAGAGCAATCATTATCAGTCGGTAAACAGGCGAACAGGTACGCATTCTCGGATAGACCGTCTACTCCATGGCGACACTGCGAGATTGACCATCCTTTTACCTCCGGTTACCTGCCGTCTCCGCACGTAGAATTCCTTTATCTCTGCGATCAATTTTGTGGACTTTTTTGTACCGTGTTCGTGGGCTTTGTACAGACGAGCTCAGGATTCGTTACCTAAATATGATATGCATCTGTATCGTGTTGATATTGCCGTTGTAAATCTTTATGATACGAATAAACTAATTTTTCCAAGCACAAAAAAAGCTACTTCGAAACTCAACCGTAGCGATAAGCCCAGTAGAATTTCCATCGCACTTCTGGTCATTTTTTTGCATTAGCCGCCGCCGTCGTCGTCGTCGTCGTCGTCGTCGTCGTCGTGATATTGATTGTTAATAATTCAATGGTGTACAAAACCTATGCCTCTTCCTGGTCTCGAATTTCCCGCTATAAAATATCAAACTTATGCACAGAAGATAGTTAATAGTATACGTAAAATTACGGGCTCCCTCCTCTATTTCGCACCTTGCGGCCGAGACTCACAAACTTCAATAGTGATAGATATTTGCCAGTTGTTACTTAACGCGTCGCGCACTGGCAGCGAACCGCGCGTTGATTGTGTTGGCGGCCAGCTTGCCAAAACAAATAACAATCTCAGTGCAGCGCGTGGACAAAATGGCTTAACACCAAACGGCAACTATGAAACAGCGTAATTTAACATACACTATAATGAGCTCGAGTTAACAAAAAAAACCATGCGCTAGTTAATAACCACAAAATAAAAGCGACGAGTGATGAATACCAAATGTGAGGTGATATTTAATATATAGTCGACATTAAAAAAATATCTAGAGTACTAATAAAATGCGGTCGCGTTGTCCTGGATGGTTGCCGTGAGATGGTCGTGAGTACATTTGCTGCAAAAACCATGATCGAGATGTCCGCTGTCGTCGGAGGACAAAATAATGTGCAGAGACAACACGACGATTAGCCATCCAGGACGCAGCGACCGAAAACGACGAAAGCACAATTAAAAACGTTTAACAAATGAAAGAGAGAACCGTGCAAAGTACAAATCAAAAACAAGAAGAAAATTTATCTCTAAATGACCACCCAACGCGGTAAAAAAAACCCAATTGTATACAACAGTTAAAACACCCGCGCTGCGCACGCAATTTAACCCTTTTTTCGCACATCACACGCAATTAATTATTATATATGCCTGCAAATGAGAGGTAAAATAGAGAACAAGGGAGAAACAATCGTCTTTGATGAAGGAATACGAAACATCGGAATATATGAGGTAACAAAATCACACAAAACGCAGTCACTAATGTACCGTAAAATGATTCCCTTCCCGCCGGCATAGAAACCAACTCAAACCGCAACTCATTAGCAGTACGGCTATCACGCCGTTACTTTTGCTCGAGACTGCTGGCCGAGCTGCTGTTGCCGCTGCCATTCTCATTGCTGGTGCTCGCACTCGCACTGGCGCTTCCAGTTAAACTTCGCCGGCGGACTGGCTGGGGAGCGTCCTTACCGGCGAAGAGTTGCTGGTCCATGGCCGTGGCATGGCCACGCGTTGGAAGTCCTTGTGGATTGGGCGATGACGGGCGCATGTAAGTGTCTTTAACTGCCGTCATCATCGCGTCCATCGGGCTCGGGCCGGCGCCGGCCATGGATCTGAGCATCCGTGCGTGTATGCCGGGTGTGACAGGCTCCTGTACTGATTTTGGCGGTCCGGCGTAACGCCACCGAGGGGATGTTGGCGCAGGAGGAGCAGCAGCAGCAGGTGTCGTCGCGACCTGTGATGAGGGCGCGGTAGGATACATTGGTCGCTGGACGTTGGATGACATGGAATTTGCTCGCGACTGATCGGTCAACACCCGAGTGTCGACGCTGTGATATCTGTCTGATGTGTAACTGAGGAGCGGCGAGTCTATGAATGACTCATAATAATCGAGCGCAGCAGGAGACAAATCGGCCCCGCTGCTCAGCTTCCGAATTGGCTTGCCATGCCGCTGCACGTTGCCGATTGACGGGTCAGCAGATTTAAGATTCCGCACAACACTCCCAGTTCTTCGATTACGTCGCGACGTCACGGACAGCATGTCGACGTCGTCGTACTGGCCCATCCGCGACCCACGCGAAGTGAAGTAGTCGCCGTCCGCTTCGCCCATCGTCAGATCGACGACACTTGAGGCTGGCCCTGTCTGCGTCCGCATCGGTAGTGGTCGCGCTCCACGCTGCGGCAACATCATTTCCCGTTCCCGGAGCATTAGCTCTCGCCGTCGTAGCTCGAGCTCTCGTTCCCGCATGGTCAGGTCCTGAAGCGATGGTACCGGCGCCGTGCCGTTCATGTGACCAGACGTGCCATTAGGAGTGTTTCCGCCACTACTGCTAGCGCTTCCATTGGCATAAGCGACAACTTCAGAGAACTCCTCTAGACCCTCACAAGAGCTCTTGCGGGATATCGAGGCCGATGGTCGATGTCCGTATCCGTTCTGCTTCGGGTATCCGTTCGGTGTAGGTGGTGCCGCATGGGGTCCGGGCCGGCGATTGGCATAGCCATTGGCTGATGGAGGAGGCGGCCGTCGGGCGGCGGCGATGGGAGTTATGGATGATTGTCGGGAAATAGGTGGAGGATTAGAAGACGTAGAAGAAGTAGATGTCTAAATGTTCTGTTAGCATTTCCGCCACCAGTTTTCACGTAAGATTTTCCATACCCGTGACTGATTGACTTTGTTGAGACGTGATAGTAATATGTACAGCATTTCGAGTCTTGGCGTCTTGATGCCGGCTGCATCGGCCATCTTGAGCGGATTGGACAGCATAACCTCGATCTCCATCGGTCGCTTAGCAACGTAATCCTGGAACATCATAGATTGCTTCTGGACGGCGACAATGGTGTCAATGATTTTAGGTGCGAACGTGAACTCGTCGAAAACACAAGCTTGTGACTTAGCAATCTGGACTAGCTCTGATATAACGCCGGAGATAATGGAGCGTGCTCTAGGAAGTGAGATAAGTGAAGATAGGTTCGACTCCTCCATTATGACTGACAAAGGATGGAAGGCAATAGGACCAATTGATTTCTCCCACTGCTGCTGCCGTATGTTCTTCGACACATTGCACTTGACGGAACCAGCCTCCAGAGTAAGTGCAAATGACTCGGCCATATCATCTACTAGTGATGCATCTTTAGGGACATATTTTGCGTTGGCACCAAGCCAGAACTGCGCTGCTGAGTCAGTCTGCTCAAAGTCCGCTGGTCCGGTCTGCGTGACGGCAGTATCGCAAACAAGGGAGAGGACAACATTATCCTTGAACGCTTCGTCGAAATATGATTCTATGCCCAGGCCACAGGTAGTGTTGACAACAATGCAAGTATGTCCTGGAGTAACGACAGACTGAATCACAGCGGACAGGTCGTAAACGTCCGGTAGAGCTTTGACACAAAGGAGTATATAGTCATAACCACCCGGAGGAACGGTCACGTCGTCGACAGATTTGACAACTGCCCACATCAGCATTACGGGCCCGCACAGATCTCGCGCAAAATAACATACCTTGGTATGGCCGAAACCGCTGTGTACCGAGCTGATCTGATTTAAATGACACTCCATAGTTGTAAACAATGTCGTACTGTGATTTCCACACAAGTGAGACATCCGTAGCGTTACTGGCCGTCAGCCGCCACGACAGAAAAGCAGATATCGGGTTGCTTCCGACTATAGACTGTCAGTATCATACGGCGCAGCCAGACAATAAATGAATCTAACGCACCAGATAGGACCTTTAGTCTACTGCTATCCGCCGCCGAGCTCATGCTGACAAAGGTTGTATATTCGGACCAGAATCAGGTCTCGATGATGTAAACTATGTGAGGTGGACAGCAGAAACTGTTGCTGCGCCTGCTCTCGCTCTCCCGACTGGGATTGCAGTAGACAATGCTTGTACGGTAATGTAGTTCTCACTGAAAGTCCTGCAGAGCGCCGGTGAAGACTATAGTTCACCTGATCTAAGACATGTCAGACAAATCCAAAACTGCCCTGGCCCAGAGTGTCACGTCGCCATCCGACTGAAGACAAATTATTTGACTACTTGAAGCGCTTGATCAGAATTGGAATAAGTCCAATTGACAGAGTTGTACTAGAAGCGGTGCCAAAAATAGCTGTAGTCGAGGAGGGAGGGCTGTGTTGAAGATGACGTACATACCTTTGTGAAACGCCAACTGGACGAAAACAACCTCAAAAAGGGAACGACAAATGAGAAAGAGCGAAAGAAAGTCTAGAGGCCCTCTCGAACTACGTACATGCGTGCCGACGATAGGATGCTGACGACGCGTTTCTGCTGGCGGGAGACGAGAAGAGGAAGCTGGGAGTAAAATATCTAAGAGCTGAACAAAGAACGATCGTCAGCAAATGGTCTGCAGCCAAATTTGTACGGCGATGTAGAAAGCCAATGTCTGGTGATCGAGGTTGGCGATAGAGAAAATACCATGACAACGTCGTGGTATTTTTCGTAGTTAGTAACGAGCCAGCCTACGTCGATCACGTCGCATCTTCTTCATCCGTTCGCATGACGCCGAGAGTGCACAACAAGAAATTGGACGTACCTAGCAAGAACAAATCGTAACAGGGTATTGTAATGAACGCCGAGTGTGACTGATGGCTAAGAGGCAGACGCAGTCTAGGTATCGGTCGAATAAAAAATACGTGCGACCAGGCACACTGAACGAACAATCAATGCCACACGGAACTGCGAGCAAGCACGGGAAGGTGCAAGGTGGTTGACGGTTGAACGATGCGCGACTGATAGTAAGGCCAGGAGAGAGCGGTTCGACGAGGAGAGGCCAGAGAAGAGGTTGAGGCAGAGCGGGTGAAGACGAAGGGCAGGAAAAGCGAGTCTCGTCAGCTTGAACAGAGCTTGAGTAGCCAGGAACAGCGTTAGCGTGTGGAGAGCGCGAGGCAGCGCGCCAGCAAGCAAAGCCGCCTTACGCTGGTACCGACGTTCTCGCACTTCGGGCATATGTCGACGGGCGAACAAGTTGCGGCGCGACACACTCATTAGTGCGCGACATGAAACCGGGGTTGCTAATTTCGAGACGACACAACGGATGCACGGATCACTGCGGCCTGGTTCGCACATTCCCCAATCCTTAATTTTAAACAGTTGTAGTTAGACATTTTGCATTTTTACTCGGAACTACGGACAGGCACAGTTGTCAAAGACACTCAGTGGGCTCAGTCAACGGGCAGAATGCAGCAGTCGACACAGAGAAACTCAACTGGTGTTAAAGCGCCGCCACACCCCCAACGCAATCGCGAACAGTAAGGCCTTATAGCAACGAATCGCACCTCGGAAGCTGGGCTCCCGAAGGCAACCGAGCCGCCACAGAACAAGCCACAGGCCCCCCAATACGGCTAGGGATGCACGTGCATGAGCTGGAATAGGAAGTGGCCGCGTGGATTCTGAGTTGTAGCGTGGCGTGGATCGTGTGCTGGGCCTTTCCCGTAGTCCTGCCTTGACGAGACCGAATACGGGGAGCCTGTTGCAGCGATCGGATGCTCCATCCGTCAGGTTCTCGGAAGCAACTCGAGAAATCGGGCTGGCAATCCGCAGGGTAAGGATCCACGCAGTCTGACATAATAGACCGTATCCCCTAAAGCCAATCATGTCTACTGCTCCGAAGAATAAACTCTATGTGGCCCGTGACTCCAGGAGCAAGTTCTATGTCCCGCTCTTACATAATATTAGCGAGTTATGATTGTGAGAAGTGCAGCTGGCCAGTTACAAGAACAAACGACAGCCCACAAGATGCTCAAATGCGGCGCATGAGTGCAATTCGGGCATAAGTACGACGAGCTCTCCATAAATGCATGCGTGCTTGCTAACGACCGTTGGACCGTTGGGTAGTGGGAACCATCATAGCATTATATAGTTCAGCCTGTAAGCGAGCAGATAACTGAACAAGATTCCAAGCTGAGCACACGTCTTCGGTTTTCGATGGCTCTTCCAAAATGCACACCAAGTCGCCCGTATCTTAACCCGTAACAGTAGAAATTGTCCATTCAAGAGTGAGCATATCATAAATGTGTTGTCGTTCTGGGTGCGGAGCGTGGGCCCATTTGACTTCCTATCGTGGACAGCGCCACTCTGGCCCGTGCAGTGCTTTTCCTCGTGGTTTCTACGATCGCTGGGTCCAATATCATGTCTTGATTCGGAAACTGCAAGTTATTGGATACGAAGACTTCTGTTAGCTTTTGTTAAATCGCGGACTCGATGGGGTGTGACAAGCATTGAAGGTTTTGTGCAGACTCAGCTACCTTAACAACACGACAGTTGCCCGAACGAGCGATCCTCTAGCCACAAGAACCTTTTTTGGAATTTCGAACACTCTGCTGATTTCGGCTAGACTGATTGGGCCGATGGTCGACTCGGCACGACAATTGTCACAACCCTATCCTGCTTTGTGCTATTTATAGCCGTCGGAAAATTGCTACTCATAGACAGTATTTTACTGGCACCTGCACACTCCACTGTGCCAATCATAACTTGGCAAGCATTTTGTTTTCGTCTCCAACTGACGCATCTTCATGTTCGGATTCATTTATTTATCGAGATTAAGCTACCTTCTGGCAAAGTGGTCGGCGAGTCAGTAGGCAGGCGGCATCCGCTCGACATTACAACTTGGACCGTGCCACAATGGGCACGCGACCATGTCGGAAAATAAAAAATGCTCCTGCAAATTTGTTATGTTCGAAACGCGCGTTAGTTCCTGTCTGGCACGAAGCTTGGTTGCTATTATTACATTATACTAATACTAACTGATAATCAACTTATTTGTCAGATTGGTCAACCACCGGCTGGGTCGGACACTGCGGCTAGGCGTGTCTACTCCCAAGTCGACATTATTGCCGACCGCCGGTGGAACATAACCCTGAGTCGTTCCACCCACACCGTCGGTCGGCTCGAAATTCTCCGACTGCCGGGATCTTGCCGGGCAGGTTTCATGCATGATTTCAACTGGTTCGCAGTCCTACGTAGACTGTCTGTGATGTGTTTAGCTTCAACTGGCTGATCTTTTCCTATGCGCATCGGCCGCGAAAAGTCTGCTTACGACTTCTGGTTTGCCTTATCGCGATTTTCTTTCACTAGACGGGCATTATTGTATTGATATGCTGCTTATGATTCTACTGACTACTTGCTGTACCTCTGTAGTAAATATCTGCAATTGTGCACACGCGGAACCGTATTGAATCAATCATTCCAGTCGCATGCGCAGAATCAAATATGCCTCAGTTTGGTTCGCAGACACATTGATCCGCGCCAGCCAGCAAACCTACTGCACCCCTGAAACACCGTACGTTTGATATTCATAGGACCCCGACATGACTGTGAATTGTACGTATGATACCACGTTATTTTTGTCGAAGACTTAATGCCGCAGGTGGGATGTTCTGTTTAGCTAGGCGAATTCCCGTGCACTGCGATGTTCTTTCTGTGGCGTAAGCAAGCTGTCAGACTATTTATTAGCACGCGCCTATTTACGTACAGATTAGAATATTGGCCCTAACCCTACCAAATTTTATTTCGCCAGCGTCGTACCTACTCAATTGGGCGTGCGGCTATAGCGAAAAAGGCCTAGCGCCTCAATTCACCGCATTGGATCCCACGCGTGGATTCAAGAACGGCCCACTCAGCTATAGCGATCATAAGTCTGCGGGATTGGGTTAGGGTTCTATCTTCGAAGCATGCCTGGAACATGTCAAGTAGAATTTGCGGCCGTCTTCATTAATTAGCATAAAACATCTTCGTTCGACTTCGTTGCGGTATTTAGATCAGCGTTTGAGGAAAGCCTTTATTTTTTTATACCACCTTCCGCAGGCAGAGCATAATCGGCCGAAATTTTGTCATCGTCGAGGAAGAACACATTTGGAATATTGTCAATTGCACAAGCACCGTTAGGAGGTACGTTGGCAGCTAATTTCTTCGCCATTGTGTAAAACGACTGCTATAAGGTGTCAAAAAAATTAATAACGTACCAAGGAAATTCCCAAAAATGAACTGTAGAGCCAGTATAACGACTGGAGCACGAATGTGTCGAGAGGCGCACACCTGAGTAAACAAGTAACTCAGGGTTAGCAGAACGCGTTGGTAGGACACCAGTTACCCGGTAACAGATTTCGGCCCAGTCCGAATACAGCTAGTGTTAGACCAGAGAATTGAATGCATGCATTAGCTGAGTATGGGTTACCACTAGGATTGGGTTAGGGCTAATTTTTCTGTATAATCTGTAATTAAATAGGCGGTGTGATTAGAAGTCGTTGCGCCGCAGTGGACCGGCGCCGTCGGACATGGATCTGGCATTGGAAAGATGTCTTCTGTTTGCGGAAGCGTAAGTAAAAACAAAATGTTCGGCCGCGTCCACTTTGATCGACCACCGTACGTATGCGTTTGCTGGACTGCAATGCCACGCCATCAGCGTACGCTGAAAGAAAAGTTGCAACTGTCCAGTTCTCCGTCATCAATATTACAGTACGGAGTCTACGGTCTACGGTGTCACACCCGGTAAATGTAGTAAATCCACATATATAATCTGTGGCCGTCAATTAACCATCATGAAAGTTCCACATCCCATCATGTACATTACATAAATAACTGGAATTGGTTTGAAATGTAGCAGCCTTGGGACTAGTTAGCTCCGCGGATCATGACGACTTGTTAGTGCATGTCCGAGTTGTGTGGACGGACGAAACCACGCACAATGACGTCACAAAAGCTTAGCTGCTGGCTTTGAATTTCAATCCTTGAAAGCAATTGATCGCGCCACGTGTGCATGAAGTGCCACATCTCGCGATGTTAGATCCATTGCCATCTGATAATATTGCTACTATTTCATTGAGCAAATTGAGGTGGGATGAAGGTTGCAGCATCGAAGCACGTAAAGAATCGCTTATTGTAAACCGACCCTGAACAAATATTTGCCGCAGTTTGCCGCGATCGACAGCGGGATTTGGAAACAACCTGCATGGCAGCCAGCAGTCATGCATGCTATGCACGTCAAGCCAATGGACGGACGTTGCACTTGGCCGTGGCCGGCCGTCGGGAATATAAGCCCCGACTATCTTCCTACCCGATTCAACACTGCCAATTCCGTTGACGCCCATTACTATCTGTCTTTGCTATTGATTCTAATACGCTATTGTTAACGTAGACGAAATGCCGCTTAGCAGACATATTTCGCCGGAAGAGTTGCTACAGAGGCACCAGGAGCGGTATAAGATCCAAAGCGGCAGCAAGTTCACGATGTTTGGCGGCCAGCCCGGCACAAGTGGGCGCAGCAAGCACGTCGCGTCACCTTATATCAATCGATACACTGCATGGGAGCCGATTCCGAAATAGTGCGTGTGTGTTGGATTAGTTTGTGGTGTGGTGGAGTCTCGATCAGAGCTGACTGTCATGCCAGTGTCCTGCCAGCAAATGGAGTCGACGCCAAATGTAAGAATGACATGAATGATATTGACAACAACCGTAGTAGGATTGATGCTAAATGTGACCAGCGGCGTACCAGATCATTCACGACGATCTCGATCTTGACGGCAGACCGAATCTCAACCTCGCGAGTTTTGTCAGCACGTTTGTGGAGGACGAGTCCCTCCGCCTGACTGTCGAGAACCTCACAAAGAATTTGGCTGACAGCGATGAGTATCCTGCTCTAATGGACATTCACTCCCGATGCATCAGTATTCTCGGAAATATGTGGAACGCGTCGCCTAGTGAGAAGCCGATCGGGTCGGCTACCACTGGATCGTCTGAGGCCATTCATCTCGGTGGGCTGGCTATGAAACGACGCTGGCAAGAGAAGAGGAAGGCTGAGGGCAAGGATACTTCGAATCCCAATATCATCATGGGTGCCAACGCCCAGGTGGCTCTCGAGAAGTTTGGTATGACATGTTTCTGAATATCCTCCGTCAGGTTCTAACATCGAACAAACAACAGCACGGTACTTCGAGGTCGAGTGCCGACTGATCCCAGTCAGCGAGGAATCAAACCATTGTCTCGACGCGTCCAAAGTCCTCGACCACGTCGACGAGAACACGATCGGTATCTTCGTCATCATGGGATCGACATACACGGGCCACTACGAGCCCGTCGAGCAAATCGCAAAGATGCTCGACAAGTACCAAGAAGAAACTGGGATCGACATCCCGATCCACATTGATGCTGCCAGCGGCGGCTTCGTTGCCCCGTTCTGCCATCCTCACACCGTGTGGGACTTCAGATTGAAACGTGTGCATAGCATCAACACGTCCGGCCATAAATACGGATTAGTGTCTGCCGGATTGGGGTGGATTATCTGGAGATCGGAGGACTATCTCCCAAAGCACCTCGTCTTTGAGCTCAAATACCTCGGTGGTGTGGAACAGAGCTTCAGTATGTCGTACGTCGATAGGGAGGCTTGGAGCGCGTTACTAACTGACCTAGCTCTCAACTTTTCTCGGCCCGGACACCAGGTGATTCAGCAATACTACAACTTCATCCACCTTGGCCTAGACGGCTACCGCCGTATCCAGCGCAACTCGCTGGCCAACGCGCGCCTTTTGTCCAATGTCCTCGAGTCCACCGGCTACTTCGTGTGCGTGTCTGAAGTCCACCGCAAGAAAGGCTTGCATAGCTACCTGCCCGGAATTGCCGAGGACAGCGACGACCCAGAGAACTACAACGCAGGTTTGCCGGTGGTCGCTTGGAGACTGAGTGATGACTTTAAGAAAAAGTATCCCCATGTCAGGCAAGCAAGCATTTCAACAATGTTGAGAGTAAAGGGGTATATTATTCCTAGTAAGTCCCTGCTGCAATAGACATATCAGCAGCCGCTGTCCTGACTAACATCCACCAGACTACCCGCTGCCATCCGACGAAGCCGACGTCGAGATCCTGCGCGTGGTCGTCCGTGAGAGCATGTCCGCCGACCTCCTCGAACAGCTGTGCGACGACATCGTCGTCATTACCGAGAGCCTCAAATCCGCGGACACAATCGACTTGGCCGCGCTCGCGCACCCTCTGCAGCAGATCCAGGAGCAGTCCCATATCGCACGTGCGGCCACGTCTTTGGGATCGCTGTCGGAGCCCGGCAGTACGACCCACTTGCCGCAAACTAAGAGTCACAGGCATGGCCATTACAAGGGCGTCTGCTAACTGAACTTGACATGTCTACGAAAAGAATTTATATGCCTGTTTTTTGTGAGAATATATAATCAAACTCCTTTGTGCGTGTTTTACTTGGGTACGTGATCTGTGTAATCCGACCTGCATACAGTCCTCGTGATTAATGATCCTGTTCCGGTCAACTACACACGCATCGCTTGTGAGCTCTCTAGCCTAACTAACGCTGCTATCGTACACCATTGACTCGGTCGAATGTCGCAACTCAAACAGTAATTGACCCGGCTCCTCCGTCCAGTCCAGTGCATCATAAACATTCTCGCCCGCCTCGTCAAGACACAACCGGGCATGCTGCTTCTTATCCAAGCCAACCCACTCCTTCGCAGCCACGAGCTGCCAAAATGCCGCTTTCCGTCGCCGATTGCCCCATCCCTGGGACCCGACGCCCTTACGGATCGAGTAACACGCACTCACCCGCTCGATGATCAGCGCGTGGGCAAGATTACCCATCAGTTTCTCGCTAATTGCTTTCATGAGCCATCGCGCCGCATCGTCGGCCGCCCCACCGCCCCGCGACCGCAGCAATTCTGATGAAATCAAGATCGTCCGCAACGCATACGTCGGCTGCGAGCATCGCGAGATATACGAATACGTTGCCGAATCCAGCAGCGGCTCCAGCGTGTCCGCTCGCGTCTTCGAGCTCAACGGCGTGCCAGACAAGATCAGACTCGCTGCCGCCATTTCATGCGAGCCGGCATGGTATTTCCACGCTTTGTCGTTCAAGAAGTCCTTGCGCAGTAAATCGTACGTGCTGTGCGCTAGCTTCCAGTCCCGGAGCATGAACCCGTAGTCGGCGAGTTTGCGCATCTGTGATTCGGCCGTCATAAAGCCGTAGGACCCGGTTATCGGGTCGTAGTTGCCTGAAGTCGCGCTCTGGGCGATGCCAGATCCCAGCCCCCTGTTATTGGAACCCAGAAATCGTCGAGACGCAGAGAAGAATCGGCCTGTTAATCCACGCCTGCTAGCCGCAATCTACGCGGGGTTAGCACTACACGAGTTTATATACCCTTAGAAGCGCAAGACTGACCTGATCATTCCAGGTTGAGACGCACCGTTCCATAAACGGTATCAAACTCTTCACTACAAGCTCGTGCACAAACGCGCGCATATTCTGTACGTCGCTGTCGAATATGTACCGCTCATGCTTTTCCGGTGGTGATTTCAGCAACGCAATCTCCTCAGCGGCGGATATCCATTGGGATGGTGGCAATAAAAGTATCGGTTCCGAAGACGACAGATCCGCTTTCGCTGATCGCAAGCGCACCATATGGCAGTGGAATCCAAAATGCCGCTTCATGCGCTCGAAAAGTGCGATCGATCTAACTTATGTTAACTCTCATACCTTACTGGCATAACCAATCGTCTGACTTACCTGTCGAGATCACTATGATCTTCGTCATGTATGAGCACGTAGTATCGCAAGTAGTCCTTGCTCATATACGGTGGCACAACCGCATCGTTGCCGGCTTTATACAGGCTCGATAATGTCTCGATCGGTTGTGGGTTTCTCGACGATATCGCAATAATCCCCGCAACCGGGTGAGCAAAGGATTCATGCGGAGATACTGGAGGAGATGCTAGTAGCCGTTGTAGGAATCTATAGTACAAATCATCGTGCAGACCCGCTGGTGGCGCCGCCAGATCTGTCGAAAAGTAACGAATGCCTTTGCCGAGGTAGATGTCGAGCAATGCATCCAGATCTTGTAAATCGAAGCATGGTGCCGTTGGTTCCTTTCGAGATTTTGGTGACGATTGTTGATGTGATGCCTGCATGGAGGGAAAGAGGGCCGAGGACGTGAAGCGGATACCAAAGTCGTCGAGAGTTGTCGAGATGCCTTGAGTATCTCGGACGACGACAGGCCCGGGTATGACATCGCCAAATGGCCGAAACAGATCAAGGACGGACGCGAAACCTTTGTCTCTGGCGAAATCGTTTGCGTCGTTAGACGCGAAAATGGAGACGCGCGGTGTGAATGATTGCGCTATTAAGGAGGCAACTGCGGAAAGGTGTGACGGTGAGACCGCGTTACTTGGCGACAGGGGCCCTCCCGGCGATACAGCTGAATGCCCGGTTAGGAATGACGAGAAAGAGAGCGATAGTGATGGTGCTGGGGATGGTGATGGTGTTGTCGACTTCGGATGGGATAATATTCTTGACCGATCGAGTCCAGTGTATTCGGAGTCAGCCACCGAGGGCTCTGACAAAGAAGTTGGGATAGCGGCCATATTATTCGTATTCCCGTTCGCATTCTTCAATGGAGCGCGGTTGTATGACGAGATTCTGCGCCCTGCAATCTAGACCACCTGAGCCTGCTATTTAGTCCCGGCCGAATATCCAAGTGCTATTTTATGCCAAAGGTTCCATTTCACAACTGCGGAATCTCAGTCTCTAATTCTAATGTTTGATTGGTTGGAAGGATGAACGAACCACTCCAAAGAATGTAGCTCGTATACGGTCTGGCTTCCTCTGTAGCTGATGGCAAGTCAAGTTTCAGTCAAACCCCAACCCCACACAGCCGAATTCCGGCGCCAAATGCCCCAATTTTTACAAGGCAAATATTCAAATCGTAAATGTTCTGAATTCTTGAACGTACTATACACTTCGTATCTACAAAATTGCACCTTACAGAATACACAATGCGCTAATCTTCGTCCTCTTCAACTTGCGTGGGGGGTTGCATTGCCTTCGCAGTGTCTAGCTCTGCCTCAACAGCCTGCTGAAATTTCGCCTTACTCGTAGCAAAGTCCAGCAAATACTCGATCTCCATCTCATGTATTCGGTGTCCAAGTATTACCAGCGAATGGAGAGGCTCTCCACTCTCAATCTCTGCCAACTCTCCTAGCGTGGCTGCAACAAATTTCTGCGCAGATGATCCTAATCGCGAGACAGAAACGCACGGAGTGTCAGCCGTGTAAACTTTCTCATTCCTAATGTCTTCAATCTCTAATAGCTGCGAGGCGGCGGTCTCAATATTCATGTATCGCGGCGGCTCGTAGATCATTCTTCCACGAGCCATATTCTCGAAGCTCTGCTCCTTAACCTTGATATCTATGACTGTTACAATCAAATCCACGCATGATCGAGAGCCAATATACCTAATAACACCAACGTATGGAGACCGATCTTTCGGTTCTCTTTTATCCGGTCGTAAAAACTGTCCGGCTTCCAATTATCCATGAAAAAGACCAATGAAACAGTTTGTCCAAAGTTATATAGCTGCAGACCGCAAGCGCCCACTGCGTTCATGACCGAGGCATTGTGAATCGCCTCGAATGGGATCCCGAGTGATCGAGCTCGTATTGCAAGATCAGTATGTGTGGTAGCACTATGCACAGTGAGTCGAGAACTATCGGTCCAAAATAGAGAAGCAGTACCCGAATGGATCACCAACAACAAGAAATGCTACATCAACTTTGTCGGCACCTTCCAGAATTGCGCCACTTGAACTCTCAACCAACTCCCTATCAGCCAGAATGACCTCTTTTCCGTAAAAGCTCTCCTATGTATAACGTTAGCCATATGACTGGCTGATGGAAATAACTGACAGTATACCAAATCTTCTTTCGAAGCAGCCATCAGTATGCTAGTATATGCCTCCAAATACACTCGTGCGCATTTTTGCACGACCTTCAATCCACGGACAGTAATATCTTCAACGGAAGACAATCCCAGGCCTATTAAATATAGCATTTCGTAATATCGATTCGGACCACTAACCGATTGAGATTTACTACTAGTTTCTGCAAGAAATTTTGAAGTTACTGGTAGCTCATCAAGCATGAAACCGGCAACCGGGTAACGTTGGATCTAAAGGTCTAAACTTTAATTGCCCCTGAAAACTGTCGAGTAGTTATGAGATAGAAAGCACAGTCAGCTTCGAAGCAAGTTTCCAGAACGTCTCGTCAGTTAGTTATTATTAGTAAAGACAATTAAGCTAAAATTTAAATATATCCACAATAGCTAATCTATCTCTCTAATCCATTGCACCACATGCTTTGCCATGGCGTGATTATCATTCACACAGAATGCATGCTGGCAGTTATCCTCTGCAGAAGACACGACAAAATTTACATTTGATCTCGATGAATGAACTTCAATTATTTCGGCGCGTGTGTGATTCCCTACCCAGTGATCCTGAATATAAGTTAACGGGTTTCGAGTCAACGGTTACGGCTTAAGCCTGCGAAAATACCTCTTGTGCAAAGTAAGCTATTATCCTACCCTGTTTACTTCCGTCTTTATGTAGTGTGCCCCATAGTCCTTCCCAAAATAACAGTCTAATATCTTCCGTCTCCTCAGTGATCTTCTCCATCTCCTCGGCGCCTAAACTAACGCATTGGTACACTACCGATGGAGAGTCTAACATGGCTAGCGTCGCGTTTGTGGCATGCTTAGGGGGAAAGCGCATGAAAAACCTAACGATGACTTCCACTGCGGACCTTGGCAAGTAGCGAGTTAGATAATACACAGTTGACCCGGCTATATGAGCCAACTTCGGCACATGTGATATTATCTTCCGAAACTTGACCCCGGAGTCGCTCTCTCCTATGTTTTTGATCGTCGGGAACAACAGTATCGCAAGTCTAATGGCCAATTGAAGGTCTGAGTTGCTTATGCGCACAAGCAGATGTTGCATGAGCCAGCATCCTATACTGTGCCCGATCAAAACGACTTGTTTGTGAGCGCCCGCCGGCCCCATGTAACCGTGACTCTCCAGTAATTCTGATAGTAGTTCGAATTTATGTTCGACTTGATCTCTTAAGTTATAGTACCTCTGCTTCGAAAAATCTGTGTATCTGGACGTGGACATAGTATCACATCCGGCCTGTGAGACGCAGAGCATGCGCCAGCCGGGCAATTGTTCTCGGATAAGGGTCAGAAACGGAACGTAGTATTGCGGAAGACCGGGATTTCCGGGAATAAAGAATACGACACCAACTTCTTCACAATCTGGTGTTGGAAAGAGTGGTGGAACATCGTAGAGTACAGTAGGGAACCTGTGGGGGTAGACTTGCAAGACAAAGTCGCCGTTGGCACCCTCTGATGGCATAGCAAGACTCTGTAGCGGCAACATAAAAATAAGATACAAAACGGAGTATAACAAGCTATTTGCTACTCTATGAGCATCCTAAATAGCCTAGTTGATCATTGCGTCGTGGACGACTGCGCATCCTGGATGAGTAGTCCCGGGCCACCAGGCCCCCAGAAAACCCGGTCAGGGACACCATGCGTTCGCGCGGCTCTACCTGGAACACCGGGTAAATCTTGAAGTCGGTCGGTTCCACGTCATTATCACAGATTCAAGTCTTTGATCAGCAAACTCATCTATATTCTAGCGTGTCGGAGTTGGCATCGCAAGTCAAGAGCTTCTATGAGCTTGTTATGCCGCAATGTCGGATCAAGAGAGCGCAAATGTAGTACCATATGTTTCAGTACCAATCGCCACTAATTCTGAACAACAGAGCAGCAAATCTGTTCCCAAATTCTCGAGCTTCAATCCTTCACTGCTGACGAAGACTCCTGCACCTGACAAGAAATCGCAATCACGACGGACTTCCCCATCAAGCGACAGTGAACCCGATATCCGATCGTCGCATCCAAGGCTTCGCGCAGAGCATCTTCGAAACCGATCTTCGAGGCATAAAGACCGAAGTAGAAGGCACGGTACTCATAATGATAACTACCAGGAAGATCCTCACAGGCTTTACAAGAGCCGTGGTATTCAAGAGGATGAAACCGGCAAGTGGTCCAAATCACGTCAGAATCCGACGCGATCTTTGAAAGAGCTCGAGTATGCTTTCACGGACACATCTCGCGAAATACCGGTTTCTAGTGCCAAGACACAGAAAAGCACCAATATTCCACATGATATGATGTCAAGCGGGCAGTTATATGCCATTGATACGAGGCGTGACCTAGTTAACTTGACCTACGGCAAGCCATCCAAATATTCTGTCCCAAAGTACTACAGGGTCGGCCGTGGTAGAGTGCTTGGTCTCGGGCCTGAATTTCGGTTAGAAAAGTCGATGGAAGAGGATTCTGGTCCTGCCGTCATAGTTCGGGACAGTGGACGAGATAGCGAGACTAAGACGCGTCGGGCATGGGTCCTTAGTTCGCGGACAAAACGATTGCGTCTTGATACCGAGGATGATGACTGGCGAGGACTACTTGGAAACTTCGTGCCTTTGTCGTCACGGTATAATCCCGAGGAGAAGACAGCGGACGACGACCGGGTCTCAGATGAAAATAAGAGCATAGAGTCGGACATTACGTCGGGCGAAGACGAGAGTTACGACATCCACGCTACAGCAAGCAAAAAAATTATGGAACTTTCAAAAGCAGTAGATGAGTTTCCAAAGTCAGCTTCTCGGTGGCACAACTTAGCGAATGCCATGGCTGCCAGCGCTCCGTCTGGGTCGCCAGTCAGGGTTCAGTGGGAGGTGTCATTTTCGGTGTATCAAAAGGCTGTGGACGCGAATCCAGGCGAAACGTCATTGACATTGAAATACATGGATCTACACGAGAATCTGAGCGGCAAATATCAGGCCGCGAAGAAATGGCTCGAATTGATTAGCAAATATCCAAAGAACCTAGAGTTCTGGATCGGGTGGATGGAGTTCAACATTCGAGACTCGTCCAATTTTGAGTACCAGTCCGTTCTGGCAAAGTTAATCGATGTCATCGCAAGGATAGCTGGCGCGGCTGAGAAGGAGAGTGAAGTGGAGAAGCATTTGGTGTACGTTATGGTACGCGCTTGTCGGTTTATTTATGAGGCCGGTACGTATCGTTGTCAAAGTCTTATACAGTCTGCAACGCTAAAGCAGCGGTAGGGTATACCGAACACGCTATTGCCGTTATACAAGGTTTACTGGAGATTAATTACCTTTGTCCCGACGCCAGCACAGATCCTTCTGTTAGAATGCAATGGCTACGTACATTTTGGGCAAAGGAGACTCCCCGCATAGGCGAAATCGTTGGCCCGCAGTGGCAAAGCACGTACGCAGCGACTGAATCACACGGGACGGAACGGTCAGAGAATGCTGTGAAAACCAGTTGGATTAAGAAAGAGCTCGAAGCCTCCAACTATCTCCTTCCTAGCCGAACCGACCAAGACGAAGACGACCCTTTCCGTGTCATATTATTCACAGACATTGCACCATTCATGTACGTCTTCCGCACAGTTACCGCACGTACAGATCTTGTATGGGCCAGTCTCAAGTTCCTGGGCTGTGACATTGCAAAATGGAACGGGAACAGCTATTTAGATTCATGGCCTGTCAAATTTTCAATCGAAGAAGCAGCTACCGGTAATGATCCATTTGAACATGTGATTGACATCGAGTTTACAGACAGGGTGATTAAATCGCTACAGACGATAGTCGATGAAGAAGACTTGCTTGTTTGGTTCCTTGAATGGGATTTTCGCAGGAACGGCAGCACGTCACTCAAAAGCGCCAGATCGCTGTTAAAACGCAAGCGCGATGGGATCAAGTTATGGAGACAGTATTCTAGTATCGAGTGGCGGCTAGGACATAACGAAAAGGCAAACTCGGTGTATATGACTGCTGTGGAATTTTTAAAGGATGACGATCGGTGTATTTTGCTGTGGGAACGCTGGGCTGAGCTGGCCTTTTTCGAAGTGCAGGAGGACGCCTTTACGATCCTACTGGGGATACCGGAGGGGAGGAAGTTAGAAGAGATATCCAACACCGCTGTTCTAAAAGCACGAACCGTGAGTTATTTGATGTCTTCGTTGTGGGTCCTCTATTGACAATTATAAGATGTTGACGGGGATGGTGCGCCGGTTCTTGGGTCAGGGACAGCCCGAACTCGCATCCAATGCGATGAAGTGTCTCACGCTTCTCGAGTATCTTGCGTCCGACCGGGATATCGACCGCGCTGCAAAGTCATTCACTACTTTCATCGATGAACTCACTCTGCGCTACGTCGACGAGTCCGAAGTCCGCGAATCTTGCTCGCTGTTCATGGCCAAAATGATCAAATTCCACATGTCCACGTCGCCATTCTACAAAGTTGCGACGCTACGCGTGCATTTAGAGTCTTGCATCGCAGCATTCCCGCATAACATGGAATTCATTTCAATGTACACTCTTAACGAACGCAAATACCGTATCGACAATAACGTTAATAATTTGCTGAACAACGTGCTTCTGAATGAAGATGTCGTGACTATAGCGTTATGGCGGTTCGCGATTTGGTATGAACTGGACCGGGGCGCTGTGCATGTCGCTCGCTCGTTTTTTGAACGCGCGGTGACAACCAAGAGGACGCAGAATAACATCGATTTGTGGCGTGCCTATGTGATGTTTGAGATGCAGCAGGGAATGAGATTGAATGCGAAGAAGGTGCTGTTTAGAGCTATTGCTATGTGTCCCTGGGCGAGAGGTATGTCGATATTTAAGAGCATATGAGGAGCTGGGCAGTTTGCTGACTGGAAACAGATTTACTGTTAGCAGCATTTGATAGCATCCGGGAGGCAATGAACGACAGTGAGCTTCGACAAGTTTGCGATATCTTAATGGAACGTCAATTGCGCATACGGGTCGAGGTTCCAGAAAATGAGTTTGGGCACCTAGATGTCGTGCAGGCGGCTTCGATTGATCTTCCACTTGACGCAGATTCAGACTACGAATCGGACGACCCGCGCACTTGAGTCCAGGCAAAAGACGATGTTGAAATGACATGTATTATATATATGCGCTGTACAGACCAATCTACAAGTTACAAACCACCTCACTTACACCTTGATTCTTATAGATATATATAGAAACACATTAATTAACCCAAATGTTCGTATCTTATACCACCCATCATTGTCGTTTCAGTTATAATACATATTCTAGACTAAATTACTCCGTTTCGGACCGCCCACTCCTTTCCTCCCAAGAAAATGCCTTCCGGATCCAATTTCAATCGAATGGCCTTATATTTGGTTCCGTCTTCGCCGTACCAACTGTCAAACACATTCGCGAGGCCAATCATCTCGCCGTCCTTGGACGGCACATCTGTCGTCTTCTCGGGGCTCTTGCCGATGAAGTTCTTGGCCCAGTGGGGTTTGCCACTGTACGCAACCATGATATCCTCAAACTCGCGATACCATTGCCCGATTGGCGGGTCATGTCCGAACGGCCGGTACATAGTCGCATTCAGATACAACGTTAGATTTTCGTTTGAAATAGGCTCTGTATAAGCGTACGGCACAACGGGAGAATAGTCCAGTAATGGCCTCAGCGTATTTCCAGGAAGCGCGCCGATGCCACCAGACTTTTCGATGATCTCAAACGGCGTCGTTTCTTCGTTCGGGTATGAGCAATTCGAACACCTGACCTCTATTGGCGCATGAACGTAATACGCCCCCGACTCCGCTGCCTTAGTGACGGCCTGGTCGACCTGTTTTAAGACTTCGACGCCGTGCTTGAGCGGAAGTGCCCACTCATTGACAAACTGCCTGAACAAGCAGTCCATATTCAGGGCCTCGACACTATTCTGTACGGCCTCAGACCCACCTTGTCCGTAAGTGGACTGCCACCCGTACTGACGTCGGAACACAAACCGCTCGACGGCCGGCATCGCGCGTTTATATATCCGAGTCGCAAACCACAGTAACAATTCGTACAACTTGCGGCCGAGCCAGGTACCGTAGAAACTCTCTCGCGGGGCGGACAAGCTTTTGCCTGACTTTTGCGCACGCCAGAGAATGCATTTGCGCGAGTACGGGAACCACCAGACGCGGACGTACTCCTTGGAGGTCCAGACTGTGTCCCAGTCCTCTAGTAGCTTGTCGAAGTCGACAATCTCTTGGAACGAGTGGACTGTGAAGGATGGGATTGCGCGAACGGTTACGTGGGTGATTATGCCCAATTTGCCTAGAGAAAGGATTGCAGCGCGGAACAGATCAGGTTGCACTGTGGGTGAAACGGTCAAGAGATCACCGGAGGCGAGAAGGAGGGTAATGTCGACGATTTGCTGAGAAATCAGGCCATGGTAAGCGCTTGAACCATGTGTTCCAGTGGAGATGATGCCAGCGACGGATTGGTCAGAAATTGAACCTAGATTTTGGAGCGCAAGGCCGCGTGATGCAAGCACTGCATTGAGCTGGTATATGCGGATTCCAGCCTCTACCCGGACGTCAGTGAATAGGCCAGATTCGTGGCGCGAGAAGGAGAGTACGTTGTCAAAGTCGTCGAGATTGATTAGCCAGTCTTTGGTCATAGTGATGTCGGACGGTGAATGTCCCGCGCCAGTGACTGTGACTGTCTTCTTGAACTGATGAGCGGCGCGCACGATGGTTTGGAGTTGCTCAATGGATGACGGCTGGAGATAGAGCTCAGGACGGCAGAAGAATGTCAGAGCCCATGTATGGTGAGTTGTCCTAGCCGGGGACGCAAGAACTCGCACGTCTTCCATCGATGCAGCCATGGTAGCAGAGATGTAGATAGAATTGGGATGGCAGGCAGACGAGCTGTCGTGGCCAGCGGCGACTGCTTGAAAATTGGACAGAGTCAGGCGAGCACGACGCGTGTAAATAGATATCGAGTGTGAAACAATCAGCGTATTTGTGCTCCGAGCTGACATGCAAATTGCAAACCTTAATTGCAGGTGGACGCAAAAAAAAGGTTGTAGGTACAGACAGTATGGAGCACAAACGTGCACGTGGGAGATCAGACTCAGGTCATGACAGGCGACGACATCCCCTAACCTACGACCCTTTGTCAACCTTAGAATACTTGGATGGACAGCACTGATACGCAAAGTGGTCCCAATGAAAATATTTGAATCATTCAGTTAGGGATCGGCACGGATAAGAATTTTCGTTATCCTTATCCATATCCGCATCCGTATCCAGGTAACATATCGTTATCCGTATCCGTATCCATATCCAGAAGGAATGGGCTTATCCGTATCCGTATCCGTCATATCCGCGGATATCCACGGATATCCACCTAGGAATGACAAAATATGAATGAAAGATATTACAACCATCACTAATATGAAATATACCGTTCAACTGGGCTAAAAACGCCTTCTTGAGCTTATGAGTCAATAAGACCGTCGTATAATCGTTAAGATCGATCCGGCGATCCATACATATGAACCAGGCTCACCTTGCTCTGCAAAGTGCAAATGAGCTGGTCTAATAAACGTAATGGATCGGTTTATATTCAGACATACAAGCTGTTGTTATTGTTACGGTTTCCATATTCAGGGTTAGGCTAGTGTGGCTCAGAAAAGGCGCTGAACGACATTACTATTCCTCGCAAAGCTACTGCGTAAACCTTGGTTGTTCCTTATGACTATCTATTCCCGAGACAGCCGAAAAATTCAATACCTCCCTCGGTAATAATTTGCTTGATAACTTTATTTATGTGTCTTATCCGCGGATATCCGTGGATATGCGTGGATATTATCCATGGATATGACTAATCAAGATTGCTTTATCCGTATCCGTATCCGTATCTGCCTAATGTCTATCCGTATCCGCATTTTTGACCGATATCCGCGGATATATCCGTTATCCTTGTATCCGTGCCGATCCCTACATCCAGTTACCTGAGCAGAGCTGTTCAATATTCACTTAGTAAGAGCCAATATGCTTCATGAAAGAAGGGCAAGGTGAAGATATCAACAAAGCATTAGTTACAAGATAAAGTGGATTATAATGGTAAGGATTGTGGAGGCTCGAATCTTATCATTTGCTCTGAAAATCGCTCTGCTGAGAGAGCAGACTGTTGACAACTGAGTCGCCGTCTGATGACGGTGGATCGTGAGGGACATGATAGTAGCTACATCGGCCTTAACTGAGTTCCCACGGTGGCACTGTTGGGGCACGGGAATTGTTTGATTTAATTTGGTTTGATGGAACCTTGATTAGTTCATTTACCGTACCGGTCCCAATCCAGGATATCTGATATTCTGACACTTTATGGCTGAGTCAACGACGCGAACGTAATTGTAGGAAGGAAGTATGGGAATTCCTCAGCCGAGCACGGAGCCCGAGGAGTTCTTGACTAGACAAGGAAGAAGCTAAGGGCCGGGGCAACTTTTTATATGTTCTAATCTTGATTGAATGTTGGTTACAACCCAACAGCTCTAGGCAAACAGCGCTGTCTGAAGGCAAAGATCCCCGTCGCAGGCACACCGAACCGGCCAGTTACACTACCGGGATGCATATACAATCTTCTGACCCTACATGTCATTCATCTTGCTAATGTCTGGAGGACGTTTGCTTAAATTTTCGAGCAGCTAACCGGAGGTAAAGCCGCATATTGACTCTCGCAATGCCGAATATGCCGAAGTATGCATGTAAGAGTTCATTCCGCAATTGGTTAAATCGTCAGAAATGTACGCTTCGATACCATTAAGACAATATGAAGGCGAGGAATGATGCTATCACAATACTAGCGCCACTAATCATACGTACGACAACTCGCTTGCCCAGAGCTGAAGCGCGCTTGCGTTTAAAATCGGTAGTTTTGCCTCGTGGCTGTTCGTCTCTCTGCGAGAGCCATGAGCTGTGAGAACAGCTCGCCACTAGTCCACCAGACAGCCAGCTTACCTTGGTTCGTTGGTCGGGCAAAGCGTCCACAGTTAGCACCCCAGCATGTTGAGGACAAAGCTATATCGCCAATTTTGAGAGATATGGAATAGCTGGCAATAGGAAAGGCACTGGTAAGTCTGGTATCACACCACAGTACGGCTTGCATTTAGGCGATATTGGAAAGTTGGAATAAGTTTTATGACCATCACGAAATATATCTCTGCCTCAAGCCTCAACATATATGAAATTTCTGTGACACTAGATCCGGAAATTAAATTGTCTGTAAGCGAAGCAATTTCGCACTCTTTAGGTCTAAAGACAATTACTCTCAGATGCAGGACTATTGACTTACGACGAGGAATAGTTGTCTTCGGACATAGGTATTTTCGAAAAGGGGCATTGAGAAATCTTGCCATCGCCGATGGCAAAGAGTTGCTACAATGGTGGAAAGCTCCGTTATTATTAGATGTATAATATAGGATTCGGAAATAAACCGGTCCGGTTAAGGTCACGCTGGGAATCCGGTTCAGTAATCAGTATTTGAACGAAAGTCACTTTTCTGATTTAATGCGTTCAATGGTAAATCAAATTGTAACCTTGGAACCTTGTGTTAGCTGTGTTGTGGTGAGAGCTGACGTCGGACAGCCCGTCTGATGCGCTGAAGTAAATTAATTACGCGACTAAAAAAAGGTTCGTCTGTCTTCCCAACGCGCGTTACCAAACAATCAAGTATGCTTACTCCACACAATAATGGGATTATTAACTACATTACGCAAACAAAAGCTAAAAGACAAGGAGATGCGTCTCCTCATGCTGCAAGTGTTGTTTGGCCTTGCTACTCATCCACACTGCTAACATTACGCGTAGTGGTCTTGACAATTCCGGCAAAACGACAATCGTGAAACAATTGCTTGGCGAAGACGTCAAGTCTGTAAGCCCAACACTCGGCTTTAATATCAAAACAGTAGAATGGGGTGGATATAAATTGAATATATGTATGTTTTTGTCACCTCCGCGTACGTCTTGCGCTAATGGCTGGATAGGGGATGTCGGCGGACAGTCCTCGCTGCGACCGTTCTGGAGGAATTATTACGAGAAGACTGACGCTATATTATGGGTCGTCGACGCGTCTTCTCTGGATCGGTTGCAGGACTGCAAGTTAGAGCTGGACAAGGTTATACAGGAGGATAGATTAACGGGTGCTGGTTTACTAATCTTGGTCAACAAAATCGACATTATCTCGAGTGATGAAATTCGCAAAACCGTATTGGATCTCGTGAACGATGTGAGAGTTGTATGATATCGTCAGCACTTGGTCGTCACTAACGATAACACAGACACTCCAAATTGACCAAATCACGAACCATAATTGTAAGATCATGGCATGCAGCGCATACACTGGCGAAAACCTGAAAGAGGGGCTCTCGGGGACCATTGAGGAGATTAAACAGCGACTATACCGGTTCGATTAGTTAGAATTTGTGAGTTCATCATGTAGCTTGGGGATATAATGTACAATCAGGAACGATATCTAAAAGAAGTAACGCTAACTCATAACCGCGGGTCCATCCAGTAAGGAATACTTTCTCTTTAAATGCACTCTATGCTGTCACTATTCCGCCAAATATGGCGGCAACAAACCTACTAAAAATACAACACGTACACGAAAATATCATCCAAAATCGCCGAATACACCACCGAGCCCTAGCCCAAAAGTATACAACCCATATCAAACAATACTTTGACATTCTATCACATCCTAACTATTCTCAATAGAAAACACTCCGTCAAACTCGCTGCTGATCGTGAACTCTGATATCGTCTTCAGTTTCCGAGTCACCCACGACGCTAGGATCTTGCCGCGCTGTTTCTCGCGCAAACGCGACCTCGGAAAATTTCCACTCGCAACAAAAGCAATTACGTCCACGATGATTTGATGCTCGTTCAATATCGCGTTCACGATCACGGGTACTAACGACGCCAAAAACTGTTTACGACTGACTTCCACAACCAGCACAATGAGACCGCCGGCATGGAATATTGCACTATTTTACGTTACCATCCAAAATACATCAAGTACGGAGAAATAAACTCACCTGCCACCGGAAAATATCGACCGATGGCTACGTTCCACCGTCGCCTCAATGTCTATTGGGAAGTGATTCAGGCCTGCAACTTCAAACGTGTCGCCAATTGCTCCGAGAACAAACAACACCTGAATCTCGACCATCGAACCACCGGGACCGACAGGCCGTGTCACTGTCCTCAGAAAGCCCAAGTCACCCGTGCGCACATACCGAAGGCCAGGATCGCCGTCAGTCGTACTCGCATTAAATCGCTCGGCCTCAAACGTGTCCCTAGAGCCATAGAACCCGTGCGCGTTGGCATTAGACGATACCCAGATCTCTCCATACTCGCTTATATGGCATAGTCTTCTGGTCTCTGGATGTACAATAGCAACATGTGTACTTACCGGCACCATTCCCGAGTCTTGCACTGTTAGTGTGAATGGACCGCTGTCCGGTGACGCTATGGCGATAAACCCACGTCGCAGCTCTCGAACGTCGAACTTCAGTTCAACTGGCTCAATGCACATATACGACCTCGTCGTTATCATCGGATTCAAAACGTGTGAATAAATGGAATTGATCGCAGTTCCATCCAAGCCGCATGACGCAAAATGCAGACGCACCTTTCCAACTACATGCCATCGTTAGCAAGCTACATATAGCGATACATTGAAGACATACACAATTCTGTAGCGGGCCGACCATCGAATGCAATCATCAAGTTACGCGTTTCGTGAAGATTATATCCCTTCAGAGATGGAATGGTCATCGCATGCTCCAGCATCTGCTGTGTTGCATACGTATCTTTGACTTTATATCTCGATAGCGACAGGAAGAACAAGTGAGGATTTGCAGCAAAATCAACCGGCGAAATCAGATACGTCGACGCACCAACATAGATACCCATCAAACACGTATGCAAGAATCCGACCCCGGAACTAGACCGCACGCAACCGATTATCGGCTTGGAACTCGTCATTTGGCAAGTTTCCTTTTGAATTTTGCACATCTCTAGAATCGTGTCATGTCCAATCTGCACAGCTGTCCGACGCTGGTCGGCATTCCAGTACACCCATACCAATGCTACGCGGCCCGGACTAGTCCAGTCGGATTTCATGGTAAACTTCAGATCCTTGCACCCACCCGATACCTTGCCCGGCTTCATTGTGTTGTACGTTGGTGGGATCGCCACGCGCGCGACCTGCGCTGACTGCTTCAAGTGCTGAGAAATCAGCTTGCCTTTCATTGCGTGATCTGTCTCCGTATTCACCAAAATTGCTTTGACCTTGTAATCCTCAATCACGTGCAACAGGGCTGGCACGTCTTCGTTCAATCTGTTTGTGTCTAACGGTGATAATGGAATTGCGACAATACCAAGACACAAACACGCCTGCACAGCATGAATAAAATCCTCGCCATGTGTGTATATCAAGACCACGTTATCACCGTCATGTAAACCAGCCTTATTAACCAGCATCGATGCAACTGCCGCGATCTTGGCATCGAATTTCTTCCACGACATGCCCTTGCTTTCTCGCGATTTCGAATCGATTGTGCAGTACGACAACTCCTCCGGCTGACAAATAACACGCCATTGCAATATGTCCACAATCGACTTGAAATTTGATAGAATAGTGCCCGTACGATCATCCATTACGACGTCGCGTTCATCAACACCCGAGTACTGCTTATCTTCATGAATGAGCATCTCTTCTCGAAAGCGAGACGACGCAACAGACCATATCCCGCCGTCTTCCTCGGCATTCTGGTTTGTTGGAATATTCATCACCGTTCGATCAACACGAAAGTTGACGTGTACACTAGGCAGTGATCCAGTCTCGAACTCCTTTCGACAGAGCATGGTTCCAATTTCTGAACGTCCGTTTCTTGTAGTCCTCGGCAGAGTATTTGGAGCGGTAATGAGCACACAGTATACGCGAACGTTGTGTACTTCGCGAAGCTTTTTCATGCATTTCCTGGCCATATCCTCTAACGCCTCATTGTCCGGCTCCTGTAATGACGCATTAGGTGTTTCCGGAGTCTTGATCGCCAGTGGTGATTCCAGTAACACAACGGGTAAGTGCTCATCATTCACAAATATGTCAAACGCGGAACTGTCGAAAACTCGTGGAATTGTTTGCATGATCGTCTGCACTAAATGGGCCGTGTAGTGGTATCTGTAATGGCGATTTGTATAAACAATGTCCGAACCAGTTATCGAAGGATTCTCCTGCTCCTCCCATCCCTTTCGCTGACGAAGACGATCTTCGTAGAGGCCCAGAATGTAGACTTTGCCAGCGTATATGTACCCCAGCAATCCTGTGCGGAGAAACTCCATCTCTAAAGTGCCATCATGGCCCCAACATCTGGCATGGAAAATCGTCTCAGTCTCTCTTCCCAATCCCCAGAATCCGCCACTCAAACACGGACTATCAACCCAAATCTCGCCAACTATCAACTCCGGCACGAGTGTACAAGTTTCGGGATCGACAATTGCCAACGTCGCATCAGGTAATGGATAGCCAAATGAGCCAACTCGAATTGTGTTCTTGATATTTTCATCCAAAAATCCGCCCCGTGGGGGTGATGTAGAAAGGATTCGTACGTTATTTGTAGAGAGCGCTTTTTTGTCAAGAAGCAGTTCCGACAAATCTGAAGGTCCCATACTTTCTTCATCGGCGAATGGTTCAAGAAGTCTACATCCTAGTGATTCTTGACCACCTAACCAGTCACGCATGGATATAACCATACCACCGTGTTCAGACAGCGTCAGCATAGGTGCAATAACATCTCCCGACATTTTGTTTCCCAGCGGTCGGAGCCACCTATCCGCTAAAATTTCATGAAATTCAGTATCCACTGTCAAACAGTCGATCAGACACCACCTGATACTGGAAAAATCGACCGGTTGCTTCTTCGAGAAATTTCGCGTTGCTAGAGGAAACGATTGATAGTTATAAGCAACCTGCTTCAGGCCTGGATAATCCCCTAATATGATTGACGGTTTAAAGCGACTAATAATATTCGCGTATAATCCCGGCACGGCAAGCGTAGACTGGGGAATCCAGACGGTAGTGTTTCCGGAGTAAATTGTCAGCAAAACTCCGAGAATCATACCGATGGACTGTCGCGGGTCTAAGTAGCTAATCACTGTCTGATACTTGGTAGCTGGACCCATCAGCATGCCACCGTCTCTTGTCGCCGGTCCCGCACCAGATGATCGTCGTCGCTCTTTATCTTTGCTGGATAAAATGGAAGACAAACAGCTCATCTGGTGCATAACAGTCTTGTGAGACATCACCACACCACGAAATTCACCAGTTGGTGCGCGCGAATATTCAATGTAGGCAAGATCGGGAACTTGCAATGCTGGTGGCTCAGACTTCTTCGACGGAGGGTGATATGACCCAAAGTCGTTCGTCTTCCACCACTCCACACCTCGTGGCCATGATTGTCCTTGTGCTGTGAATTCGCGATGGAATGCCTTCAAGTTTGCATCTGTTGATAATGCGAGGTGCGACTGCGTGTAATTCAGGATATAGTTCAAGTCCTTAAATTTTGTGACGGTGTTAATGGGGACCGCTACAACCCCAGCCAGGAAGCACCCAAGAAGTGCAACGACGAAGTCGATGACTTCATGGTCCCTGTAAAGAAGCGCAACACGATCACCCCGATATAGCCCAGACTTGTCTCTGATCACTTGGGCGACCTTCTCAGCACGCGAAGCCAGCTTGTCCCAAGTCATAGCCGAAACTTCTTTTCCCATTGAGTCTAGTGTAAGGATTGCGCTAAGTTTTGGAATGTTCCGTCCTCGGTGCCGAAGTATAGATGCAAGATTGTCAAACTTGGTCATCGGGATGTTCCCATTGTGTGGATCGAAGTCTGCTTCTGAAATCTCTCGCGGCTCCAGTGGCAACTGCAATTCATTTTTTAAACATTCATACGTTGACGACGGATGTCTAGTTCCATTCGCACGGGGATCAGCCGGGAAACCGGACGACAACGAATAACTGCTGGGTTCCCCATCTTCCGACAAGTACATAGAATCCACCGGTCCGTGCTTTACATATCCTTGCTCTGGAGGGACGTCATCAGATCCTGCCGATCGGTGCGTGTCAGACACAAAGTTGAAGTCCACTGGCAGATCCTGCGACAACTTCTATTACATCATCAGCAGACTGTGGAATCGGGACGGGACATTGGTAATGCGACTTCACTTACTTCATAGTGCTTCAATATGTCGTCATCGGATCCTTGCATTAGACTCGTGGAACTGTGCTCAGCACTCTGTCCGTATGCTGCCATCAAGAGCGCTCGTCGTTTCTTATAACCCTTCTCCGTAATTTCACCCTCCTGTGGATCAATGTGAGCCACAAAGGTCCGCTATTGCCACTGAAATAGAAATGTACCTCCAGTTCCAACTGTAGCTCTCCAAGTCGGGATTGTAGCTCGGCATATGGGTCATAGAATTGTTCCGACAGGTCTTGTGAGCTCTGGTATCCCGAGGACAGAGACACGGGTTGATCGCCTACGTTCGTCGTCTCGTAGTAATGCCTTAGAGACCCTGAATCTTCCATCCGCTCGGAGGAGTCCATATCTGGTCGACCAGACTAATTGGCGAAGAATAAGGATTATGCTGCTTGCACCTGAGAATGGGCATCAACCTTTGGCTTCGATGGCCTTCACAGTCAGCAATTATTGTTGGGTTTAACAATCAATGAACTGCATTTGTATATATCAGGGGTTAAGTCGATGGTGAGAACCAGGGACTAGGAAGACAATAAGAGGCATCCGTTATAATCACAAGCCGGTTGGTGGTGATGGTACTCAGAGGGCGAGCATATTGACATGCGAGGGCAATTTGTTTAAGCGCGACTGTGTAAAATTGGATCGATATTTGCAGAGTAACCCATGCCCAAGTGTAGTACAGCCAGAAACATGGCGACTGTCTTATTTGAAGCGGCTCGATCTTTGGCGGAATCGAGCCCATAATAGTCAGTTCTCAAGGGCCGCACTCCAACTGTGAGAACTTTATCCAAGCGGACTGTCGCGTGTCCATCTCACAGTTTCCTTTGCGGATCTCCAGACAATGTAATGAAACCCAAGCTTATTATTAATAAGACAGATCACAGATGGGGGCACCTGTGGAAGAAATTGCGAGTTTGGATAATGTAAGCCTTGGTAACGGAAAATGAAACATACCCCATGCATCCGCACAACTACGAAATAGCTACGCCACAATCCCAGTTACGCTAAAATCAAAATACAGAGAACCTTTAAAATGAAACATATGGTATGTCACTATTGCGAGTCGATAAAATAACCTACAGCCTAAAGCTTGACAGCAAGTGCCTAGTAGAGTGGCAATAATTTACGAGCATAGGGGTAGGGTTACTCCTCGTCGCGGACCACTGGTGTACGAATGATAAATACACAAATTGTGCCCATTCCATTGAAACAGAACTTCTGACCATAATGACAAGAATATTTTGACTACATTAACTGCTGGATAAGAGCATGTACAGTTCTCCACGTTGCAATCAAACCTGTGGAGCCGAATGGCATCATTAGCCGATGTTCAGTTAAATTTGATGCGATAACTTAGAAACACACGTGTATAATGAACCCATACTCCCATAACGCCAAAGTTGCGTACGTAAAACTTCGTTTTCTTTTGTACATCTACTCGTCATCCTTATTCGAACGTCTCTTCTTATTGTGCCGCTTCTTGCTGTTGTCGGCGAACCAGGTTCGTTTCGGTCTAGATTTAATCTCATCCCAATGCTTAACCATGTTTTCGCCCTTACGAAGCTCCATTTCCGCGATCGCCAACTAGGTGCTTCTTAGTTACCGTTATGAAATATTCCAGATGTCATCAGGACTTACTTGTTTCTCTTCCTTCTCCTCCTTCAATACTTCCTCAACCATTTCCTCCTTACTTTCCATATCTTTGACGATCATGTTCACTGCCACCCAATCAACATTACGACTGATGGCTTTGCTCTTTTGCTTCTCAACAGATTTAATCGCATCTTTGACAATGCTGCGCTCCGACTTAGCGTCTCCCACAAGAGAAATACTTCGACCCGTGCGGCCTGCGCGAGCAGTTCGACCAACTCTGTGGAGATAAATATCGTAAGTCTTTGGCATATCATAGTTGATGACGATTTCGACTTTCGGAATATCAAGACCACGAGAGGCCAAGTCGGTGCAAACCAGTATTGGCACCGTTGAATTACGGAAGTCCGTGATACCAGTCAAGCGCTGGTCCTGAGAAAGTGCACCATGAAGCTCGCCAACCTTTATCCCCAGCAGACCAAGAACAACTCTCAATCTATGTGCTGTCTCTTTCCTGGAGACGAACACCATCACACGCTCCCTTTGATCGAACTTCTTTAAAAGCCACGTCAGAATTGCCGGCTTCGCCGTATCTCGCTTCCTGATACGGACAAATTCCTGAATCAGGCCACTCGCCGCCTGCTTGGGAGGGTTGATCATAATTCGAACCGGCTGGTGAAGCGAGAGCTGGATAAGAGACTTAATGCTCGAGTTCATTGTAGCAGAAAACAAAAGCGTCTGCCTCTTTGATGGAAGCAAAGTCAACAACTCCGTCAATTCCTTCTGGAAGCCTTCTTCCAGCATTCGGTCTGCCTCGTCGATAATCAGAATCTCAACATCTTCGACCTGAAAGCTTGGCGAGTTACGGATATGATCGATAAAGCGGCCCGGAGTTGCCACTACAATATCTGGCCGAGACTTCAACTCCTGCTCTTGAAGACGCAAATTCAACCCACCAACGGCTAATCCAAATCTAATGCCGGCAATAAACTGACTCAACTTTCTTCCGACGTCAGCGACCTGGATGGAAAGTTCACGCGTGGGGGTAAGAACAATGACTCTGGTAGATGCAATCTTCTTAGGACGGTAAAGGAGCCGTTCTAAGACTGGAATCATGTAAGCAGCTGTCTTGCCGGAGCCGGTGACAGCACCAGCTACGATGTCTTTACCAAGAAGAGCGGTGGGAATCACTGCACTCTGCACTGGAGTAGGCGAAACAAAACCTAATGTAGCAATGCCTCGCAGCAGTGGCCGAGAGATGGAGAGAGTATGAAATTGCTTATGCGCAGAGGCTGCATCCTTCGGGCCTCTGGCGAAAAATTTGGCCACCTCCTTGGGATCATCTCTTTCTTGTTCACTCTCCTCACCTTCGTCTTCATCATCAGGCTCCTGTTCATCATCATCAACAATCTCGTCATAATGTTGATCTCCGACTTCTTCCATTGCGGAGATATTCCTGTCCCCGTCATCGTCCTCAAAAGCTTTAACATCACCATCAATATCCGACTCGACTTCTAACGGTAGTCTGTACGGTCCTTTCAAATTCTCCGCTAGAAATATATATTAGCAATTGGTTTGACGCATAGCCAAATTCGGTGACAATTACCTGATCGCTGTTCATCTGCTTCAGAGTCGTAGTCTCTTTTCATGTTGCTGGCATCGACTTTAACTTCTGATGAAACTCTCGAGGAAGTCTTCATGTCGGAATTAGCCATGTTCCTGTCCTTTTCCTCGCTATCTACCTCAGACTCGCCATCGGACTCGTTACTACTCTCAGATATGTCCTGACTGACAGCATTGGACTTATTCAATTGACGCTGAATTATACTGTTGAGATCGACTTGTCGTCTGCCACTACCTTTCGCTCGGTCCTTCATTTCGAAGTCCCAGCCCTCAAATTGTGCCGCCGTCTCAAAATCATCCAGTTCGAATTTCAGTTTGAAATCACTCTCGTCGTTCCGATTTTTGTTGCTACTGCCAGGTCTGGTTTCCTTTTCAGGCCCCGTCATGTTTGTTGCTTCATCTTCGTCCAAGTCGTCGTCCAGATCCGGGATGGATGTGTCAGAATCCGAGATGGTCTCAATGAAATCTTCAGCTTGTGGTTTCCGGGACCGAGATCTTGCCATTTTATGTCGTATGTGTAAGTTAAAGCCAAACCTCTCGACTGAAGAGCACAAATTTATCTCGTGAGGTATTGATCCCGCAGGAGAAAACGTTTCTCTCAAGGTGCCAAACTTTAAAACTTTTTCGGTGACATCGACAGCATTTGGACACAACGTATCACTCCAAAGAATAGTCCCAACATATGCTAGGGCTCAACCCTACATATTTACATCGACAGTCACAACCTTTAACTATAGAGCGAATGAATTTCGAGATCGTGCTGCCAATGTTGGACTAAGGACATTGTTGTCTCTGTTGAAGGTAGTACCAGTGTTTAGTAGACAGTCCTTTTCAGTCACCACCACCAACGATCTATTAACCATACAGCACAATGTCCGAGGGCTCGGAAGTCGATCACGCTGAAGTTTACGAGGAGGAGGTTGAGGAAGTTGTTGAGGAAACCGTTCTTCCTTCCACTATTCTTCCAGAGGACGTTGTTGCTGAGAGTGGCCAGGTCAAGCTCTTCAATAAGTGGTCATTCGAGGATGTCGAGGTTAAGGACATCTCTCTCACCGACTACATCCAGATTCGCCAGCCTGTCTATCTGGCTCACAGCGCGGGCCGTTATGCGAACAAACGATTCCGAAAGGCTCAGTGTCCGATCATTGAGCGACTCACGAACTCATTGATGATGAACGGCCGCAACAACGGCAAGAAACTTTTGGCTGTTCGAATCGTTAAGCACTCTCTTGAGATCATTCACCTTTTGACCGACCAGAACCCGCTGCAGGTCGTTGTCGATGCTATTGTTAACTGCGGCCCAAGAGAAGACTCTACCCGTATTGGCAGCGCCGGTACTGTCCGACGACAAGCTGTCGATGTCTCTCCTCTGAGACGTGTCAACCAGGCAATTGCCCTTATTACTATTGGTGTATGTATTGCTGTACGATGTCAAGTGAGAATCACTATATTAATGTTAGATGTAGGCTCGTGAGGCTTCTTTCCGCAACATCAAGACCATTGCTGAGTGCCTTGCTGAGGAACTCATCAACGCTGGCAAGGGTTCATCTAACTCCTATGCTATTAAGAAGAAGGTATCTTGACGCATGCTATTGCAGAACTGACATATGAATTACGCGCTGACATTTAATAGGATGAGTTGGAGCGTGTCGCGAAGTCTAACCGTTAGAGTGGCTGTGGGTGTATGGATATTACAAATTTGTTCCTTTTTTATGAGGTTTTCAAAAGTGTATTTCGTGTAAAAATAATTGTTCATATTTGATTTGATATGGTGCATATATAGTGGAGAGACGAATTCTTGCGATTGGATATTGTTGATCGAAAACAGCTCCGATGCGCGCAAGTTGCCGTAAGTAGGCGAATGACATAACGTAGACTGTCCGCATACTCAATTGACCTGACGAGTACCATGCAATTTAATAATTCGTACTGATTAGAGTCATCGTTCTGAAAGGTAAGGATCGTTGAGAAGATTTTAGTTAAATAATACTTGCAGACCTGTGTAGCTAGTGTTCAACGTTTACCCTGTTAAGTCCCAATTGGAACGTGGCAATTACTCCTGTCAACACGCACCTCAGCTCAATATCAGTGCTAGTCAACAATCATCAGCAATTCCTTTCCACCACCAGCATTAGATTACATGCGCTTGTAGTATCTCTGTTATACTACTATACTTCAATTTCGGTGTTCGTCTTTGGTGACTTCAGGTAAGCTGATTTCGAACCGCCTCAACCCAGGTACTGAGTCGCTTGGCTTCCATTCTCAGATCGCTATATCTGATCAAGATTGAGCAATGAGCGACTCTCGCTATTCATATGACGAGAATGCAGAAGTATGGCCATACTTCGCCATGACGTTACTGTCATTGGTTCTACTTCCATCTACGTGGAAAGCTGCGATTCGCGCGGTAAAACCAGATAGTGAGATTCCAACATCGATAGCAACTATAGAATTGTAGCTAACGGATAAATTAGAGGACTATTCACCAAAGTTCGAGAATGGATATAAACCGGAGAATTATGAGGAGGTTGAGAAGTTTCGGAAGAAGAATAGAAAGAGTAAGATCTTCACAAAAACGTAAGTTGAGGGAATCTGATTCCTGACTTGTATAAGAATCGTGGACTAATGCAATCTTTGGCACCTAGAAATATTTTTATTGCGATAGGATGGATCATTCTGGTTGTGGTGGCGTACTTCATACATACTCAAGAGACTCCTGAGGACCGGAAGCGCTTTGATCCATATGAAATTTTAGGGATCCCTTCTGTACGTATAGAACTTGTGGCTTCTTGTCATCGACTCATTCTGATTGGGAAAGTCTGCGACGGAGCGTGAGATCAAGAGCAGGTATCGGAAACTCTCCCTGAAGTTTCACCCGGATAAGATTCGTAATATTGTCAACACAACGCGTGAGGTCATGGAGGCACAATTCGTGGAAATGACCAAGGCATATAAATCGTGAGTACGCTAATAGAGCCTTGACAGGATAATGTGTGCTGACTAGAACCAAAGCTTGACAGATGAAGTCACACGTAATAATTTTAACGAGTATGGCCATCCTGATGGTCCGCAGCCGATGAAGCATGGCATTGCCTTACCAAAGTGGTTGGTGGAAGAAAGGGGTACTCCACTCGTTATACTGGGCTACAGCTGTCTAGTTGGAGTCGCGCTTCCTTTTGTAGTGGTAGGTTCATCTGGTTCTGGGCAGTTAGATGGTTTACTAAGCATTCGGTAGTGGAATTGGTGGAGCGGCACGAAACAGTATACCAAAAACAGAATTCATACGGTTACGGCGGCCAATATTTTCGAAGCATTTGCGAAGTCGAACTTAGATAATTTTGCGTTTGAGGATCTAATCCGGCTATTAGCAAATTCCCAGGAGTACAAAATTCTCATTCCCGGAATTTCATCTGATACTGTCTACGATTATCTATCAGCTTACTTATCCAGAGAGAAAGTTGAAGATGAACTTAGAAAGTTAGCGGTAGTGTCCCGATCGGTCGCTATTCTCGACGGAATGCTAGATATTGCGTCTGCGTTTAAGAATGCTACTCTGTTGCGGAAAATTATTAGCTTGACGCAAGCATTCACGCAAGCTCTTCCGCCCGAGTCCAACGAGCTTTTGCAGTTGCCTAAAGTCGACAAGGAACACATAATCGATTCAACAAGCTCTACATTGAAGTCAACGTTCTGTCTCAGTGACGAAGAACAGAAAGAAGTCCTTGGTATCACAAGTGATGACGATTGGAAGATTGCTAGAGCTGTCGCCTTTCAAATTCCAACAATAGAGATACTGGATGCGTTCTTCAAAGGTATGTGATGCTGGTAGCGCACGAACTTCACGTTGCTAATAGTTCTCCAGTTCCTGGCGAAACGGTTGTGACTCCCCAATCCATTGCGCATTTAGTGATCAAGTTCCGAGTATCCAACCCTGGCACAACGCTTCCAACCCCTGATCCAAAGGATTTGGAGGAGGTGGACAACGCTCTGACAATCAAGAAGCCGCTGTCTACAAACGATATCGCTCCGCAGGTGGAGGCGATCTACGCGCCATATTTGCCGGTGTATATTCGGCCCAAGTGGACGGTACTTCTCGTTAATCCGCGAGAAAATAGAATCGTCGAACCACCGTCGAATGTGACACGCATGTACATCGATGGATCAGTTACTACTTACAAGATTCAACTATCGGCACCAATGCCTGATCAGATCGGCCAATACAGGTTTTTGGTTGAGTTCAGGTCGAATGCGTACATCGGAGCTGATGCTGTGAGATCTGTAGTGCTGAACATCGAGCCTGCACCCAAAGTGGAAGAAATAGAAGACGATATCTCCGACCCGGAGGAGGACAGCATTGCTGGAGCAATGGCGCAGCTGCGTGGCGGCAAGACTAAGAGAAGGCCACTCGATGACATGTCCGAAGAGGACAGTGAGGAAGAGGAGGAGAGCAGTAGCGAAGAGGAGGATAGTGATACAGATATTAATACGGATACAGAAGATGAGGAAGAAAAGTAGCTTCGAGAAGTATATGGTACATGGGATAGCTGGGATTAAAAGCATGATCTGGCGGATATATGCTAGAATGTATGATACTCTAAATGGGCGATTAGCATGTACGTATGAATTCGCAAGTGTAAATATAACAAATCATGATTTGCATTCTATATAAGATACTGACTAGCAATAAGCTTTACATATCTTCACGGGGTGGCGGTCTGTTTTGCAATAAAATCGCGTTGGACCGATTGTCAATATTTCATCCTGCATAGATTTGACAACGGCAATGCTCCCACAATCATCTTCAACATGGATCACCTTTCAAATTGCTATATTTTTGCGGGCTCCTTAATGCCGGATTCGCAAGATGCATTCGAAGAGCTAATAGAGGCGCTCTACTGCGGCTCGTTGACCTCGCTCACACTTATTCGCATCCAAGAAGCAATGGTACGATTCAGCATACCAGCAGAAAAAACGCTCGAGGTTCTGTACCTGTATCATATTGTCAACAATAGTCTTAGAATGTTCAATATGAGTTCCCAAGACTACAAAGCAATCTATGACTTCTTGGTGGAGTTAGACTACAAGACTGTGGAGATCGATGACAATTTGATCATCAATTTTATTGTAAGCCTGGCAAAGCTGAGACTACTGAGACAAATATCGGACGATATTTTTTTGTCATTTCCAACAACTGCCCCATACCGTTCACACCTGAATGAATTGACAAGGTCCTGGATGGTGTTTTACGATGTAAGACTAGTTAAAAATTGAAGCAAGACAAAGCCACTAATCAGACATAGGGGTCCAGAACCAACAGTCCTGACAATGGTAGCATTCAGCAAGGGTATACTACCGCATTCGACATGCTAACTATCATTTTGCCGCAGGTGAGGGACCGACAATACTGGACGGGCATGCGGATTACACACCCATTGACAACATCTCTTCGAAAATGGCAGTGCATAGCCCGTGCGCTCCATACTGTATGAACAGAGACGATCTTCAACCTCATCCCCGTTATATACACGCAGAGATGGAGCTACCGAGGCGCTTGACAAAAGAAAGAATGAAGGAGGTAGGTTCCAATATTGAGTAGGCTGGGTCCCAACTAACCGCGAAAAGCTTCAAAACGAGCTCGACCTATTTCAGCAAGATGAAACTGACCTTGTGTGCATCCCACAACTACAAAATTACATTATGAGCGTACCTCGCCAATCCGGGGGGTTGTACGGCAGCTTCATGGGCATGCTGAGCGTAATGACAAGTGCGGTTGTTAATCGTCGTCGCGGCTATCGTACATTACCTATAATTGACAATGCGGAGCTGGTTGAAGTATCTTCTTAAGCCTTCTGCTTTCGTGTTCTATAACATCTTGAATGAGACAAATTATGTCTCAAATGACAAAAACTAGATTAGAACCTTACCCTGTATTCTGTCATAGAGTTCACGGCTTATACAGATGACTGTGTCCTGAGTTAATTAATGAAATCAATCTTGTCACTGCTATGATTAAGCATCTTGGTACCTGGCTGAGAAAGTCCAATAACAAGGGTGCTGTTTTGTTACGCGTAGTTATTCTTTCAGCCGCAAATTGGTGTGAGTTTTGTTTTGTCCCGTTATTAATGACGTATGCCGGCTGGCCTGAGGAGACTGAGCGGTCTACAGTGTCCAAACCCTATTCCTATTGGCGCAAGTGAGCGCAGGATTAAGTTGTCACGGCTACACTCTCGAGCTGTCGCAAGTGATCATACGTCGACACCCGCAGCAATCGACAATTTTCGTTCGTCGTTCGCAAGTGAACATATCTAGAGAAGATAGGCGCGCATTTTAGATAGCCTACTGTTGACCAGACAGACGAGCTCCATCGAATTCTGTTATTGATCGGCACTGTTCGGCTGGCCACCGCGACGCCTGACCACGCCAACAATAGCCATGCCGACTCTCATCACTGCTGCCGACAAGGAGAAGATCAAGCGAGCAATTCCGAAAGCGTCAAATAAAGTAATTGATGCGGTGGTTGCGCGGTTATATATAGCGTATCCCGACCCGAATATTTGGACGTTCACTGGCGTGTCTGGAGCAGTTGCCCTGGTCAACGATCTGACAGGAAACACCTTCTTTTTGAAGGTCGTTGATATCATTGTTAGTTACTGCCTGACAACTAGACTCTATTGTTGATGAGATTGATTAGCTAATGGTTTTATTCATTACAGGGAAATCGAGGCGTTATCTGGGATCAAGAGCTTTACGTTGACTTCCAATACAATCAAGATCGGGCCTTTTTCCACACCTTTGAATTAGAAGAGTGCTATGCCGGCTTGCTTTTTGCTGACGACTCTGAGGCACATCACTTTCTTAAGAAAGTCCAGCAAAAGGAAAAGTATGCATCTAAGGCTACGGTAAACAACAAGAATGCAGTTGCGTTGAAGAAACCAGAGAAAGCGGTACAAGGACCACGTGGCGACGTTTTACGTTATCAGAAGCTAGGCAATAACTATACACTGGCTGCGATCAACAATGATAGCGAATCAGATATGAAGAGTGTGAGGAGTTCCGACAGCAAGGATGATGACGTCGATCCGTCCTGGAGGAATCTAGTTGAGAAACTTCAGGAAATGGGAATTAGTGAAGAGATGCTCTCCTCAAACGCAGATGCCCTCAAAGACTACATCAAAGGCGGCGGCGATGCTACATTGGCGAAACACGTCGACAAGAAGGCTAAAGGACCGCCTCCACCGCCTCCTCTTCAACCGCCCACATCTCGAACCTTGGCTTCACCAAACGCTGTTCCTCCTCCTCCTCCACTATCGCAAACTCCAACACCCCCACCGCCTGCACCTGCACCTGCAGAAGCACCCTCAGCACCGGCCGGTCCCCTGTACAAAGTTCCGCCGCCGTTCAATCCCTCAACTCTCCCTGATCTCCCACCGTCGTCCAGATCTCCAGCACCACGACAATCACCCACTCCAAGTCCGAGTCCCGGATATAGTGCGTCACCTGTATATAGTTCGACGCCGAGCCCGGAGCCAGGATCTCCGGCCGTTGCCAATGCTGCTGAAAATAGGCGGACTCCTGCGCCAGGTCATAAATACAATGTCCCGCCGCCTTTCCCAAATACCGGGTCAGCCATGGCACCTCGTCAGCCAATTCCAGGACCAGGACCACAGCTTCCTGCACGAGGGCCGCCTCCTCTGTTACCTTTGAGAGACTCTCCAGGTATGTCGCCTGTTGGATCACCACCGGCGCCAAACCTTGCGAACCGGCCAGTTCCAGTGCCGCCATCTCTTCCGCGTCGTGTGCCTGTACAGAACGGGATGGCGCCGGTATTTGCTCAGCCCACAGGCCACGGACCGACACCTCCGCCTCCGCCTCCTCATAAGCATGGTTCTAGAACTGTAGTGCAAAATACTGCGACTCTAACACCACCTCCGCCACCACCACCTCCACCGATTAACAGAACTAGCGTACCGCCGATAACAGCCAACACTGTACCCATTAGACCACCACGGCCACCGGCTTCCTATAGCAACTATGCGGCACAACAGCAATCATCCGCACTTCCACCACCAGCGCCGCCTCCTCCCGTGTCTTACATGAAACCTGCTGTGGCTCCTCAAAATATGCAGCAACCGATGCAATATAGCGCGCCCGTTTCTTCGCCTCCTGTAGCACCAATGGCTTTCAGCGTGCCCACAGCCATACCGCCACCCCCGCCTCCGCCCTCGTTCCAGAACATCCCTAGCGCCGGCGTTGCACCTCCTCCGCCACCTCCAGGATTTAGTGGCAATTCTGAGCAGGCCCAACCAATGCCATTGCCTGGCGGTGCTGGCGGTGGTAGAGACGCTTTGATGGCATCTATTCGCGGCACCGGCGGTGCCAATCAATTGAAGAAGGTCGACAAGACACACTTGGAGCGTCCATTGGTTATTTCTCAGACTGGTGCATCAGACACTTCAAGGGGATCAGGAGCAGACACACCCGGAAACAGCGCTAGCCTTCAAGACGCGTTGGCAGTTGCCTTGAGCAAAAGGAAGACGCGTGTAGCTGGAAGTGGTGAGACCCTTTAGGGACCTTTATTGCGGATAATGCAATGGCTGTGTACTAACGGTTGCAAATAGACGACGACGAGAATGTCAAAGAAGATTGGTAGGGCACATTTAGGGATCGAAAGCTTGCGCAATTCAGGAACTCGTAGAGTTTGGCTTCAGGTCTGCATAAGGAATGGCAAAACTCGGGGCCGGATTGGGAGTTGGCATCGCGTTCATATAGGTTACATTGTTATTCATCGGTTCATATTTCACATAGCTATATGTGTTGTGTGTTTCAATTAGTTTACAACATTCAGAAATCCTGTCGGTTCATGGCGTCAATGGATCATCTATTAATGCCGCTATGAATTTTGCAAATAGTCGTTAGCAAACTTTTGGATTGGAGATAGCTGACTGTGACACGATATGAACCGCGTAAAATATTGACCTAACATCATCCTTTGTCGCCCACGCACTTCGCAAACCGCGCGATCACACGTCACTAATAGAAACGCAGTATTGTAGTGAAGAGCCAGGTTTCTCATTCAGTGCCATAAACTAGACAAAATTGCAATTGAGGACACCTGCATTTCCAATGCCAAACTGGCGGCGCCGTGTATTCTTTGGCACTCATATAATGTCGCCTTATGCTAATGATGCAATTGATGTGCGCTGTGACTGCTTCCAAGGCAAAGGAGGTACGATTGTGCACGCCAATTTTGGCCTGGACACCGCGTACCACTTAGGGCTTGTGCTCTGGAAGTAAGTTCCAAACCCTCCCTACCACCAAAGAGAATGCTAGTTGTTTGGAAGCCTGATTCTTCCGGCATCATTAAATAGCTATCTGCAGATCATCATGGACGCCGCTAAATTAGCCAAGCTTCAGCAGTCGGTCAGAATTGGTAAGTAGAATCTATTTAATTGTCGAGTTGAGTGGACTGCATTTCGGAGAGTATGGGCTGGATTCAATGTACCGATAGAGACGGAAATGTCGCTAGATTGAGCACACCCGAGTGAGCGTCTGGCGTCCGTCGATCGGTTCTCTAGTTGAAACGAGCATAAGTTGATTGTGTGTTAAATTGAATACTGACGTCGTATTTGCCTAGGGTATGCTTATTTAGTTAGATTTGCGAGAATCATTGGACTGGGATCTCAATCGCGCGGAGTTGACGAGTACTCTGGGAGAATATACCGATCCGAATCTATTTGCTCTATTTGCAGTAGAAAGTAAGCTAATTTTTGGGTAATAGTGGAAAGGGTACTCCTCGACGAAAGACGAAGAAAGCCCACAAGAGCTCTGGAACCGATGACAAGAAGTTACAGGCTTCGTTGAAGAAGCTCAACGTTCAGCCTATCCAAGGCATTGAGGAGGTCAACATGTTCAAAGACGATGGCAAGGTTATTCACTTTGCTGCTCCTAAGGGTATGAATTATGATGTGGTGTTGGCCGGTTGATCGTACTGGTTCTAACCAACTTCTTAGTCCAAGCCTCTGTAGCCGCTAACACCTTCGCTATCTACGGTAACGGCGAGGAAAAAGATCTTCCGGAGCTCCTTCCCGGTATCCTCAACCAGCTTGGCCCTGATTCCCTTGCGAGCCTACGTCGATTGGCCGAATCATACAAATCACTACAGCTTGATAAGAAGGAGGGAGAAGAAGATGATGATGAGATCCCCGATTTGGTCTCTGGAGAGGACTTTGACAGCAAAAATGATGTTGAGTAAACTAGGCGGACAAGATATATGAAGGCGTACGGATGAAAAGTTGCACAGGGGCGCTTAGAAGGGTATGATTATTCATTTGCAATATGGGTGGTGATATCCTTTAATGTAGTTCGACATGTTCCATGTATAATGTATCCTATAGGCAAGGAAAAGTAAATACATGTGCTATAGTGTTGGGCTCGCAAGTACCAGGAGTCACTGGAGTATACTTTGCATTGGAGAGATCATTGGTCGCCAGATTCGCGCTGCGGGGCAACGGGGCAAGTTATGACGTAATGCTCGTCAAGTAACGTACTTCCCAAGCGAACCGCCCACACCACCGAACCGGTCACAATCCAAAACACGCTAATGGGTAAAATTCCACCGCAAAACACTATTCTGGGTCCTGTCCTTCAGCTCACCAGCATCCAAAATACCTTCTGCTTACAATCAGACGCTGTCGTAGTAAAATAGCTATCAATTTGAACTGCTAGATTGACCAATTTAATTCTGTTGCGGTTGATTTTGATATGAAATCTTCAATTTTGACGGTGTGGTGGTGAATTTTGACCGGGTTCGCCCGTGAAATGCGTTAACAGCCCTTGACACCGCCAACGAGGCTCTTCCTACTGTACAAATTGATCTTTTACGCGAAGCCCAACAAGAGTTCTTTGCTGTTATATTATAGTGTGGTGACTACTGGTTCAGGATAACATTCCAAAGATGTTTAGTGCTTTCAATAGTGCTCGAAGTGTAGTAACGTTGTTGTCAGTTAGATCTCGGATAATCAATCCTGCATGTATAGCTAACGCCTAACAGCCACTCACCCACATCTTCAGCTTCTCGTCAGGCATTGCAATTATTGAAGAAACATATTGAGGGATCAAAACAAAAGTATTTTGATCTGGATGTTACAGAGGGCCCCCCAACGAAGGATCAGTTGAAGACGATCCTCAATTACACCGGTGAACAGAAAGTCTCTACCATTGTCCCCGGAGCAGCATCATTGTCAGAAGCCGCACTTATTCTAGAGAATGGTGGCGCTAATAAATTGTTGCATCCTATCGTTGTCGACTGGGTTAACGGAAAGGTGAGCAATTTAGTCGGTTGCCACTCAATGATAGATTGTTGACTCCTAGTAGGCTGTTCTTGGAGATGATGTAAACGGATTGAAAACGCTAGTTCAAAACCTGGAAAAATGATCATGAGATCTGTGACACGAGCCGGGAAGAATATGTTGTTAAATTAACAGGTCTGCCTTATGGTTACTATTATTTCATGAACATTTGGGAATTTTGGGTGGAACATTCAGTCGGAGCGAATGAGACAATCTCCAGTACAACGTCAACTACAACGCCGCCCACGACCACCATATTTTCTATATATATATTGTATTGCAAATGTTGCCAACATTCATAATGTTACATTATCATCAGTACGCTTAATGATCCCCATCGTCGCTCGTCTCAACGGCCTGATCATCCTCGCTCTCCTCTTGGTCCATAATGACAGAGTTCAAGAATTGGATCTGTGTTCATGCGATTAGTACACTACGTTGCCAGGGACAGCGACTGTAGAACTCACAAAAGGAACTAGGGCTCTGAAGATTGGGATGATTATCTCAATAGGCTCCTTTCCAGGCGCGAAATCGTCGTTACTTAGCAACCTATGTACAGTGTAACTGCGAAGTCTGAGCAGCTGAATGTCCTTGTGGTCCTTAGGATATCCTTTTGGATTTTTCTTCAGCGAATCGCCTTGGTTCATAGCGAGAAACTGCTCCAATGGCGTCAGATTAGGGCCCCTGAAAAAGAATTTCGACATGTCAGGATGCTCAATGATAGCCTTTAAGCGCTTTCCACCGCGGTCTATCAGTCGTCGCATGATTTGAAGTCCGTGGTTATTGCTTTCCGACAGATGCCACATACCGCCTCCTAGTCCACAAAACGATTAGATAAAGAACGAGTAACAGTCTTTGCAGAGAGTCTTACCTATCCTACATTTCCCAGGTTCCAAATGCAAGTAGTAATGCGCGTAATGCCCTACTCTCCCAGTGCGCGAAAACGCAGCCGCAAAATAAGGCTTGTACGGCGTCTTGTCGTTCGTAAATCGGATGTCGCGACTAGCTGTTGTCAATATGAGGACATTTGTATCTCGCGAAGGAATTCTTACTATATTCTGAACAAGATGTCCTTCAGTGGCAATTGAGGAATAGTCTCGTCAATCTGTGTCATTCTTTCCGATAGAGTCTCAATAAAGTCGTCGAAGTCCTTCTTCGCTGCTCTGTATTCAGCCTCGTGATCCCAGAACCAATCGCGTTCATTATTATTCCTTAGGTCCTCCAAAAACAACAACGTATTTGGGTGTATGTTGTGCGGTTCGTAGTTAATTCCACCTAGCGGTCGCGGGAGTCGCTTAGGGATAAATATCTCTCGTGAATCAAATTCGCCATCATCATCAACATCGTCGACTACTTTTCTCGTCTTGGTAGATTTCTTCGCTGCCGCAACCTTCTTTGCGACTGCCTTTCCAGTTCCACGTCGTCTCTTTTTGGCTGACACATAATCCTCTTCACTGGATTCAGTCTCTGCAGGTTCGCTGTCGTCTTCTGAGCCTATATTGTCTGCGCTGAAATCACTCTCATCTTCACGGTCGTCGCTCTCAAGATCATTGATAGCTCCAGACAACCCCGAGCCATCTTCATTTGAACGGTCGTTGACGGATGAATTGAGATTAAAGTAGGCGCTTGTTGTCTTCGTAGACAATTGCTCTTTTCGTCTGGCTGCTTTTGTCGATGAAGTTGCCCTCTGCGTCGAGCCAGTTCGGGATGTCGTGCTGCTGCTAGTTGCCGACTTATTTCCTTTCTTTGGCGGCATAGTGGCTGTCGAATAAATTAGCAGCACATAGTATTGCGTGGCCGTGTAATAGACAAATTTTAGTTCTCGCGGTTGCAAATTGCGCTTATGATGAGGCACATATATACGTATTCAGTGGGTCTGCAGTATATTACCCAATCGTCGAACCCCTGATTTCGTGCCTCGCGCATCGGTGAGTTGTCACGTTGGCATTGCCAGCTGAGCTTCCAACGAACTTTCCAAATTGCAGAAGAAATTTAAAGTCTGGAACAAATTTCTGAAACCATCGGGTACAAAATTATCCTCCATAAGATACATCTATAATACATCGATTAACCATATCAGTACGAACTTCATAGCACTCCACAAATTACAAATACATGGCCACTCAAACAAGATCTCTCGATATCCCAAACCAAGCTTCCCAATAATAAGTACATATACCCCAAATACACACTAGTCAGTGCCGCTCACGTAGGCTACGCCTACCAGACAAAAGACCGTCCTGCAATGGCGACACTTCACGCCTCTTTCTTGTTGTCCGTATCGTTTCTATCGTAACGTACTCGGAACCGCCTCCTCTACGAGGAGTAAGATCAGGCGACATCTCATCATAAGCATGATCCTCCTGCGTCACCGAACTAGCAGCACGTCGCTGGTACCGGCGTGGCGGTAATTCCCCGGCAAAAACTGGTTGTCCGCTACTCCGGGTCGACCTAGTCGCACTTGATGGTGTAACTGAGATATCTCGGCGAGGCCGGCCGCGACGTCGCGGCGTCTCAACAGGCGCATTCTGCGGTTCAGCATCCTGTTGCGGCATAAACACAGTCCTTTCATCTCCTGGTTCCACAGAAGCAGAAGAGGAATAGTCAATCTGCTGCCTGCGCTGGTCAAGCGCCCGTTCATTCTCGAGTCTGTGTGGGAGATTCCACAATCTCGAGCGCGGTACTCCGGCGAGAATTTGAGGAGTGACAATTTCGTACCTGGTCTTCGGTATTTCTGGCAACTCGATAGGAATTTGCTGCCTAGATATACCCTTGCCATCGGCGGCATCAGCCGCGTTAGTCCCCACAGAATCAGCAACACCTGACTGATTGGTAGAACCCGCGTGGGCCGCTTTCTGGGCAGCAACCGACTCCACACGCTGAGATTGCTCCGCAGCAGCAACTGGGCTAACCGTAGGCTGTACACCAGCAGCTGCAAAAAACAATGAATTGATACCGCCAGATTTGCCAACGACCATCGAGGTCCAAATTAGCTTGTCCGGTTCCAGGTTGATATACCCTTTCGCTTCCCAGTGCGCAATATGGCGCTCGATCAAGGCACGGTCGACCCGTACGGCATAAGTTCCCGTCTCCTGATCACGAACAAGCGCATTCAGGGCTTCAAGACCGCATATAACATCATCCGGAGTCATACCAGTCCTGCTGGACAATTCCATGATGCTGGCTTTCTTGATCCCCTCAGCACCCTGCCCGGGATGGGTAAACAAATCTCGAAGTTCATAGCAAAGCGTGTGCTTCCAATAATTCCGGTAGGAGAGCAGACCGAGATCCGACAACGGTTTTTCGGGCGTTCCGATCTTACCTTCTGTACGTGTCAGGAGATAGGAGAACGAAATTAGGAAGTTACCGTAGCCTTTGCGCTGATGAATGGGTAGAGTGAGAATGCAAGATACATTATAACTCGAGGTGTTTCGCTTTTCCTAATTTATAGCGTCAACTAATGATCTAGATAACTAAAATATTAGCAACAACGTCGCTCACCTTGGAGAAATACCCTACAAAATGGCAGCCATGCTCATCTGTTTCAGTCATGATGTAGAACAAGAACGGTTCCACGTCGTAATACAACGTCTTAGATCCCAAAAACAATTTTGCGAGTAGACAGAGGTTTTGACAATACATAGGATTCTTCCTGCCATCAACCTCAAATATCGACACTCTGCCCGCACGGTAAATTTCGTCTCCTGGAGGGTGCCGCATTGGACACTTGATTTGGTGCCGCCAATTGACGTACTCAGAAGGCATATACTTCAGACAGAATTCGCAAATATAGAGAAGAGATCGACGGTTGTACTCTTCTGGATAAGGAGCCGTGTACCATGTCTCTATCTCATACTTACTAAATCGGATGGCCCGAATCTTAGAAGCTCCAGCCAACAACTCCCCATCACTGTCTTCTTCAACGTCTTCATCACTGAATGCTGTTGACGCGGAAGAATCATCAGAAAATTCAGCATCCGCGCTGAAACCCGATGAGGACGAGGACGAGGATAAGGACGATGGCGACGATAGCGGCGTGCCATGTAGCGGTCGGTCGCGAGCAACTACAAATCCATCGTCGGTATACTCGTCCTCAGATGAAGACTCATGTAGTCGTCGCCTTTTATGCTTTCGCTTGTTCGCAGCCTGAGTCCGCTTTCGTTTCCGAGTTTCAATCTGCGTTTCTTGCTGCTGAGCTAATAGTAAGGTCTTGCCAAATATCATTCTGTCAAACGAACCAGGCACTGTTCGCGCAGTATCAGCTTGACTCGCGGATAATATACCTCCATACGGCTTCTCCTTGTCGTTATCTTCGTTATTCACAAATGTAGATGCGTTCTTTGGATAGCTATAGATGTTCTTGTGCGAGTGATCATAAGTAAGATACCCAGAAATGCCAAGGTTATCCTTGTGAATATCGACGTGGTTTGCCAGTTGCACCAGATTGAATCTCGCAATCAACGATGACCGCGATCTCTCAAATACAATCAGCTTGTTGCTGTCCTGGCCAGTTCGCTTGAATGTGAGCTGATTGTGACGACGTTGGCGATTCACTAGACGACTGTCGACGGCGGATGCAGAGTGGGAACGCGAAACCGAAGGCTCTGCGTCGGAAACATTAGAAGTATATTCCGAGCCCACATCCCCGAATCGCCGTCTATCTGTCCGCCTTGATCGTGATTCACCTACGGGATGGATCCTCGGTCGTCCCCGACGTCTCGGAGATGGAGCGGCCGATCCGCCTACAGGATGGCTCGTGACGTGCGCAGTCGACCATAGCTCTCGGCTACGTAGAGATGGCACGTGCAACATTTGACTAGCAACGTCGGAGTGACCTTGCAGAGCGCTGCTCCGCGTTCGAAGAACTCTTCCGCCCGTAGCGGATGATTCTTGTGCCTGAATAAGTGCGGGATCGATGATAATATCCTCTGCGTCGACAAACTCGTCCTCAGGCTCCACCTCATCAGGAGAATCTTCTTCATATGGTTCATCCTCAGGATCCTCGGGATCCTCGTCTTCTCTGATTTCCGCATCTTGATCACCGGCTTCGTCAGCCGTAACCGCAGCATCAGTATCGGGCGTTGCGTCTGCTAATACTGGCCAATATTCTTCCAACTCTGCAGCGACCTCGAGTTGTGGAGACTGAGCAGTGTCCTCAGTCTCGACTGTTGGCGGCACTTCGACACGACCGGGGTCAGAATCCTCAGTGGCATCTTCTTGTCGATCTTTAGGAATGCGTTCGAAACCAACTTCATCGACAGCATTCTCTGTATAATTGATCACTGCTGACACCAACTCGTCAATCTCGCTATCGCTAGCGGGTTCTTGCCGCGCTGTCTCATCGACATCTTTACCCATGTCGTGCTCTGAATCTGTAAAAGCTCCTCCATCGTCCAGCTGAGCATTTGGTTCAACGTTGACGATATCTTGCATTTGACTGGACTGCGACCTGCTAATGATTCCAAAACTGCCGACGTCATCTAACGTGTCAGGTGGATCAGACAACGCAGATTCAATGTCCTCGGAGGCATCATCAACATTAGGACGGGTTAGAGCCGGACTGTCGGTACCATTCTTACTGAGATTCGCTCGTTCCTCGAGGTCAACAGTTCGAGACCGCAACGCGCGCGTTCTAGAGTAACCAGACCCTGACATATGTACATGGCAGGCGGAACATATCCACTTAGATCTAGAAGATATTGACGCCGACGAGGATTCAATGCGGTCTAGGCATGCAATATGTACTTCAAAACTTCGATTAGCGAGAGAAAAGTGCATTCAGGGGTGACAGCCTACCTCTAGAGTTGCGGCACTCATTGCAGACTTTAGTTCTCTTGTCGCGTCTTCGATCCCTACACACCCTGACAATCGACATTAGAACCATCTACCAACTACCGCAGACTCATCATAACATACTCGCAAGTTGGCGGAGCGATCTCGTTCGCGGTCGAGGGCGGAACAATTGTATCAATCTTCGCCTTTACGTTTTTCCTCAATCCGCCAGGAACTGCTGCAGACGTCTGACTGTCTTTCACAGCGTTACGTCTCGACCTCCTTGCTTCCCGACTACTGGAGTTGATACTGGCCCTTGTTATCGAGACTGGTGAAGAAGGAGGATCAGACAATGGGGATGACGTCTGAGCTTTTTGCCGCCGCGTGTTTGGTGTCACCGGTGTATTCCGGTTCCTTCCGGACGGTTCTGAAAGAGAATTAAAATGGCGCTTAGTACCATTTTGTTAGTCTCCCGGTGCATCTGAAATAATGGTATTGTCGCCGACTAGAGAAGAACTCACCTTGAGAAACGGCTTCCGCCCGGACTTTCGCCGCCGCCTATCCAGCGCCATATATATTCAATAATTCTCAGCCCACTCTTTCTTGGTTCGCGCGGATCTGGTCGGATCTATATACCAACACGCATGTGCGTTAGTCTCGATGTAATAGTCAACGCGCAACTATGAGTCCAACGAACCTACGCCGCACTAACACCTATAATGCCCGTAACAAAATTTGATCTCTGTACAGATATATATTTCGCCTTAGGTGTCTTGCTCGCTTCATCAAGTAAGCCTTACGCTGGCTGAGGCTCTTTATAACGCGTTCTGACCTAGCGCTGTATTTTCCCCTGCTACCAAAATACCCAGGGCGCGTCGCGGTAAGGCACTTCGGCTTGGGGTCACACAGGTTGTCGTCGCGAGGCGCGCCTATACTTCCACTTCAATTCCTGTCAGATGCCGCTAATCGCAACAATAATTTCGAATGCCTGATTTTCGATTGAAAAGTGTCTAGAGTTCCGTTTGCGGGTTCCTCCAAGCGCGGAGTAGTACCCTAACCCCAAAAGCATCGCACCGCTAAGCTCAGGGTTAGGTCCTCAACTGAGCCCAAAGCCGGGTGTCTTCGGTCAGCCTATCAGGTCAAGGGATTTCTGTTCAGACTTTCGTACTACTAGCGGCAGGGCAAGTGTTAACACCACAACGCGACCAACAAGAATCCGCGCGCAGCGGTAATACGTAAAACAACATGATTCCGTTTGAGGCTCTGTTGCCATATGGCGTTATTATTATTGTGAGTATTTTTTTTCTGTGTTAGGCTGCAGGCTTGGTTGTTGGTGGTGGTGGAAATATCTGGCTGGCGCGGAAATAACGATTCAACATGATCTCTTACAAATGGAATTTGCGATGCGAGGGAGTGCTTCGGTGGTCTTTGAATAATTCCATTCTGCGCGATAGCGACAACTAACATCATTTTCGACATAGATGTTCGGAGTTGCTGGAACCGGTATGTCAGCGGCCAAGTTGCTGCGAGAAGGCGGCAATAAGCCACGAGTTCACAGGGATGCGTGGGATAAAATGAGTATGCTAAACTATCAACTTGACTGCTTGGTCCTACTAGATTCGGTAGGAGTCTAACGACGGCCTGGGCTAATGATATGACTAGTGATGGAACGTGATATGCGTCTTACCAAAGAATACCGCAAACAATCTGACGAGCCAATGGCTCCTGAGGAGTTCAAGACTTCCAGTGTGTGGCGGGTATGTTTAAATGTGAGACTTGTCATAGTGCCGAATGTTAACGAATCGACTTACCTAGGCATCTCGCATTTGGGACGACTAAGCGACAGGTTCGGATTGAATATTTGGATGGAGATGTTGATGCATTTGTCATATGTAAATACAGGTTACGAAGAAAACGGGTCCGTGCATACCGCAGACTAGATGGCTCGCATTCATTTCAATTGTAACGGATATTGGGATTATATAGCTGAAATTGGTTTTAATGGCACGGGTTTTGGTGCAGCATGTGAGTATTTCAGTTAAATTGCGGCCAGTCCATCCGTGATGGTATTCAACACAGAAAATTTGAAGCCATCAATGATGGATGTAAATTTGAGATAGAAGAAACTTTTCTTTATATGACCTATTGTACACCAAATTCAATTCAATATGTAAGCGCCAGAACATAGACGAAATACTCACTCCTCCATCTCCCTAGACGCTGCTAAGCCACTCACTCTAAATCGCCGTCGTCCTCAGCCAGATGGTAATGTTCTACGTGGGGGTCGTCGGGCACATCAATTGGCTTAAGACGACCATTGGCGACGTCATAGACTAAACCGTGGACTTGGAGACGACCCTCTGCGATGGCATCAATAACAGGAACCAGCTTTTTAACATTATGGACCTGGTGGATGACGTTCAGTTCGATAAACCGGTTAAGCCTCTCGTGGAAGTCCGGGATCATTTCGAGCTCGTCCTTGTGTTTGGCCCGGACATCCCGGAGGTTTCTCAACCAATTATCTAACAATCCAAGTCGCTTAGAGCCCAGGGAAGCGATGGCACCACCGCATTCGTAGTGGCCGCATATAACAATGTGCTTGACCTTCAGGACATCGACGGCGAACTGGACGACGGACAAGGATGACAAATCGTTGTAAGGCAACAAATTGGCAATATTGCGGTGCACAAAGACGTCTCCGGGGAGCAAGTCCAAGCAGCCTTCACCGGCACGGGAGTCAGAGCATCCAATCCATAGGATCTGGGGAGACTGGCCCTTGGCGTTGCGAGCGAAAAGATCGGGGTTGGTCTTGTCTGTGCGGTCGGCCCAGGCATGGTTGCGCTGGAGCAGCTCGCCAATGAAGTCGCTGGACAGGGACATGCTGGAGAACGACCTGCGTTGAAGTTGAAAAATAGGTCGTCCGGAGTCAGGACGAATGAGATGCCGATGCAATTGAGTAGCGAATGAACAGAAGCGAGACCTTAGAGATCCTTCTAGTTGCGACGTGAGAACTTTGCGCGAGGACAGTGTGAGGCCGTCCGAACAGAACGATCGCACGGCAGGACGACGGAGACTTATGTGATATAGACGACCGAGACGGCTGGCATACATACGAAGAACATAAGTAGAAAAAGACCGATCTGAGCAGGGCGAAGCATTGAGAAACAAAACGTTGCTGAGTATTGATGAGGGCGGCCGTTGGGTCAAGACTTTGACTAGCGACCAGCGCCGCTTTTGGTGGGCGGCACACAGTAAAATGGCCCCTGCGTCACGCTAGCCCACCCACAGCGGCGTTGGCTGATGCCCCAAAGTCCCAACGCTGGTTGCAGGGTCAACATCACGACACCCTTTGAAAGCCAACCATCCTAGACCGATTCGTAAGCACCTGGCAAGGTTGGGCATTGCTCTCGAAATGGCCCACGCGGCCGCATCAATACCCCCAGGATGGAAATCTAACCCACGTGCTACATTGCCGGAATGTTCACGACGCTCTCTGACCAATCTGGTATCGTGTCTCGCGTCAATTCACCAGTATCAGGCCGGAACGACCGCGAGCTCTCAGAAGCGACAAAATAATCATTCTACCGCCGTCCTGTGACAGTAGAATACCCCCAGTCCGCGATCCTAGTAACTTCTCTGCCTGTCCACTGCTGGTCCCTACCATATCGCGTTCTGCCTACTCTGCAACTAGCCGAAAACTCGCCTCTTTCTTTACTAGAGCTTAGCTCCTCTCATAGGCTGTCTGTTGTACAAATCTGAGCTCCTTCTGTTTTATGCTGACTGCCTTCTCAACAATCCAAGTAGTTGAGCTGAAGTTAGTTTATATCACGTACTACACGTGACAAAGTGACCATGCAGCGTCAGAAGTTTAGTGCGGTTTTCAATATAGAGGACAACATCAATCTCTCCTACTTGATAGGTACGATTTCACGACAAGGAAGGAGCGACGCATTTCGCCAACATTGTCCTTCTCGAGGTCAACCAGAAATTGGACCTGTAATGAGGTTCACGTGATACTATCAGTCCGTGCCGGACCTGGAATCCTACTTCTACTCATCACGAATACCCTGGACTGGAAGCATTCACTCGTTACCGATGCTTACAAGCTCACCCATGCATCTGCCGCGGTGGAACCAAATATCAACTCGGCACAACGCAAATATATTACGCTATTACAGACAGAAGTGGCCCGGCCTTATGCTGGAGGGATCAAATGTCGTAAAAGTCAAGACACGATTGACCATAGTTACTTGGGCAGCTATTTTTGTTCCACCCGACCGGCAGGCAGAGCAGTACTCAGAGCCGACGACAGCAGCGTGCGATTCAGTCCATGTCGTACACAACAGCTCCCACTTCCCAAGAATGGTATGCCAAATTGTCGTCGATTCTAAGATTCGGGTATGTCAGACTTACAATTCGTATTCGAACGTCCGATATGAATCACGAATTAAAAACAAACCAAATTTCGCGGTTCGAATATGACTTGCGAATTCGAATAAAGAAAATCGTATTCGCGTCCAGCTCTATGACATTTTGAGCCAAGCGTGTAGGAGCCCTGAGAAAATTCCAGACTCTACTACTACCTTCAGGCTGGAGAATTCCTAGGCCGTGTTGCCAGAAGCGTAGTCGTAAAGGGTCCAGGATGATAAACGAACAGTGCTAGTGACGTGCGGTGCAATTTACGAGTTTGAAGCTTGCTAGCAATATAACTACGCCACAGGCTAAGCGTCAAAACGAGGCTAATACTATCCGATATTTAATGCACAAAACAATAATCGCAGATAAGCCTGTTCGAGAGTGTGTTGCAGTCTCCGCTATATAGAGTCGCTCTACCATCCAGATATGTGTTATTTTTTATCATACATTATCGGCGTAGTTTTACAGTTCCACACATAGCGAGGATCTAAACTGTTAGTCATTCATAAGTGTGTTTGTGTTTCGGCATTATGCTAACTACTACAATATTTAGACACTGAAAGTTTGTGACTGTCAACGTTATACAGTCCTGCACGCCATTAATTGGAGGTGTCTTCGGTTTTTTTCTATTGGCACATTGACAGAACCATTACTATTGCTAAGTTGGTTATTGGCCAGAGAGGTACTCAAAGTGGATTGGTTAAGAGTGTAATGTAAGCGAACACTTATCCCCGTAACAGAAACGTGGTTGAGTATTTTTATTATTAGTTGTCCACTCCGTGTGCCTTATGTCGTCGAATTTTTCAGCAGCGAACTCTTCGCAAATTTGTTGTCCACAACGCTTATACAGTCCGCCGTTGTTCCAAGTTAATTGCATTAACCTTACCGGGCCGCCACCTGCCGATCTCAGTATAGCCTGTGGCAATGGAATTTGTTGTCCGCGCTTTTTTCCCAACGGCACGGTTGACATGGATGGTACAATTTGCGGAGCCAAGGTTCACGGCGTAACTCTAAGCTGTTCGAATGGCAATCTAGTGATACGTGGACTTCCTTCATCCTCAAGAGGTTCACCAGACGCGGCCAGACTGAGCAGAGAAAATATTTCCATCATGACATTGATTACGGTAACGATATTGCTGCTACAACTGTTTCATTTGCAGATGTGATGCAACGTTCGCACGGATAGAGATTGTAGGAAGAAACTGCAGTGTAAGAGTATATTAGGAATGCTAATAAGTGTTTAATATGTTCAGAGTTAATGTTAATTTATACGCTTTGTCGGGGTAACGACAGGGTAAGGCCTCTTCCCTACTCCCCTTCCGTAAGCCCTTCACCAGCAGCAGTATCTAATAGCAGCACAAACGCAATCATATTCGCGCAGACGAACGCTGCAATCTCTGCTACTCGCACTCAGCTGTAGCCTACCTTAGGGCTGCTTCGAATGCGGATATCCGCCTGACCTGACCATATCCGTCATCCGCCATTGCAAAAGTGAACATTAATCGCATCCGCCATAAATCCGCCTTGGTCGAATAATTGCAGTAAAAGTGTTGTTACTCTTATTTCTCTAGCCTAATTTAGTTAGTAACCTTTGCCTATTATAGTGCAACTCAAATCAACATAAACCTGCTATACCTATCTTCGACCGCACTATTTCTTAGAAGTAGTATAGTATAAATGCCAAGAATATATCAGTGATGATGTCCCTGATGACAAACTCATGCTCAGCATCATTATGGACAGAACTGTAGGGTGAGAAAGCTCCGTCTTGAGCCCGACAATTTCCTAGATTTTTCCAGCTCTCTAGGCAATTCCCTGGCTTCTTACTTTGTCTTATTGGTTCATTATTGCTTGCATGCTCTGTAATCATTGACAATCCTTGTCCCTAAAGCACAGTCGCGCCAGTTGTCGCAGCTGCTAGCTGTGCCTCTGACGCTGTGAATGCTCTGCCAGAGCGGCATGCGTTCCACATTCCTCCAGCTTCTCGGCGATTCCCTTGGTTCCTACTTTGCCTGCCTTATTTGTTCTATATGGATGCGTGCTTGCTCAACATATCTCGTTCCTGGTTGCTCCAGGCTTCGTCAGTATTGGTAGTACATTCAAAAGATCTAGATGCTGCTTGGCGGTTATCGGCCGAGAGTAATATGTGTCAGGGTTTTCAGGGTAAGCCCCCTTCGTTCTCATCTATAGATCTTCTATAGATCTTCGGGTCTATATAGACATTATGAAGTTCGAAAAATGCAGTACTACATACACCGTTGTGGAGTATAAGCCTTATAAGACGAATAGTACTGTGCTCAGGGCTCCAAGGCATCATAGTCAGAAGTATTGTAGACCTTCTGTGTATTACGAATTCTAACCCCCTTCTTCCACCATTTGCTTTCATAATCAGGCGCTTATTCGATTATTCGCCTTGACGGATGGCGGATATGGCGAATTATTTGGGCCATGGCGGATATATATTCGATATTGGTATCCGCCTAGTCAAGTAGTCGCGGATATTTTGGCCATCCGTCTACCGCCTAGCCTACCTTATGCGGAACTGCTGTTCACTCAATTGCAAAGGCGCACGCTTGATTGGTAATTTAGCAGCAAAAATTTCGCGCCGTCTAGAGCCATTATGCCGATCGATGGAGCCTGTCGTCACACGTGTTAAATTCGCTGATAAGCCAGCCACCCGAGTAAACTTTCTTGGACCTGAACTCTGACGTAACCTTAACCCAGCTGACCGACGAGCGACAAGACGACATCGGTCCCTTCCACTGATGGCTCTTCGATGCCAACTGCCACTCATACTGCCGAAAGCGTACCGTAGATCCATGCATGCCGGAGAATTCCACGCGACAGATTGGTGGTCAGAGCGCCCCGACCATAGAAACGGCGCCGAGGAAATTGGGACATGTGTCTGACATGGCACTATTAAACAATGTTGAAACCTCTGAACGTGGGTGCAATTTCTGGTCGCATGCGTCCTCGCATTTTCGGCGTTCTGGAGCTACGATGTCTGCCTCGTGTATGTTTTTCACGATACGACGAATGATTCTTAAGTAGGAAAGTTGTGCCGGAAGTTCGATGAAGAGAATAAGCGGATGCATGAGCGATTCGCCCGAAGCTAAACCAAAGTAGGCATGGGGCAGTTAATTCCGCTTCACAACGCCCGACAATATAGCGCAGTATTTTGCCAATATTTTTACTGTTGCGCCTCGATGGCCGGCGTTCCTCTCCCCATTGTGTAGGAACTGTCGGTCCCATACCAGCCAAATTAGGATCAGTCGACGTTCATTGGCGCATGCATTGCTAGGTACGACTCCGGACAATGAACTCTAATTGATCTGAGTACGGTGTGGTGACCGGTAGACGATCGAACAAGACGATGTCTCACATCTCTGTTATTGATTGGATACCTCTCGGCAACACCACGGGGCCCTGGCCGCTCCGAGCGATCGCAAATTTGGCTTCGCGGCTGAAGCAATAGTCGGCGACTGAAGCCGGCGGTCATGATCCTGTCTGCAGCTAAGCTGGACCTTGTGTCTCTCGTATTCGACAATTTCGATCGAATTAAAGAGTCGAGCTTGAGGATCCTGCTTATACGTAAATTCCCATGGTCAACGAGACTCTGCGAAAAGCTTGAACTGCCATGACGGTCGACTCGACAAGACATTTGAACGTCATGAAGTATATATTAGTCTAGAATGTTCCGTGGCTCTAATTTGCAGTGCATGAAGGCTATCTCGACGGCTTGCCGATACCCACCCGCCCCGGAAGATGATGAGTGTGCCTGCAATTTTAGCGTGGATGAAGCCGTTGGCTGTCTAGAATTAATCATCGAGAACATGCCAACTGGGACAGTGCAGTAATCTCGGAGTCACATTCGCTCCGATATGCAGGGCTCAAAACCGCCAGCCATCCTGATGCGCGAAATCTCCACCTAAGCGGGCTACTTGTTGAACTTCGCAGCTCGCATTCGCCAGCACTCTGCTACACTTCGAAATACTGACTGTGACATGGCCGTTAGGTGCACAAGTTCGCTGTCGCCTTCACCCATTTAGGTCTAGACCGAGTGCGCTTACCACCTATCGCGATAGGCGCGACAGGTGGCTGTTCACGCTGTGCAAGATTAAAGTTAAGCATTTTTGCGCTGCCTGTCTATCCCTCAACCGTAGTAGGTCTTACGGTACGTGCAGTTACGCTCAATAAACGGCCAGGTGCTCGGGACCTTCTCTGCGGCCATAATGATTTTAGTCGTCTGGCGAATCTACTCGCAGATGCATAACTGTTCGCAAGCTGTTGAAGGTTTGCGGAATTGCTGTCGATACGTCACGAGCCAAAGTTAAATACCGCTACAGAACGAGACAGAGGGACCATGCTCTTCACTTAATTAAAGTCTCCCAGAATAACATCCGGAATGAACTAGCTAAAGTATACATAGGGGTCCAAACTTAAATCAAGGGTTAGGGTAAAATCGGCATGCTTGGGGCACCGTGTCGAGGTTGGATGTTACTATGATACCGATCGAGCATTGCGGCACGGGTAACTTGGCCAAACAGGTGTGAAGCGGCCGTGAGCTGTGCCGGTTGACCATGGGCGTATTCTGCTGGATTACTGCGTTCTTGTTTATAGAGCTCCGCCGGAGCGGACCCGCAATCCGACTGCAGTAAATCGTGGGGACGCAGAGAGCTAATCCGGTTTGAAAAACATACCTGCAAACAACCGCGGCACTTGGTATCCTTTGTGGTGGTTGTACCGGTCTCCAGGTACTATGCGTTATGAGTGAATATTCTTTTTTCGTCATCGAAGGAATGCTGTCGCGCAGTGTCGACACCGGCTGAGTCGACAAAAGTGTGACACGCGACGACACGCTAGATGTACGATCACATTTTATTTTGGCCAACTGGACAGCCAAGTTAAGCTCATACGGTTCCTGAGCATGCAAGCTCCAATGCTTCATCTCGCAACCACTTACAGGACTCGGGATAGTCAATTTGTATCTGAAAGAGGACACACCGACAGGCAGTGCTGTATCAATCAGACAGGCAATGTTTGTCCCTGGTCGCACAGCTTTCAGTTCCAAGAGCGGGTTGGGCTTCTGCAATAGATTCACTAATTGAATTACCAGCGGAAGTGGCATGCCCGCCGACAGCCGGGCCCTCAACGAAGCCCGGTTATGGTGTTGATCAGTATGCGACGAAACTGCGATGTTGTTGCGGACGCGACCGGGTCTCCACCACATGCAATAAGAAGTTCACTATTCGGCTTCTACCGGTGTCTCACTGTAGACACCGTGATAATAATGTAGACTGCCGGTCATTCACAGTCCTCGGCTAAAACTACTCTACAAAACGGTGCTTCACACCAAGATTCACCTAGCCCAGGTCACAGGGCAAACAGCTCCAGCACAGCATTGTGAGTTGGGGCTTGTAGATCCGTCGTGCAGAATTTTCAGTTTAATTCCGGTTTTAAACAAAGCAAAGCCAATCCAAAACCTGCCGACATGTGAAAGTTATGCCGATTCCAGATTCGATCACTTCGTGTTCCTCTCGCGTGGCGAGTCGGTTACCATGCCATTGGAACTGTGCGCATGAGCCATAAAGTCACCAATCACCACTTCGGATATCCGGCGCAACCGTCCCCAGAGAGCAATCGCGGGCCGCATCCACTGACAATCCCAATCCCGGAATCCCAGATCGGGCCGGGCAAGAAGATGCTCAGGCTGGACATTGGTTATAGGTTTGCGACCGGCGCCTGACATCTATCGGTTAGGTACTCGTAGCTGCAATTTATATATGCGACGATTCGACCGTCCGAATATTGCAGACTGCTTTCCCTGTACGTAAGGGTCGAGGGGAATGATATATGTTGCAGTGATTCACAACCAGAGTGCGATGAGAGAGCTCAGCTGTCTTTGGCATTTGTATTAAAGAAGATCGCCGACCGATATAATCTCCTCGCCTAGGCCACGTCAACATTTCTATGCGGAGGTATATAACTCATCGTACTTGTGCCCGTGTCACGATAACTATAGGGTTCGCTTAGCTGACTGGCGTACGTGATTAACCTACCAGCTTGGCTAATCCTGGTCGCGCGTTTCAACGCGAGCCGAAGCTTGAGACAGCGAGTGTCTGAATGCACGAATTAGAAAAGTCACATAACCGAGATTGGTTGAATCAAGAATTCCATACTGTGTTATCTCTCCGACAATATACTAACGTGGCGCTCTGCACACGCTAATAATATCTTTAGCAGCAAGTGTTTTGAGTTAACAGGTAGCCCGCATACCGGGCCTCTGGATCCATCATGAACCCCTTGCGGCAGAGGGCCGTTAACTCTAAATGGAAGTTCGGTAACGGGGAGCCACATCTAACCCGGCCTATTCCGTTGACCCAGGAATGGGACGCAGCTAACGGATGGATTGTGATTGCACAAATAGACTTTCCTATTTATGGTGATGTTGCTTAATCATATCCCCGCCTTTACCGTGATAGGATCGCCTCGATGGAAACAGGGCTCCTTCCGTCGGTATCTACTTACCTCAATGCGCAAATTGAGACTGCGGGCCAATTTGTGTTGTGCGTATTATTTTTGTGAGATGTCGAAAAAAAATTACGATTTGCATGAGATGCGCCAGGCTGGTTTCGGAGTAAATGCGACTGCGCTGTAGGCGCCGACAAAAAGCATTGCTGGCCACCAAACCCCGGAAGCTCAGGCAAAATACAAATCCCCTTGTCCAAATGATTCGTCTGCTATTTATATTATAATATGTGAGCCCCCCGGCGGGTGGCCGGTGTAGTCGACCTCGGGATATATAGCTTGCCTCCTGTATAACTAAATCATCGTTTAGACATGACGTCAATGTGGATGGTCGACGCTACAAGCAGAAATTTCTCGCAACCCATATCTAGCGTCGCGCATTGGGCAAGTCAGGGAGGGTAGGTCGACGACGGTTTGCGCCGGGCGCTCGAACTCGGTCTGTAAATTCGAAGGTTAGGACCAGGAATATCGATGCGTCAAATATATCCTGTGCGCTAGCCCACAATGTCACGGTGCTAAATCCGTCAGCGGTCGAGACTAGTGGATGGGGTGTGAGGCATGTTTGAATAGGTGCCCGAGACTATTATTATTCACCGCCGGTCACGGACATCTATAGCCAGCATCTGTATGGGTCGGGGTAGAGTTAGTCCGAGTCGAGTCGACGACAAGATCAACTTGCGGAATAAAGACATGCAGGTCAAGCGAAATGAAACCCAATCCAAAACAGATACCGGATCTCGGCCACGAAGGGTTCGCACATCTAATCTGTCCAATATATTTTGTACGAACGGGCAAGCATCCGGGAGGAAGGTCCGGCAGAGAATATCGAACGGCGGAGCACAGCGAGCGCGGTACACGAAGCGATATGGTTGACAAAGACGACGTAGAAATTTATTTTGTCGGCAGGTCAGGTCTGGGATGGCGGTCGCCAAAGTGAATATTGCACAGCGCAGAATAAGAAATAGCTGTGAAGCAGAATAACATTTAGTTTTCAATTTTTTTTCCAAAACCTGCAACGACTGAGACGCGTCCTAAAGACGAGCATGACCATTTTTGTCGGCTGTTGGGCATATCATAATTAATGCGGTGGACGCGCACTACAAGCCATGGCTGCTGCAAAACCTGGTTCTATCCCACGCGAACATGGCAGTTTGCCGCTGGGCAGGGACGAATGCAGCATGGCGGTTCGTGTGGGCCGGAGGCTGCATGCAGGTATAAAAAGGGTTTTGGCTCATGCAGGGTTCGACGCTTCCTTGCCCGAAGTTAGGGCGCCAACTACATGCAGCATATTCCCTCTCACGAACGATCCTCAGGACGAGATTTGCGCCGCCGAGATCGAAGTGTCGGTTCGATTTGTCTCAGCAAAAGTCTGCACTGGAATCCAGCTCGCCCTGAAATAGTACTTCCATATACCATTACCACTCCGACACCAAACAAAGCATCACCAACAACAAAATAACTTTTGTAGCTAAAAAAATTTACACCGAGTAATGTACAGAAAAGCAATATAACCAACCGCGTAATTTCGAAACCCGGGGAACACCAAGAAAAATATTTACGGTTTTTTAAATCGTCCCAGAACACAATACATGATGCATGAATGAATTAGTTGTAGTAGTTGCCGTCGTAACGGCTTGATGCCGAGTCAAACGACGGCGGCGGACGCGGGATTGGGATATACGGCCCATTCGTGCCCGTGCTGGCAGTCAGCACCAATTCTTCTTGCGGCGGCAGCGACAGCGGAAGCGGCGACTCGGTGCGAGAGGCGCCGGGATCGCCAAACATGAGCGGCGGTAGTCGCCAGCGGCCGTCACTGTCGTCCATCGGTCCTGCCAGACCCGTCAACGGCGGCGGCACCTTCGGAACAAGGGACGGATGCAAAACCGCAGGCGGCGACGGACGCGGTTGCGCAATGCCTGATAGCGGAGCAGGCAGAGATGGCAGCGGTGGGAAGTCGTAGGCTGGCTGCGGGTGGTGTGGCGCGGGCGTGGCTGAGTGGTTGATTCCAGCGAACTGCTCGAATGGTTGTGGCTCAAATCCGGCATGTGGCTCACTCTTGGGAGGGAGGTGCGGCGGATACTGTGGCTGTGCAGAGTAGAACGGCGGCAGGGCCATCTGGGGCGGAGATTGTGTCTGCTGCCTATGAACGTGGCCTTGGGGAATTGTCGTTGATTGCGGGCGAGGAGGAGGAGGAGCCGGCATGTAATATATCTGGCCACCCTGGCGAGGCGAATATGACGAAGGTTGAGCGGGTTGCTGCTGCGAACGGTCGTAGTAATAGTTCTTGTGATCTTCCGTGTCAGCGGGTTCGTCGCTCCGAGTTTGTCTGTTCGAAGATGGCAAGGAGACGGTCGATGATGATGCGGAGCTCGACGTGCTGCAGATGCTGGTTCGCGGGGAACTTCTTTTGCGACTAGTTCGGACCGGAGACTCGCTCGGCCGCTTTGCGCTCGGTGACGGGGCCGTGCTAATCGTAAGAGCTGTCGCCGCCGTGGCTGTTGACGACGGCGTGCTGACTTCCGTGGTCGAAGATTTCGATCGCGCCGCCGCCGTCGTCGTCGTCGGCGGCGGCGCGTGGTTAGCGGGGCCTGCGCCAGCACGGCCGCCGATCTCCTTTCGGAGTCGCAGTCGCACGCCTTGGTCAGAGAATTGGCGGGACAAAGATGTGGATTCCAGCACGCCGGGGTAGTGCCTGCCAGAGTAGACAGTAAAGATGTCGGACACTGTCGAGGTTATGAACTCGACTTGGGCGCCACTTATTTTGACAGTTAGTTACGACCGAACAATCAAAGAAAATGGAGGGCACGAACTCGAGCATTTCGAAAAGATTGAACTGCAGCCGAAATTGGCCGTCGAGCTTGACGCTGAGGTCGCCAAACACAAAGTATCCGCCCTCGCGGTCGTTCTCGTCGCGAACCCGGTGTAAGGATGACACGAGCGTGCCGGCGAGCGTCTCGCTTGGCGGTCGGGCCACTGGCGTGTTTGCGACGGGATCGTACAGGTTCGCGCACATGAAAAAGAACGGGGACTGGAGCCATTCGCGGTGGGGGTCGCCGTCGGAGACGGCGAGCTGGATGATTGGCGGCGGGTCGACGGCCTTGCGATCGGCGAGAGCTGATTTTGTTAATTGAGACGGCAGGTTTAGCAAACAAAAGCACCAACTGACCTCTTCCGGACGTGCCGGCGGCTTTGCAACGGATGGGCTGCTGGCGGATCTCGAGCATGTAATCCTCGACGCGGAGGCCGCGCCTTAATGCAGATATTGGAACACGAACGGAGGCGGTCGATGACAGGGACGGAGCGGATGATTGGGTTTCAGGCGAGTCGATGAGACTTGCAATTGCCGTCTTGGACCGGTCGGTTTTCCGGCGCGAGACGTCAGAGTCGCTCGAGAGGGAGCGCCGCTTGTGTCTCCTCCGTCGTTTTCGCTTCGTGCTTCGACCGGAAATGGGGTGGTCGGAGGCATTGAAGTCGTCGGACTGGTCAAAGTCGCTGGCGCTTTCGTCCTCGTCCGCGTCCTCGTCCTCGTAGCTGTCATATGAGGACAGGCAGCTGGATTCACCGCCGCCTCGGTCGGAGCCCGGTCCGGCGGCCGACGAAACCGTGGCGAGGGTCCGGAGGATCGATGCCGGGGGTCGTACGAGGAGCGCCAGTTTGGATATGCCGTCGTCGGCCAGGCGGCGGGCGGAGCGAATGCGGTCAATGGAAGCGCGGCGGACAGATTGAGGGGACTCGCGACAATGGCAGCAGACAATCGGGCGCCATGGATGTGAGCGAGTGCGAGTGCGAGTGCGCGAACAGAAAGAAGAAGTTGCAGTGCGAAGACGAAGGGGTGAAATATATTAGAAAGTTATGTCGAAGACTATTAGTAGGAGTAGTAGTCGTACTTACTAGTGTGTAGTTACAATTAGTGTTCTTTGCTCACCAGCAGCAGCAGCAGCCGAAGCAGCAGAAGCAGCACGATCCGCCGAATCGCACAAGCCAGAACCAAATCCAGGCACACTGTACGCATGGTTGCATCACCACACACAGTAATCTAATCGTACCTGGCTTTTCCCGCACAAGCCCGGTCCCGTTGCGCCTGCATAAGTGCGGCACATCCCGCAATCACACTGCGCGCTCGACACTCTCGACCTGGCTGCTATCCTCGACACGCCGCGGCAAGTTCCGCCATGGCTGGTCGTTTTCGTTTAGGCACCGGAACCTGCCGCATGCAACTTGGACCCAGGCGCCGGGGACACGAGCGCGTTAATAAGCCGCCGTCCAATCAACGTGCATATGACGTAGTACTCGAACAGCACTCAATTTAAGCGCTGACCAGTTGTTTTCCAGTGTACTGTGATGCACGTTCGTCAATATAAAATAACTGAGAATGGATTATCGCAAATGGGCAATGTATATGGAAGCACTATCTGTGCAAAAGAATTTGTGGGATAGTAAGCGGGACAGGGTTCTACGACAATTTGGAAGATGCGTCCGTAGTTATCAAGAAGAACAGTTCGCGTACCTAGATTTCGTTCTGACCCTAGGCGATAACGAACCAGGACTGCTAGAGACCAAAGATGTGTAACACATCTGGCGTAGTACGGAGGAGCGCTACAAGAGAGCTCTCTGGCTCGTCAAATCGAATTGGCAAAATAAGCTATTTACCTAGGAATTGCAAGAAATCAGAGAACCGTGACCAAATGGGTTCAGCCGTTCAGGAATGGTGTGACGTCCTAAAAGAGTTCCTCAACATGTAAACCGATAAAGAGACGGTCGTCGTTCCCAGGAAACGCTCTAAATTTATTGCGGATAACTAATCCAATCAAATTCAGCTAACTGATCGGCTTGCCTTTTACCTGTCAGAACAGAAGTTTTGTCTACTTGCACTGAGCAGCCGTACTCATCTCTCGTAGTGCGTGGTACACCAGACTCAGTGGAGCCAGGCATTTTATTCTACTTCACAAAGACTAGCTGATTTAGTGACTATTTATTCAACCTCACTAGGGTTATTTGGCTTTAGTGATAACACCACAGCAGGGTTAGTGATTCAATCACAAAGTAGAGGTCTTATAGACGCTAAGCAATAAGCAAAAGAGGAAGGGTGCTCCTGGCCTGACGTTGATAGTACAACTTGAATATGGAGTTTTTAGACAGCGCCTCAACGATTTTGGCCTCCATCCCAGCGATCACCGAACAACAAGTCAATCCATAAAACTTTTATTAAACAAACGTACGCCGATAGATAAGACTTCCCAATCTACAATACTCTATCCCAATAATGCATTATTACTAATCCGTGAACTTGTAACTGCCGCTCTGAAGCCCGATAGACCCGCCCCGGTAACTGCCCCGCTTCATCTTGTTCTTGTTCTTCGTAAAGTCCTTGCCCCGAACTTGCATCAGCTTCCCGTTGGCCACCTCGCCCCAGGTGCCTGCCCGGCCCTGGTATCGGTTGTCTTGCAGAGAACGATTTTCGAATTTGACTGCAGTCCGGTCGATCCGCGAAAACCGACGACTGGGATCCGTGCTGGCACTGTGACAAACGTTAGTATAATGAAAATTCGACTTGCATTGCGCCAGACTCACTTGCTGCTGCTTGGTGTAGACGATCGCGACGGTGATTTGACGCGCTTTGTATCGGCCTTTTCGTCCGACGACGAAGAAGATGATTCGGCAATCTCGCGTTTTCGCTTTCCGTTCGTCGTCAACGTAGTCATCGTCTTCTCTGTCGCTGTCGATTGCACTGTCGCCTCCTCGCTGCTGTCAGACTCGGAATCGGAATCGGACTCTGAGTCTGACGACGACGACGAATTGGCTTCGTTCTTTGTAGTCGCAGCTTCGTCGGACTCAGACCCAGAATCGCTATCGGAATCGGAGTCAGAGTCAGAATCCGCAGACGATCTTGATGACTCCTCAACCTTAGCCTTCACAATTTTAGCGCTCAGCGTTTTTGGCGCTGGCTTCAAGACTTCCATCTCGGATTCGCTCGCAATGCTGGACTCTGACTCGGATTCGCTCGCACTGCTGGATTCTGATTCGGATTCGCTCGTACTGCTGGACTCGGACTCAGACTCGGACTCGCTGTCGCTCTCACTCCCACTCTCACTCTCACTCTCATTCGCCGACTCCAAGTCCCTGACAGTCTTGCCCTCCTTGTACAACCAAAACACAAACTCCAACGGCGCTTCAACAGCCGCCTCATTCTCAACGTCGACATCCTTAAATTTGCCGCCGCCAACTTTGGCAATTTCCTTGACCAGCGCTTTCGCTGTCTTGACGAGCTCGTGGCGGACGAGAAATGCGTGCATGTGCGGGATCAATGCGCGCGCAGTCGCCAGCTGCGAGTCCGCGTCCGTTAGTGTCGTCGGCGCCATCCGGTCGAATATTAGCTATCTATAAATCTGTATCTGAGCCTATCGAACAAACGCAATCTTAGTCCGACCCGTCGTGTGCGTGTGCGTGTGGGCCGGTCCTAATGCGACAGTGCGTGTGGTTTTTTGACAAGGTCCCAAATTTTCGTCGGCGCCTCGAAAATTTTCCTGCCGGGTTCGTTCGTCGCGTTGCGATGACCTGCACTGCCACATCTGCGTGGCAGTGCAAAGTCAACGCCACGCCGTCCCCTGTTTAGCTCCATCGTGATGTGACCACAGTGGTACCGTCCATCCCATACACAACCCTCTCATAAGTAATGTCGAAACGGCAATCACTATCCGGCGGCCCGCCAATGTTCCAATCGATCGCGCTCACAATGCCCGAACGCTACGCCCAACGCCAGGCCGAGTCTGTCGCGGACGCGCCACCAGCAAACGACGACAGCTACGACTTTGTAAGCGGCTATTACGACACTGCTGGCGAGGACGACGACGGCGGAGCGGCCCCGACAACCCAGACGTATTTCCGGCAACTCGCGGCCAGCAAGTCGGCAGCAGAAATGTCCGGGATCGAACAGACGCTCGAGTACTTTGATTGGACGGGCCGCGGCAGCTCGCGCGGGCTCGAGCAGCAGATCATCAACGAGCTCCAGTTGGTCGACAGCGCGATGGTCCATTCCCTGGTGCTTCCCGACGATCGCACGGCCGACCTGGTTGCCGTGTTGGACCGCGGGATCGAAGAGTGCTGGGACTTGGAGCGCAAGCTCATGGTTTACAAGTTGCAGCTTAAAGTAAGCAGTGCTGGCAAGTCTTATGAGTTTACATGACGACTGACGAGGTGTAGAGTCTCGCCGAGAACTTCAAGACCGTGGATGCAAAAAAGACGACGTCCTCCACTGTTAGTAGCATGCTAGATCCCGCGCCACCGCGGACTCAGAAATGTAGGTCTGGCTCGCCATCTTCAGCCTTCTGTCGACTAACGTTCCAGAAAATATATGCATTTTATATACAATCGTGAATTCGCGAATATCGTACACTATCATTAATCCCACCACGTCACAAGCCCCATGCCATACGTCTGACACGACACGACCAATGAGTATGGCGGCGCAACATTCTGGGCACTGCCACCTTGCAATAACATTTGCTGCTGCGCGTTCTCATCGCCAGCATTGTTATTCTCTGCCGCTAGTATGTTTTTCGGACCCTGCGGTGACTGGTCAGTGAATATCTCTTGCTCGACTTTGAACCGGATTTTCTCGTTCGTATCCAGGTACAGGTCGTGTTCGGTACGCCAGACCCAGGCTTGTTCGCTCGGAACACTTGTATTGTTAGTCACATGTACGTATATTAATTATAGCTGTACGCACAATATGCAGCCTTCAAACAGGTATTCTTTTGGCAGGAATATGTCGTCGAAAAAGTCCATGCGCACTATTAGCCCTGTCAGTAACAGTCAGAGAGACCGAGATAGAGAGTCCCACCTCGAATGCCTTCCTCTGAACACGACGAGATCCAGCCGACAAGCACCTCGCCAACAAACGGCCGGAACACTATTAACCTGAACACGGCTGTCACCCGACGGTAAGCAACTTATACATTGTCAACCAAACCATGAATCCCCATACTCTTTATGTACGCGCTGCCGTCGCCGTGCCGAATCAAGCCGTCGCCGACCTCAAGGATATCGTACAGGCATAAACACAAGCCAACGTCTTGCAAAACCTAAAAACTTAGCCTAAACTTCGTCATCCCTACAATAACAAGAAACCTCACCTTATTGGCGTACTTGGCATTGATCTCGTCTTCCAGTGCGTCCTCAGTCCGCTTCGAGAACTTGGACGGCTCGATCCGGATTAGATCCGAGAACTTGCTGAGAATAAACATGCAGTAGGCTAAACCCTTTCCACAAAAAAAATTCCTGCTTGCACGAGCCCAGGACTATATGCTATATATCTCGCATTGAATTTCTTAAGTGCACCATTGGTTACTCTCTAAACCAAGATCCAACATAGATTTTTCCTCGGCACCGCGACCTCCCAACGGGTTAGGGTAAAGCAAACCCTTACCTCGGTCTTGGGCCCGGCATCATTTTGACCATTCAACGCGCAGCAAATTCTGGTCACTGCTTACCCGCTCCAGACCTGGTGCAACTCCACCATCACGGCGACGGACCAGCAAGTTAACAGGGCACTTTTGTTCCCTCGAGTGTTTTTTTCCCATCTAACCAGCAACAAGATCTCAATCGGGATTCACGCGACGGGATCTGCGCAGTACTTTTGTGTGTCTAAAGCGCCACGATTGCAATTTGAATTGAGTTGAGTACTCTTGCTCGGGACGATGCTGAAGCTGTCGACCAGGTCCGGCGCCGCGGCGGCGGCGACGACCCGGTGCCTTGCTGCTTCTTCTTCTTCTTCTTCGACGATGACGACGACGACGACTGCGCGCCGATCCATTGTGCCGGTCAGAGCTGGACGACGAATGTACAGTGATGGTGGCGCGGCTGCCGAGACGCAAAAGCCGCGGGTGTACGGCGGGTTGCGGGACCAGGACCGGATATTCCAGAACCTGTATGATGGGTACGGCAAGGACTTGAAGTCGGCCATGAGAATGGGGGATTGGTATAAGACCAAGGAGATCCTGCTGAAAGGAGACTCCTGGGTATGTTTTCCGAGTACTCCGGTTGTTGCAATTGCGGGGCTAATTCTGACCTGCAGATTATCAACGAGATTAAGGCTTCCGGTCTCCGTGGTCGTGGTGGTGCCGGTTTCCCGTCCGGTCTCAAGTGGAGTTTCATGAATCCTCCTGGATGGGAGAAGAATGCTGGTCCTCGGTATCTGGTAGTCAATGCTGACGAGGGCGAGCCGGGAACGTGCAAGGACCGGGAGATCATCCGCAAAGACCCCCACAAGCTCGTCGAAGGTTGCCTGGTCGCCGGCCGCGCCATGAACGCCACGGCGGGTTATATCTACATTCGGTCAGTACGGTTGTGGATGTTGGGTTATAAAGCGCTGACCCAAAGTTTTAGAGGAGAGTTCTACAACGAAGCCGTCGCTCTCCAGACGGCCATCAACGAAGCCTATCAGGCCGGCCTGCTCGGCAAGAACGCGTGCGGGTCCGGATACGACTTTGACCTCTATATTCACCGCGGCATGGGCGCCTACATTTGCGGTGAGGAAACCAGTCTGATCGAGTCGATCGAGGGCAAGGCCGGCAAGCCGAGGCTGAAACCGCCTTTCCCGGCCGGCGTCGGCCTGTTTGGCCGACCGACGACTGTCACCAACGTTGAGACCGTCGCGGTTGCGCCGACTATCTGCCGCCGTGGCGGGTCGTGGTTCGCGTCGTTCGGCCGTGAGCGTAACCAGGGCACAAAGTTGTTCTGCATCTCCGGCCACGTCAACGAACCGTGCACGGTCGAAGAGGAGATGTCGATCCCGCTCAGGGAGCTTCTCGAGAAGCATTGCGGCGGCGTCCGAGGCGGTTGGGATAACCTGCTCGGTGTCATTCCCGGCGGCGCGTCCGTGCCCGTCCTGCCCAGGAGTATCTGCGACGATGTCCTCATGGACTTTGATGCCCTCCGCGACGTCCAGTCCGGCCTCGGCACCGCCGCTGTCATCGTCATGGACAAGTCGACCGACATTGTCCGCGCAATCCAGCGCTTCTCCGCGTTCTACAAGCACGAGAGCTGCGGCCAGTGCACGCCCTGCCGAGAAGGCACCGGCTGGCTCAGCAATATGATGAACCGCTTCCTCGAGGGCCAGGGCACTGAGCGCGAAATCGACATGCTCTGGGAACTCACAAAGGAAATCGAGGGCCACACTATCTGCGCGCTAGGCGACGCTGCCGCATGGCCCGTCCAGGGTCTCATCCGCCACTTCAAGCCCGAGATAATCAAGAAGTTCCAAAAGTTCGAGGACGAGGTCGGATCTGTCTCCGTCGGCGGGTGGACGTCAAAATCGACGATAGGCGATGGCGCGGTGCATGGTGTCGGTGCTCCTGGCGCGCATTAATTAACCTTGATCCAGGCTTGGGTGCATATAAAAATCAACTTTTGACTGCTGCTAGATGGGTGCCGATTATAGTGTACGACATTTTCTATTACGTTCGATTCATTTGTTTTCTTTTGGTGTCATGTTATGTAGTTCATAGTGTAATGTATAGACGACTTACATTCCCAGTAAACTATTCCTCACCTCACTCTTTTTCGACGACAATGAACAACGAGACATCAGCTGTCTACAATGGCTGGATCATATACAACTATATAAACCACCGTAATCTATGCACAGTAAATCATCCCTCTCACAAAAATCCCCGCACTCAGATGCCAAAAGAAAAGAAAAAAAATTTTAAGGATATAACTTACTGTTGCACATTGACGTCAAACAAATGCTTGCCTTTAAGTATTCACTTTGATGGCCAAGTTATCCATAAAAATATGACATAATCCCAATTCAACCCTAACCATGCTTCATTCCATTCGTAAATAATACAGCGTAACACATATGTACCAAATTCCGTAGTTAGCGTCATCCCATTCATCACCGTGATGATGATATGCTGCACTCCCTGGTTCCGATGAGTAATAGATGGCGAAGGACAAACGAAATAAACCATGCTAATTCCAATGAAGAAAATTATGACGCGTGACAAGATACCCCTCCCCCTCCCCACGCCTTACGACAAGTCTTTGATGATATAAAACAACAAGTACCTGAAAAAAAAGTTGTTAGAGTCGGCATATCTTGTAGGAAGTCACCAGGAAGCCAACGTACGCTCTTGATGCCAAAACTTGCTTCTCGCTGGATAGCGTCACCATTGCATCGTCAAAATTGAACCACTTTTACTGTCGTTAGCAAAATCCCAACCGAGAGTCAAAAGCAATTCAGATTTTTTGTGCGTACCAAGCCCTCGCGATTCTTCATGGAGCACGTGTAATGACCAGTATTGATCTTGCCCTGGTGACAGACGACCCCGAACAATTCATACACGTAACGCTTCTTGAACTGGCTCTTAGTGGTGTACGGCGTCATGTCAAGCTCCATTGGAAACGGAACGTGATCGTCAATTTTGTTGGATTTGAGTGCATGTTCAAATCGCTGTTACGGGTTAGCGTGCACTAGCTAGATACTCTAGCACAATTTACCTTTAACTGGATGGACAAAACCAGTGGCAGACGTTTGATCGTCAGCTGCTTTGTCACTTCCTGTCTAGTGGAGCAGAATGAACACATGTACTTCGTCTCCAGCTTCTCCTGGCTCGTAAATCTAAAATCTGTTAGAGGTTGTGATATGACAGCACGTTTGTCAAATCATACTTTTCCAGACACTGCTGCAGGCCCAAGATCTTTGAAGCATCTGACTTGCGGTCGCGCAGCTCCAAACTTAAATCCATTAATGGGTCGATGGTCATTGTGACATTCTTACAGTTTGGGCAGACAATATCGCTCTGAAATTGGCCACAGAAGGTCCGGTGAACTATGCATCCGCAGTAGTCGACATCAGATGCAGACTTCGCATCGGACGTAGCGTGAAGCTGGTCCAAGATGAATTGGAGGAATTCATGCGCGTCCTGTTCAGAGTATCCGGCCAGTGACCGCTGTGTCTTCCAAGCAGTCGTCAACAACAGCGCCGGGCCATAGCCAGTTGTAGTGGGCGAAGTGAAAAACTGGCGATGAGATGAGTCGATTGCACACACAATCCCACATTTTTTGAACTCACTTCGGTAAATATCTCGTCAATCCTACAACCCAAACAGTTCTCTCTTTGACATTGTCGTGAATCGTGACTTCCTGACAGGAAATCATTGCGAATTATGGGATTGTGAATAAGGCTCTGCAGGATGACGGACATGAAGCAAGTGGAGCCCATATTTTGAAATCCGCGCAGACCGGCCTGACAAGGCGGTGCCTGGGAATTATTCTCAACAAGCTTCATATCATCAGGTGAAAGCTGCGACGTCATTTCGCGACGCTTCTTAAGTTCTAAGCAACATTAGAGGGTAGTGTCAGGCCAGTAAGTCATAATGCATCATACTCTTTGCTTCCAAGAAGTCCTCCTTGTCCATTCGGATTTTCTCGAGCGTAAAGTTGTAAACATAATCTTTGCACCCAAAGCAGTAAAGATTTCCTGATCTCGAATCAATTCCTATGACAATGTTAGTTATTGGCTGTAGCAGACGTAGCTTGAATCATACCGAAGATATGGCCGACGTCTCGTGCATGGGCTTCAGCATGCTTAGCCTTCTTGCAGCCAACATACGGGCATTGCAAGCACATGAGCGTTGTAGTAAGTAAATCATTACATGTTCGACACCGTCTGACTTGGAAAGCGGAGAGCTAACATGAAGGTCACGGTTAGCGGAGAAGTCGACGAGGACGCATCACAATAGTCCGACAGCAGCACGAGGAAATTATACTTACATTGGTCGTTCTATCCCGCAGTTCCAACGCAACTCTGACTGCTTGTCTATAACTCTTCAACGCTAATTCCTGCGACGACGACGACAGTAGTTGTTTCACGTGCACACACCCAATCGACTGAGGGACTAATCCCCTGTCGACATTGATTCCACTCAGATAACCGCTCCATGAACCAGAATTTCTATCTGACGTCGTGCCTGCCACGCTCCTTTTGCCATTGGTAGTATCATTACCATTTACCGTCACGGTGTTGCCGTGTGAACCGTTTGCCGGCATGGCACTTCCGGGGACAGCCTTGAGTCCCGGGACCGATCGGTATCCCGACGAGTCAGACGGTCCAGTTGACCCAGAATTGAATTTCCTTTTACTGCCTGAAGATGAAGATGCCGACGACCGAGGTGAAGGCGATGCGCGCTTATTATTCGCGTTGTTGCTGGGCGGTGCCCGAGATACAATGACGGTGCTCATTTGGTGCCCAAGGGAGTACTGCAGCTGAACGGCCCACTAATCAACCTAATGCTCAGGAGGCAGTGTCATGAAGTATAAAACAACGTACAATGAAACTGTAGAAAGAAAACCCTAAAAGCACACCAACCCTGCAAAAAACTTGGAAAACCACCAATATGTCACGAACCTGGTTGTGCGCGCTTCCTTGTTCGGGTATCCTTGGATCTTCAGTGGAGGCGTTGGGTATTCCATCCAAATTACGTCACGTGATGTCAAGTGCAGGTTTTGCACGTGATTTGATCCGGGTAGCTGGAATCGAAGGTATTTGAAATCAAAACCTACAGATTTTGCAGCTCACTGATCCACCAGGAATTATAATATTGATTAAGTTGAAATATGGCGAGTGTCAAGAGGGCGTACATGGATAGCCTCAGTAAGCCGCTCACGCTATCCCAAAAGGTCTTTGTTCGATCGCGGAAAGGCAAGGCCACGAAAGTGGTTCAGGAACACTATCTTCGAACAGATATTCCTTGCTCGTCACAGCTATGTTCTACATGCTCTTTGAATCCTCCGAAAGATTCGTCGGGGACCGGTTAGTATTGCGTGCATTACAAAGTTTTCAAAGCGTTAATGTGTTGAACAGCGAGGCCATTCGTTCTCTCTAGTGATCCGCCATCTGTGAAGTCGTGGGGACCTCATTATCTTGTTCCGGACACTAATATTTACATGAAAGCGGTGGGTACTTATATTTGGCATGGTTTGGTTGACTTTTGCTAATTACATCTCGTAGATGGATCTTCTGGAACATTTCGCGGCGTTTTACGACGTCATCGTGCTCCAGACTGCGTTGGATGAGCTCAGAAATCTCAGTCTTCCTTTATATAACAGACTACGTGCACTGACGCGAAGTCAAGAAAAGCGATTTTATGTTTTCCACAATGAATTTAGACTGGAAACCTTCGTCCAGCGCCTAGAGGGTGAGACGATCAACGATCAAAATGACAGGGCCATTCGAAATGCTTGCGTATGGTATTGTGTTCATTTACAAGAGGCAGTTGCTGGAACAGGTAAATCGGCACCGGCTATCTTGCTGCTTTCTGACGATAAAGACAATATCAAGAAAGCTAAGGAGCTCGGGATTGTCTGTACTACATGTATGTATCTGACGTGATGGTTTGAATTGAGTTCTTAGACGTCTAATAATATTGGCAGTGGAACCATATGTTAAGGAGCTGCCCCAAGCGGATACGCTTCTAGACATGATTGTTGTGGAAAGCGACGAAGGCTCGTCTGGACCTAATCAATACTCCTACCCGGAGTATTACTCTACGTCGCGAATTCAGGGTGGCATCAAGGAAGGTCTACTCCATCAGGGAATTCTGAATATCAATCAGTACAATTTCTTGGAAGGAAGCGTTTCTGTTGCGGGATTTGAGCGCCCGTTATTGATTTTAGGTCGCGAAAGTATCAATCGAGCTATGCATGGAGATATAGTTGTTATCGAGCTCCTGGCACGTGATCAGTGGAAGCAACCGTCGACCAAGATTATCGAAGAAGAGGCAGTTACCAAGAACGACAATCCAGAGGACGATACGCAGGAGAGCATTGTAACAGCCCAAGAGCGCAGAGCATTAATTGAGGAGGCTCATCAAGCTCAACATTCGTCTGCAGAGTTCCGAGTACAGCCAACTGCTAAGGTTGTTGGTATCGTGAAGAGAAACTGGCGGTCCTATGTCGGTCACATTGACGCGTCATCAGTCCCAGCTGACGTCGCAAGCGCTCGTCGGCAATCGTCCGTGTTCTTGATTCCAATGAATAAGTGCATTCCAAAGATCAGACTTCGGACTCGTCAAGCTGCTAATCTGTTGGGAAAGCGAATTTTGGCAGCTGTGGATTCATGGGAGCCCACGTCGCGGTATCCCGAAGGTCACTTCATTCGAACTCTAGGAGATATCGAGACTAAGGACGCTGAGACAGAGGCTTTGCTCCTGGAATACGACGTACAGTATCACCAGTTCACGCAAGCTGTTCTTGACTGTCTTCCAAAAGAAGGGCATGGATGGCGCGTACCTACTGACACGTCGGATCCTTTGTGGAAGGGACGAAAAGATCTACGAGATTTATTAGTCTGTAGCATTGACCCTCCTAATTGCCAGGATATTGATGATGCACTTCATGCCCGGTCACTCCCTAATGGAAACTTCGAAATAGGCGTGCATATTGCTGACGTCTCGCATTTTGTGAAACCAGACACAGCAATGGACACCGAGGCCGCATCACGGGGGACAACCGTGTATCTTGTCGATAAACGCATTGACATGTTACCAGTTCTTCTTGGTACGGATTTATGTTCACTGAAGCCGTACGTTGAACGTTTTGCATTCTCAGCGATTTGGGAAATGACCCCGGATGCGGAGATTGTCAACACGTCATTCACAAAGTCCGTTATCCGATCAAAAGAAGCGTTTAGCTACGAACAGGCGCAGTTAAGAATCGATGATAAGAGTATGACCGACGATCTCACTCAGGGCATGCGTACGCTTCTTCGACTGTCTAAAATTTTGAGGCAGAAGCGTATGGATGCTGGTGCACTTAATCTCGCTAGTCCCGAAGTCAAGGTACAGACGGAAAGCGAAACCTCGGATCCAATGGAGGTGGAGGTGAAGCAACTGCGTGAGACAAATTCTCTTGTCGAAGAGTTCATGTTGCTCGCGAACATTAGTGTGGCCGCGAAAATCTACGAGGCCTTCCCCCAGTCTGCGATGCTAAGGTATGTTTTCCACGTACATTTTTAGAGAGGACTTGAGTAACGAATCAAAATTAGACGACATGCTCCACCCCCTGCCACAAATTTCGAAGTTCTGGCGGATCAACTTCGTGTCTGCAAGGGCATGACGTTGCGATGTGACACTTCCCGCGTGTTGGCGGACAGTTTAGATAATTGTGCTGATCCTGATGAGCCATATCTGAACACCCTTATTCGTATTATGGCAACTAGGTGCATGCTAGCCGCAGAGTACTTCTGCTCTGGTACCATGACGTATCCAGAGTTTGCTCACTATGGTCTCGCATCGCCAATTTATACTCATTGGACCAGTCCAATTCGTCGATATGCTGATGTTGTCGCACACCGACAGCTCGCGGCTGCTATTAACTACGAGATTCTGCATCCGAGCTTAAGAGACAAGCCAAAACTCGAGCAAGTCTGCCAAAATATTAACCAGCGCCATCGCAACGCGCAGTTTGCTGGTCGTGCTTCTATTGAGTATTATGTTGGCCAAGCGCTCAAGAGCCGAGAAATCGACGCAGAAGGGTATGTCATGAAAGTGTTTTCGAATGGCTTCATCGTCTTTGTACCTCAGTTTGGTGTCGAAGGTCCCATCCATCTCCGCGACCTTGGAAATCCTGAGCCACCTTGCAATTTTGACGAAGAGCGATATACTCTGGTATTCCGTGAAGGAACTGACAAAGAGACGAAGCTACAATTGTTTGACAGAGTAGTCGTGCATGTTGAGACTGTGGTTGAAGAGAGTACTGGTAAGAGGAAGGTCGCATTGCGTTTGAAGAAGCCTTTGGTTGTGTAGGTCGTAAGGTCGTTTTAGTGTATTATATGCTCCTTTATAAAAGATAGTGCTTTGTAGAGTAAGATTTAAATCATTGGTTGTATATTACCAGCTAGGGATTCATGTTTGAGGTTATTCTAATACAGACAGCCCAATATAAGATACGTAACCATGGCCTGACGAATACAAGACTCATCAAGATCATCATTTGCTGACAGTGAACACACGGCCCCACGCCTCCTTCCATTTCGACGCAAATTTCTTGCCTAACGATTCGTGACTGGCGTGATGGGACGTGCCGGATAAACTCAGGTATTGGACTCCAGCTGTAGCTAAATCGATAGTAGAGAATGATCCAGATGAGCCATTGGCACCTCCCTCCGCCGTCGTTGCATCGCTCTTCTTTGCACCACCTCCCACTTTTCTATTATCGATCGATGGAACAACAAACCTGGCCTTGTTCGCAATTACAGCCAGAGCATCTAACGTTTCTTGCTGCTTAACAGAGAGTTCAGCTTGCAGTCTCAGATTTTCAGTAAATCCAGCAGATATCAGAGGGCCAGAAGTATGGTACGTGGGATCGTACGGCCGATTGCGCCGCGATCTACTATAAAACTGCTGTGGCTCGACCTGTAAGCACGGAGCCAGGCGTTGAATTCTCGGTTGTTCATAGTCTACATTCTCCTGAAAGCGGTCAGAACCTGCAGCCTGTGATTGAAATATGTAGTCATTGTCAAAATCATTCAGTGCACTGACAGTGCCTCCTTGTCGCATTCCTGGGATACCAAATGATGTGAAGATTTGTCTGCGCTCTTCATCGGGATCGGCCAGGTCCATCGCATTCCGGCGTTGTGAGGGCAAGTGACCATCATTTACATCATCCATCACTTTGGTATGCGCATCACTTTCAACACCAGCAGAAAATGGATTATTTGACTCGTTCGATGTACCATATATGGCTGTGAGTGGCCTCGTGTTGGCGCGTTTGTGATGAATAACAGTAGCCCGGCCCGTCATCTCCTTCCACCAATTTTGGAGCCGCGTGGTTGCTGAGTTAAAGCTCACGGAGTTTCGACGAAATCGAGCACTGCGATCACCGCCATGTGGGTAGCTGATTTGCACTGCTGGTTTCTTAGAATTTTGACGTTTGGACACGGAGGTGCTCAAGTACCGAACCAGGTCATCGAACGCTGACTTCAAAGGTGATGAGCCGCCACATGTTGACATAAGGTCAATTGTCACAGTCGCTGGAGAGTAAGATGCCAATGCTGATGCCGCAACTGTAGCTGGGGTAGAACCGACAAACTGCGTACTGAGGAACGAACCGGGCGGATATTTGCTATTGTTAGACGCGTTCTACATGGAGGCAGTTAACTTAGTCCGATGAACTCCATTTGAAACTTAAATACTAACCTGTTTTGCCGAGCTAATTAGATCCAAAAGTTCAATATCTTCAATAATATCCTCCTCGTAATCACCACCCTCAGAACTCTGTCTGGAGTGGATGCTCTGCGAGCGAGACTGCAGTCCAGCGGATGATGTCCGCGCAGACCGTGTATAGTATTTAGAAGAAGAATCCATTTTACGCAATAAGGGACTATACAATAGATCTAGGATGACCAGGGTTCTGTGTGAGGTGGTATGTGATCCCATCCGCGACTGCCTCAGAGGTTTGTGATCTCGCTGATTTCGATTCAGACTGATCGTTGATACAATGCAGCGAGAAGGGAGTCAGGGGCTAAATAGATTACGCATAAAAAACTTTAATGAATCGTTTATGTCAACCACACTAACCCCTGACTAAGCCTTGTTCAGCTACACAGCGCATCACAAAGACGTCATCTGCAGGGTCTTCTTGCAATTGACGGCACTCATCAATAAATGGAGCTAAGTCGCAATACGAGGTAACTACACGCATCGCGATTTCAAAGTCGACCATCGACTCACTCACGTGGGACCCTGCAGCTTGGAGTTGACACCTGTTGAAAACCCACAGCCCGCCGGAGTCTGTACAAGTAGATCTCTTACCCATACGTTGCTGGAAGTTGTTTAAAATTCCCGCTAAGACTGGTGGGTGTCAATAGTTTTCGAGCGATTTGACGCTGATTGATCTAGTATACAATGTGGGGAGTTTGTGCGAGCCTCGGACGCGTCCGCAACGCGTCCATCTCAGAGTTACTGTGAGTGTAACGCCGCGTAAAATTGTAGAAAGATGCTTTCACTGTCTAGTCGATATCATAATATCATATTCGGTTCCGGATACAGTTACATACAGCAATTCCAGGCTCGGTGCACAACGGAACAGCGTTCAAATAATGTAATCGTAATTTTCGTGTGCCATATGCCATGTGAAGCTGTTGTCGAGCCAACGGCTCGGACGCGGCGCGTCGCCACAACATAAGCACGTTGAGTTCTGTCCACTATGTTTTGGCCCAAATTTGATTGCACATGATTTCAATCGGGCCCAACCAACTTCACCAGCTCGCGGCTCTATTCAGCGCCCTCAATTCGTCTCCCCCTCTCTTTTTCCTTCTCCCACCATCATCAGAACAGTCTGATAAAGCATGCAGCTACTCGCAGCCTTCCAACACTTCACAGTCTTCAGTTAGTCTTACTCCAAAGATGACTTCACCACTCTATAAGCTGCCGCAACCCAGATTTACCCGCAGAGCCATCGCCTCTCGAATCCGTACATCTTCGGGCGACATTTCTGACACAGCGCTGGCGCCAGCCACACATTTGCAGCGCCGCCTACAGTTGGCCAGTCGGCTGTTTCCTCCAATAAAGCATACAGCTACTCACAGCCTCCCAACACTTCACAGCCTTCAGTTAGTCTTACTTCAAAGATGACTTCGCCACTCTATAAGTTGCCGCAACCCAGGTTGTCCCGCAGAGCCATCGCCTCTCGGATCGGTACTTTTTCGGGCGACATTTCTGACACAGCGCCTGGCGCCAGCCACACATCTGCAGCGCCGTCTACAGTTGGCCAGCCGGCTGTTTCCCCCAATAAAGCATACAGCTACTAACAGCCTCTGTTACGGGCGTCTGGGAACGAGGAATTGCCAAGAAAACAAGGATCCGATTTCTGAGGAACAAATATGCACGACGAGGGAGAAGCAGGCCCTTTATAGGCAGTTGCTCTCTACAAGCTGTCGTAAAGAAAGAAAAAGGGAACCTACCCGGGACAATCATGGAAACTGGGAGCGGGGAGCGAGAAAGGGTGTCGAAGCGAGGAAGAGCGGAGAGAGTCCCGAACAGAGAAGTGCGGGGAAGAGCTGTGACAGCCTCCCAACACTTCACAGCCTTCAGTTAAATACCAGACCAGTACAGCTATCATATCCCATTGTGACGGAACAAACATAGCTTGTGGTTGTGTTGTGTTATTGTGTTGGTATTGTTTGATGTTGATATGTGATGAATCAAACATAACTAGCTTGTTTCCTTGTCTTTCCTTGTCTTTCCTTATCTTTGGTTGTCTTTTCTTATTTGCCTTGTTTATCCCCGCTACCAGTATACGATCGGTAGCAGGTCTGGCGGAATTTAAAAGGAGGGGTTTGTCCTCGCCGCCAGATCAAGGGAAATATCTCGTCTTCTAGTAATCTAGCCTTGTTCCTTGCCTTGCCTAGTTCCTTGCCCAATTCCTAGCTCAGTACATTGCCCCGAAGTGTTGTCCAGTCCATGCCCAGCCCGGCCCAGCCCTGTGACATGATATTTTGTGTTGTGTTGTGTTTGTTTTAATATTGTTCGTGCTTGCCTTGTTTGTCCCCGCTACCAGTACATGATCGGTAGCAGGTTTGGCGGAGTATAAAGGAGGGGTTTGTCCTCGCCACCAGACGAAGAGAAAGGATCTTGTCTTCTAGTAAATACAATCTTGTCCCGTGCCTTGCCCAGAAGTGTCGTCCAGCCCTTGCCCAGTCTAGCCCTGTGACAGCAATGGACTCCTGAACATGCAATCAATGATCTGCAGTATACGAACTATACTCTCTCAGAGCTCCTTCCACTTACGGACTTCCACAACGTCAGATCAGCATTAATGTATATGCCTGGCCAGATGAGCAGATTCCAGCGGGAGCAGCGTGGTACATCTCCCTGGCGCTGGATTCTCGGGCTCGGAGTCCGAAATGTCCAGGTGCTCCTCCTCGGATAGATAGTGAGTGAAAGCACAGTTGTAGATAGTATAATGGGAGTTTGCTTAGGGGTGGACACGAAAAAAATTATCTCTATTCGCAATTCATAGAATAGCCCTTCATTCTTAACGAAATAAATGTTGAAGACGGAATTGCGAATAACATTCGTAGATTTTGCCAGGACGATATTAGCTCAGTAGTATCATCTCCAATATTATAAGTATCTACACTAACAGCAAAAACAACATGTCTGATAACGACTGCGAAATTCTTTCCGACAGCGTTGCTCTGACTTGTCTGTTGAAACTCCTAATTGCTGGGCAGTAAGGAGCACATCAGTATCTTATGGTCCACGAGATATGCGTCATAGACTAGACGATCTGAAGCTGTCTGAAGCTGCCTGAAGCTGCCTGAAATGCCTTTCAGCGATATTATAGCTACCAGCTGATTAGGAACCTGTGAAGCAGATTGAGATTGCCCTGAGAATGCGACCGACGGCAGAGGCCCATAACCGGATCGTCCACCGGCTAAGCAAATCATTTCCAGACAAACGACGGCTCAGAAATTCTTTGCAGGATACTCCATAGTCATTTCCAGAGCACGCTTGTCTAGAAGATCACGTTGCCTGCGTAAACCTTCCAATCTTTTCCGTATCCTTCTCTCCTCTTTAGTTTCCACTTCAACACCCAAATTAAAGCTTCGTTTGACGCTCTCAAAGAATCTATCGGTCCTTCGCTTGTTCTCTATAAACCTCTCAATAGACATTTGCATAAGCGTTCTCAGGTAATTGTCGTCGACTAGTGGAATTATGCTTTCCCCAGACGCCGATAAGTATCCGACGGGCGCGTCAATTCGCAGAGAGCATCGAACGGCTAAAATATTCCCATTATACCCAGATTCCCGAAATCCAGCGGCAAGTGCTATTCCTAAGACCTTCTGGGCTATCTCTGAATTCGCGCATAGAATGTGGAGGATCTTTGTCGTTGTTAGACGTTTAGTACACAAATTGATCTCACTACATACCATAGGTTCAAACTTGAAATGCACATATCTTCTATGGAACAAATCCGCTTTGTGTACGGCATCGTCTGTTGTAGTATGAATCCCATTAAAAAGCAAATCACTCCAAGACCCGCTCTCGATGGTTCCAACTGGCTCATCATGGGTCACATATATCCATCGCCCGCCGCTTCCTTTCCCACCAACACTACCGACGCTTCCACCACTCTCATCAGTCGTACCATCTCCGCCTTCCACGCCATCTAGCTGAGAGCGGTTGCCAGTCCGTACACCCTCCGCATAAATGACGACACGCCCAGAACACGAAGATGTGGTAACCAGTAACGGATGCGAATTGATCAAATTCAACAATGGAAGGATCTGCACGTCGGGACCGCCCTTCGGACTCAAGTCTGGTAGAGGCGACGCAAGTTCCTTCAATATGTGCGTCTTCTTCGCAAGGAAAGCAGCAGGCGGACCAAATGCTAATGGCATGCTTATACTGGAGCAGATACCAAGTGACTCGATGAATGTTGCAGGTTCGAAAATTTGGCAACAAATACAAGACGCCGCAGGATGTGCGGCGTGGAAGCCTGGCATCACATCGCCTGCTTATAATGTTGGTTGTCCAAGCGCATATTTGAGCCGACGCCTCATGTCATGAGCATCTCATCGTTTAGTGATTGCTCAAGCCAGTTGGGCTCGTTCGGACGAGTATCTTAACAACTTGTAATAGACGCGATTGTGCAACGATATAGAAATTATTTTTGCCTGTCCGCCTCGCCAGAATGGATCTCCTTGACTACGTATTGGCACAGCCATTGTTCCCGGAACGCCGTCTCCCATCCCTTTTCGCAGACTTTCGACGCCTGAAAGATTCCAACCCAGACGGTTACGAAGCGAACGTAACTGCGTGGAAAAGGGTGCTAACACAAGCGGTACGTGAAGGAGGCCCTACGTACTGGAAAGGCGCAGTCACGAGGGGTCCTGATGAGGGAGTCGACAAGACTGGCGGTATTGATGATGTTTTGATTATTCATTCGGGCAGGAAACTACTGGACAGTCTGACGTCCCGGGAATGGGGAAAACCATTGGGTCTGAGTGCTGTCTTCGTAAGTTGTTCTGATGATGAGAAGTAGGGAGACAAGCAACCTAATCGTTGCACTTCTAGGAGGAAGAGGTCGCCAGGCGAGCGTTTGTTCCTGTCGACACGTTTCTAAACCAAAAGTACAATATATACAAGGACTCCAGTTGGCGAGTAGTAAAGTACGGTACTTCAGTGCTAGGCTGGATGTTGAGGGATTCCTTCATCAACGAGTATTACCAGAGTGTAACATCATGGCGAAAAAGAGATGGACAGTTACCAGAGATCGATTTCGTGATTCTGGAAAACCTGGTGGAAGCTGCAAAGATTTTACTTTTGCGCGTCCGGAAAGCGAGAAAGGCGGGTGTGTCCGTGTCTGCGGAGAAGTTCGCCGGCGTGTTTACAGTGGATATGCTGAAGGACCTGTATTGCAGGGATCCCTTTGGCGTGGCAGAAACAGAAGGCGTGAATGCAGACAAGGTCAAAGGCAACTTGCCATCGCTCACGGACTTGGATTTTACCATACTTATTAGACACATAACTCGTGATTTACAGCAAGCGACCGTTGAAGGAAACGTAAGTCCAAGTCTTTCCTTCCTCCCAATAAATGCTAATTAGTTACAGATCATTAAATTCAAAGAAGCCTCAGAGAGCCTGGCACCGATAACGGAGGAAGACAAGGCCGTTGCCGAATTGCGGCACATGATCATGACGCTTAGCAAACGAATCACATCACAGCAACTTCACGCTGCTGCGAGCCGACAGAAGGCGGCAGAATACGCGACCAAAAGCCCCATCACCGATCATTTGCGCTCGTTGGCACGGAATGAGCTGAAAAAAGCCAAATCAGCCGAATTGTCAATGCAAAAATCTATGGACTACAAATTGCAAATGGAATCCTTGCTTGAGAATATAGAAAACGCACACAGTAATTTAGAGATCACTAAGATTATGGAAAGCAGTCTACCGGTGCTAGAACAGTTGAATAAGCGAACTGGAGGAATTGAGAAGGTCTCGGATTTGGCTGATAAGTTACGCGAACAGAGGGCCGAGACAGAAGAGATTGGTCGAGCAATTGGCGAAGTTTCGGCGGATGAGGTGGATGAGGACGAGATTGAGCATGAGTTCGATCGGTTGCTCCAGGATGAGACTAAACCGGATAATACAAACCTGGAGTCAAAACCAACGGAAGACGATCTTGCTGCACTTCTATCCAAAGCGAGTCTGGACGAGGTGCCGTCACTAGAACGGGTGCAAAAAGCCGAGAGGGAACAAGCATTTACAGAAGCAACATAGACTGTCGTTAGAGTAATCAATGTACATGGCTATTTACATGATTGTTCTGATGAGACGCGCGACGTTATAACTCTTCGGTTAAGACATCACGCACATATTCCATCTTCTCTTCTGCTGCACTGCTACTCTTCTGATATATGCCATCGATCGTCCTCACTTTTTCGGGACCAGGGTTCTCCGGTAACTGTTGATTTTGCATGTTGGATTTAGATGTACTATATATTCCTTGCTGTTGCTCTGGGTGTGACTTATTTTGAAGATTCTTTCTAGCCTGGAAAATCAAATCGCCAAAGTTGTTGGAGTGGGTTTTTCCCCATGCAGCCAGATCATCTGCTGACACTTTCTGAACGGCATATTTTGCTAAATTCGATTCCCAGTCGTTTAGATTTCTCAAAAGCTGTTTCTTTGTCTTTGGATTATTCGAGTCGACATTCGCATTCCACAAGCTAACCCACTCCGTGTGTCGCTGTTGCAGCTGTGTTCTGGTGCCATTTGTCGGCAACCCCAACTCGGCTAACTTGCTTCGCAGTTTCGTGTCATTAAATAAATCATACTGCAGCTTTGGAAGTCGTTGCAGTGGCTTCTTGGTAATTGTATGTAGCGATTGACTTTGTAGTGTTCTTAATGGGGCGTTCGACTTTGAAATCAATGACTGGTTAGCACGAGCTTCCTTGGCCGCCTGCTCTTTAAAGCAGTCGTCGAGATGGATCTGGACCTCCTGCGGTGTCATTACGACATTGCATACGGGACATGGTACTAGACCTTCAGGATTGCCGTCATCATTATCAAGTATTACAAAGCTGGAGCCTTGCTCTGCTGTCACCGACGAAAGCACGTCCTGGTTATTGCAATGGTCAGATGTAGCCGCTTCTTCTTCGCTTTCGTCTCCAATGTCAAGCTTCACCTCATATGACCTATAAAATATTAGATTTGAAGACGAAACTACTGCTTGTTACATACACGTTCCGACTCGCCGCTCTCGTTGGCCGTCGCGTCTCGCTATTGCCAGACTCAGGAGTCATACTACTCGACGTTTCTTTATCCATATTGTCACGTCTCCGTTTCCGTCCTATTCTTTCTGATGATGAGGCGCGTTCCGGGGTCGTCGAGGCAACAGGAACCTCAACCACAACCGGGTCCTCCTTCGCGACACTCATAATAGCCGCTCGAGCATTCTCGAACCACTCCACCAAATCCTCCACAACCTGATTCCTCCGCAACCGGATCTCCAGAACAGGCGCCCGACAAACGGGACAACAAGCCGTCTCCGACGTCGGCGTCGACGCGATGCATTTTCGAATACAAAGGGAGCAAAAAGTGTGCGCACACTCCGTCATGAACGGCGAAGTGAAGAAGTCCTTGCATATTCGACATCGTAGAGAGGAGTCTAGCAATGACAGAGTCGGCAGACGCGTGCCGGTCCAATCTGAGGGGTCCAAGATCTCGTCCATGATCGTACTGATCCAGCTTGAGAAGCTGCAATTTCTTGAGGGCGAAACGCCCAAGTGACGCGTTTGAGCTGTGCGCTGACAGAGAGGCACAGCCCTACATACTGGAGACAAACCGAGTAGCCCTATATGTTCCTGAAATGATGTAAACTCGCGCATGCCTAAAAGCCCTTGCCCTGGTCAATGCACGTGCGCTGTGTTGTGGATGTTACCCGAAGTCCAAATTGAAACCTGGCTAAAGAGTTTACTTACCCGACTGGACGGGTCGACTTGTCAAGGGTGTAAGTACAGCGGATGTGGTCTGACTCGTGGGTTGGGGTACGCTCCTGCCCGCGCCGCAAGGGCGTCGCTGCTCGTCTTCTCGAGACCATTCGTTCTTAGTGTTTTCTGCCACCTGTCACTGCGTTTTCTACTGTATATTCTGGATTCGCGGTCTGTCTTATCATCGCCTATATAGAACCTGAGTGTTCAGAACTCATCGTCTCCGCTCTTTCTGCGCATCCGCAATGTCTTCGACGACCACTACACCAGCAGCGTCCTCGCCGCCGTCTCCGTCCCCGGGTTCAGACACGCAAAGCAAACATCTCCTCATCCGCCGGTATGTGCCTACCGATCACACAGCGGCCGTGAAGCTCGTCGCCGATGGCTACGCCCAGCGCCGCAGTCTCGCGAATAGCCGCATATTTCGACACCCGTACTTCTATACAGTACTGCTACCTCTTCTCGCCGTCGTGTTCGCGCAGTACGACGTCAAGGAAAGTCTCGGCACAGTGATTTTGCTAACTTCGGGAATCATCATGGCGGTAATGTCGCTGGTTGGCCGGATAACTGATCCCCTACTCGACGTCGCGCGGGATATCACGAGGGGAGATTTCCTTGAAAATGCCGACTACGCTTTCGTGGCTATTTACGGCGAAGAGTTAATTGGTGTCTGCTCGATGCAACATGTCGAGCTTGCCGACCACAGTGCGAAGGACCCACTGAATGCCGCGAACGTTGTCCCGCCAGCGACGGGACAGCGAAAGTCAAAGTCTAGCTCGCAGAAGAAACAACACGCGATTTTGTCGTCCTGGGCCGTACTTAGGCGGTACAGGAATGTTGGCATGGGATCTGATTTGTTATCGTACATTTTGCAGGTAGCGGCGCAGGATGGCGCCGAAAGCCTGCTCGTACAATGCTGCTCATTGGAGAGTCGGGCACGCAAATCGTTGAAGGGCCAAGGATTCAGCATTGTCAGCGAGACGCCGCTGCCGGGAAATCTTGGTCGGGTGGGAATTAAGACTGAAACCTGGTCTATCAGTCCTATTGAATGGGCCAGTGAACATCCTGATCGGGCGAAGAACTAACGGCGTTTCATGGGTTGGAGAAGGTGAAAATATTGTATTTTAGAGTGGAAAAGTCTTCTGGGATGGTATGGGACGTGTTCGTGGTTTGGAAATCTGTAAATATTGCCATGTCACATAGCTTCGCTGTGTATTTGTTGTTTCTCTGTACTGATTTATGGCTCATAGTGACCTAGTAATATCAAATTGCACATAATCAATTCTAAGTTAGAACTAAAAGAGAATCTGTCGCACAAAATAAACCCAAAACTCAAACATTCTTTATAAGTAAACATAGTCTTACAGCGACCGCTGGCAAGACCGTCAAGCTCTTGTATAGCCGAACTAATGTTGTCATTAATCTATCTGCAAATGCAAAATTTTAAGCTAAATTTGGGTCATGTCCCGTCCAAACAGGCCCCGCGTAAGCCAATCCATAAACAACAGGGCTCTAGTTCTGAAACTGACACTCTGGGCAAAGTAGACTGATCGCCACAGGTACATTGCAACCAGGCCACCGACGAATGAATATCCATTGAGGTCGAACACTGCGGCGTTGCCGACATACGCGAGGCTACCGAGATGGTGATACTCGAAGGCTCTGTACGCCAGGTCGTCAATGTCACCACTGACAATCTCATCCATCGCGAGCGTCTCTCGAACTCGCGCCAGCTTTGTCAGCTTGCGGCCAAGATATTGACTAAATTAGTTAATATCTCGTGATTCGTCGATATCTAAGATTGCTTACCCTTGCTGATGAGCTCGCTGTGCTGTTGCCGGAAGCGACGTCATCTTGCGGTCAATGTCTTGGAGGAGATGAGTAAGCTCATCGAAGTCGAGAGTGCCTTAACAATTAGCAATTATTGAAATGCGAGCAGTAATTTATAAATGCATACCAGATTTGTTTGTGTCATACTCGGTGAATAAATAGTCGACCCGCTTGAGGTGCTCGGCAGCCTGCGGGAAACGTCGCTTGATATTCATCGCGATGTCCCTCCACTGCTGAAACGTGACAGAGCAATCTTCGACGATTTTGTTCGACTTGATTGCGTACGATTTCAAAAACTCGACGATGTGCTCAGTCACGTTCGTTCTGACAGTCGAGCAATCACCAACGGCGTAGACCTCGCCGAGCGGAGCACCGATGACTCGTAAGTGCGTATCTGTCTCAATGGCTCGCCGATTCTTCTGGGATTCCAATGAGTTCACAATATCCTTGGTGACCTCGCACTGAGCCACACCGGTAGACCACAAACACAGGCCATAAGGTAGTTCCTTCGTATGAGCAACTCCATCTTCGTCCTTCTGGGTAAAAATGACGCGATCTTCTAATACTCTGGAGACACGGGCGTTGGTCAAGACGTCAATGGAATCCTTCTTGAAGCGCTCCTGCGCATATGTACTGATCTTCTCATCATAGGTATTGAGGATATGACCCTGAGATTGGACAACGTGGACAGAGACTAAGTTCCGCAAGACCCTAGGGTACACCATTGTCAAGTCCTCATTCAGCAGATCGTAAAGCTCAGCAGCAAACTCGACGCCGGTTGGACCGCCACCGCAGACGACAAAACTCAATAATCGCTTACGTTCTTCTTCGCTAGTACCGGGAAGACACGCGAGCTCGAGATTTCCGATAACTTTCCTGCGGATATCTCGTGCATCCTCAATTGTTTTCAAAAAATTGCAATGCTGAAGACCTTCGACACCATGGGTATTGGATTGTGAACCGACAGCGACGACAAGCCTATCGTAAGGCACGTAGAAGCGGAGTTCTTCGCCAGACCGGCTAGGCTGAGAAACTTCAATGAGCCGTTCGGAAAACTCGACCTTCTCGGCAGAGGCTTCGAGATAATGGCCGCGGACTTTGGCAACAATGCGGCGGATTGGTTCCACAAGCGATCTAGACCACATGAGATTCAATTCGTTGAGATGGATCACATTGGACGAACCTAAATTCAAGAGTTCCGACGGTAGCAGAGGGTAGCATAGGAGTAAACAAGAAGTGATTTTGAGGAGAAATAACGGTGATATGGTAGTCCTTCGGGCTAATGTTCTTAAGAACAGCTACAGCCTGTTACTCGCAGTCAGAGGAGTCAATTCACCTCGCACAAAAATAAACTTACACCCCATCCGGATCCAAGAATTACTAGATGTGGTTTCGTCATCGAGACCTTTCCGATTTCAGAATCCTCATCGTCGAGATATCGCTCCAGAATAGGGAGATTTTTGGGTCCGCCGAGACGGGGATTTAGAGCGAGCTCAGAGATCTCGATATCTCCAGTATCGTCCAACTCCTTGTAGGTCGTTGCGTCGTAAATAAAGAAACCGCCGATAAGGACAACGACAGTGGTGACGCCAGCACCAACGCAGGCGAAGAGGACATATGCCAATCGCATGAACCTTTCCTTCGACGATTTTGTGGCAGGGACACCGGCGACAGTTATGCCATCCCTGGCGAACAGAGTGGCACCAGCGTTGGCGATAGCGGTGCATCTGCGGACTTCACTGAGTCGACGAGGAGCACTTAACACCAGCGGCGACTTCGGGTTGCCTAAGCGGACGGTGGACAGCGGACGATAGACCAGTGGTATGCGAGCGCGTGGCTGAGGACGCGTCGGTAGCAACCGAATGGAGCGTGACATGGCGGTGCGTGATGCCATGAACATTATATTAGCACGGTAAGAAATGGGACGCGGAGCCTACAAGAGCATTTTGGTGGAGGGGGACGTAGATATGAAAGCAGACACGGGAAGAAGCCGCGCATCCGTCCCCTGGCTCATTCGACACAATAGAGTGCGACTGGTCGGGTCAGCCTCAGGGGGTAACAATCTCTTGCTCAATTACAGGCGTCGGGAGTGGCCGTGACTCTGTCTATGACGTCATGAAACGTCGGACCAGTCGGCCCGATATCGCCCATTTCGACGCCGGTGCTAGCCAAGTATCAAGTTCCTGTGCCCATGTTATCGGCGGAGATTTTTATCGGCTGTAATAAAATACTTATACATTGTCTAAGCTATGGTACAAATGGCTAGTAACTACGACTCGGACTGCGCGGAGTCCTCCTTCTTCTGGCTCCTCCGTCGTCTCTCGTCCAACAACTTCTTCATCGCATTGGTCTCTTTGAATTGCGGCTGACTAGGATCAATTGCAAACTCGTGATGATCATACAACATGCTGAATCGCGGATCCTTGACGTCAATGTTGAAGTCATCCATCGTCTCGCTAGCCTTGGCCTTTTTGCGCAGCTTCTTATTCTTCTTCTGCTTCTCCGCCTTGATAATGGTGCGCATGTCAAAGTGTTTGAGGTTGCTATCGTCATCCTCGCCCATCATCAACAGTTCCAATTCTGCCTTTCTCCTCTCTTCATCAGTCCTCTCCTGCTTAGATTTCTTCGCTGCCTTCTGGTCCTTTATGACATTGTCCTCCCTGAAGAAGTCATCTTCAAAACTCTTATCCTCTGTGTCTGTCTTGTTCTTGTGCTTCTCTATCCTCTGTTTCCTGCGCTCCCTTTCCTTTCGCTTATACCTTTCGATTGTCGTTTCATCTTCCGGTTCCTTGGTCTCCGTGGCCGCGGAGAGTCCAGGCGTGAATGTGATCTCCATGTCCACATCCGCCTTCGAGTCAAACCCTGTGTTATTCTGACTCTCTAGTAGCAGCGAGCGATACTTATCGCGGAGTTTATCCTTATCTTTCAGCTCGTCTCTACCTCCGTCATCCACCTCACTTTCGCTCGACGCTAGATATGCCTTGAAGTCCATTTCCTCTACTTCTCTCCGACTGAATGCCCTTCTCGCAAATTGTAGTCGCTCATTTGGCGTCTCGTCCCACGTCAGTTTGACTTTCGAATGTTGCAGTGCATCAGTGACGAATTCGTTAGGTCGATAAGTTGCTGGAATCTTCGTGCACACGTCCTTCGGCTTATCGTCGAATTTCATATCCTCTGGCACGTAGCGCAGGTCGAAAAAATTCGATGTAGCTTCATATTCTGTTCCATCACAGCCATCATATATCTTTTGAGCCGTAGCAACACTGTCGCATTTGACAATCGCATAGTAGTATCTTATCTGGATTAGCAAGTGACAGGACTGCACGAACTGACGTCAACTCACCTCAGACGTTGAAGCTGATATTTCCGTAGCTTAGAGCTGTCAAAGTCTTCGCCAGAATCCTCCTTCACAATCGTCTTTTCGTTCACTTCGTCCTCCTCACCTTCGTCCTCGTCGTGGTCGTTCGACGATCCAGTCGTTTGGAATATCTCCGGAGGAGGTCCTTCACGCTCTTCACGCGCCATTCGCTCCTTGCCAAACTCACTAGGATATATCGTAACAGATAGAACCTTACCTCCCGCTGACACAAAACTGCTAAACGCAACCATCAGGTCCTCTGCGCGGACATTATCCCAGTCCAGGTTGACAACTGCCAAGGTAGACGTCTCGTCACCCCGAGGGATCACTTCCTCCTGAATCGTATTCTCGAAAACATCTTCTTCCTCGTCAACTTCCTCCTCCGTATCCTCCTCATCAGACGACGATGCAATCAGGCCCTCTCCACGAGCAGGATCATAACTTTTCCCAAATAGCGCGTCCTCATCCTTCTCGTCATCCTCCATCTGATAATACCTTTTCAACTCCTTCTCAGCAGCATCACGCTCAACCTTGCGACCATACCTATCTACAACTCGCCGCTGTTTAAATTCAGGGTCAGCCGAAAGCTTCGATTTGAAGCGACTGTCAAGAACAATCTTGTTGCCTTTCTTGGGAGGAGCAAATCGCGGGTCCGAATGCACAATCGCGAATCGAGGGTCTGTAGTAATCGGCTTCTTGGATTGCTCGGACAATCCAACGTTTGAAGACTTCCGCTTAGCCATATTTATCCGGAATTTAAACGCTATTGAAAATTAAGCCGACAGAGCAACTGCAATAGCGAATACTCGAAATTTTTCTTATTCGGTCGGTGTGAAAGATTTGAAGGTTGGGAGTTTAAAGTTTTCATATGCTTGTTCACGGCGGGTAACTCCAGTAAACACATTGATGCCAAACAGTTCTAGCTTATATTGATTATATCTTGCCAATCTCCATCTATTCAATCAAAATGGGTAGTGTCTTTCTTCCGCATCTCAAAACGGGATGGTAAGCTTGTTGAAACTCATCAACCGTCTCGTGGCGTTGCTAACTTTCATAGGCACGTAGATCAGGCAATCATGACAGGTACGGTAATATTGATGTCTTGATCTGTTTGTCGTTGACGCTAACATTTGCGAATCCAGAGGAAGAGAGGTTGGTCGTAATTCGTTTTGGTCGCGACTGGGTATGTATTGCTTGACCTAGAAGCTAGAGTAGGCCTTCAAAACGTCTGGTTCCCATTGTTGACATTGTTTGGTCGGATATAGGACGAGCAATGTATGCGGATGGACGAACTATTATACCGCATTGCTGACCGAGTAAAGAACTTCGCCGTGATCTACGTCTGCGATATTGATGAGGTCCCAGATTTTAACAAGGTGCGATTATCTCGATACACAGCCTTGGAAGGTGAACCTAACGGGGTTTGTAGATGTATGAGCTTTATGATCCATGTACTGTGATGTTCTTTTTCAGGAATAAACACATGGTAAGCTCGTGGCTTTGTTAAGTTTGGCTTCTGGTATTAATGTGATATAGATGTGCGATTTCGGTACAGGAAACAATAATAAGCTTAATTGGGTTCTTGAAGATAAACAGGAGCTCATAGATATCATTGAGACCATATACAAGGGCGCCAAGAAGGGCCGCGGTCTGGTTATCAGTCCAAAGGGTAAGTACTCTTTTGCGTCATATGTGGGCTAGAGCAGGAACTAACTGGGCTAAGATTATTCTACAAAGTATCGATACTAGAAGCGGGATATATTGTAGTAGATTTGGTCCCTAATCGCAAGATATGCAAGGATATTGAGAAATGTAGGCTAGTTAGGAATAAGGAGTTATCTCGGTGTAATATTTACATGTAGAAAATTGCTATGTAAATTAATTAGTCATACTTCATTGTCGTCGTATGGATATCATCATATCGTTATATGCTAGCAGGACGTATTTTTAATGTTCACTAGTTGTAGATAAAACGATCAATTTGGATGTGGATGACTGAGTTTGGCGTTTTAATTTGGACTGACCTTATGCGCCGTCTTACCGTCGTAAACCAAAATAGTACGAATCTGTCAAGAATTGGATCAAGCTTCTGACTTAAGGCATCTCTTACGCCCTTAAGTTTGCAGTTATCCCGCCAGGCAATTGATTGTCTCGAGATCACTTATATTAGTTACACAGAAAGGATGGTATCACTAGCTCACGCGTCAGCTAACGGCAAGACAATTGCGCTTTACATCCGCATGTTCTTCGGAATCTTCGCAGCTGTCATCGGAATTACCAATCTGCTCATGGACTCTGGAATCCTTGGAAGTAAAATTTTTTCATCAAATCCTCATCATCTCACAAGATCACATTTTACAACGGCGACTGTTGCGTCAGCGTATTTCAGCCTAGTCGCCGCCTCAAAAGCGCGCGACGAAGAATCGCAGTCAGGATCTGATTTACCCCCGCTTATTTTTACAGTTGAGAATAAGACCATATCAATTTCGTTAGCAGGTGGACATCCAGACCTAGGAATCGGGCAAAGCCTGGACAATTTCTCACAGTTGTCACTGGTGTCGCCAGAAGAATACAGGGATAAGAACTTGGGTTTCCAGCAATATGGCGGACTTATAATTCCATATGCGCCAACTCTAATGAGTTTTAAAAATAGTTCTGTGCGTGTTTTGAACGCTGACTCTCGTGACAGTGGTGACATTGTGATAGCGACGCCGGAGGCGGAGTTGTCACAAGTATTCGAACTGACGAGCGCGGCTGTTCTGTTGATGCCCGCGAATTACCGGTGCAAGATCCTTAACTCTGAACCATTCTCGACGTGGGATACCGTCATGCTGGCCTGGAGAATGAGAAATTCCAGGCGCAAGCTGTCTGCGTATCTGCACGAGATTGAACATATCCTGAATTTACCTCATGACGATTCGCGCAAGGGCCATTTGTTTGATGGATTACTTCTGCTTGCGAATAATGATATTGAATTGAGATTGGACGGGTCAACGTTAGATCTGAAACGTGCTGTTATCGCGTCGAGGAAGATCAGAACTGTCTGTGTCTGAATTGCTGATCTTGGACTTTCTGATACTTGTATTTGTAAGAATTTCTGGGTCTGTCTGAAGCCATGATTGCGATGACAATGATAAATGATTTGCGTTTGGCATGCCTAAGTGCGAGATTACTTTTATATGATAATGGTACAACAATATAATATACATCCAGTACTTGCCACTATGCACATCACATCCGACTGTCTATGCTTGTAATTTTAAGCTCTTCAAGTACGCCACGCAATCCTCACGAGTCATGTCAGGAAACTCTAGCTGCCACTCGATAACTTTTCGCAGAAACTCCGCAATCTGCGGTCCCTTCTGCAATTCCAGGACATTCATTACTTCTTTGCCCTACGCAGAAATTAGTCTCCCGTATCAACACCTATCGAAATCATACTCACTCCAAGGATAGGCTTCAACTGCCACGCGTTCGTCAAATTGTTGTCAGCAATGAATTTCTCCAGCTTCAAGTACCGCTCAAGGTCAGCATTAACCTGCTCTTGCTCAAGGGAGCAATCCTGCGCACGATTGCCGAACAGCTTCTCGATATCTGAAGCCAACGCGCAAAGAAGGACTACTCGCCAGTACTGCCCAGCCTGCCGTACAAACAATCCTATCAATACGGAATCAATGTGTGCTAGTACTGGACATAATGTGATCACACTTACCAGCATCTTTTCGGGTCCACTCGGCCAAGCGGACAAAACTAGTAGCCTCGGCAGCAGATTTTATGATACCAGAAATCGTGGTGCCTAGAGACGATGGTAATTTCAGCGAATCCCGGATGATTAAGAATGCCGTCTCGAACTTTGGGCTCACTTTAAGGCCATGCCAAGGTCTTAGCGCGACGTATAAGTAGACGAGCTTTACAATATACGGATCTTTAACGTCGTCTTGTGTCAAAATAGGCTTGTCCGATTTTAAGAGACGATCCATTACAAGCCTGAGATTAGAAAACTCGGTGATGGACCCCCAACCCTGACCCGCATCGGACGACTTAGCTGCATAATTCAGTGGAGCAAAGATTGCTTCGTATAATTTAGAGATTCCAATTAACTTCATAGATGCAGATGGATTCGGGCCTTTCTCGCCGATTAGCCACCTACTCTATAGTGCAGTGCATACTATTGCGCATACCGTTCAACATCTTATCCAATTCCGCGCCGATCCTCTCCCTGCTAATCTTTTGCTGTAATGCCTTCTAAACCAGCCGTCAACATATTGTCATATGGATAATTGTTGCATCAGCGATCGACGGCATACCCTTATTGTGTCGTTTTGCATGGCCGCAATAGCCTGGTCTTCGATGTGAAATCCAAACCTGCTCGCAAATCGGATCAACCGCAACACGCGAAGCGGATCATCGTGAAATGTGGTGAACGCAGGTAACGGTGTACGAATCATGCCATTTCGCAAATCTTCCAATCCTTTGCCAGTGAAATCTTCAACTTCTTGGGTTTGGAGATTGTAGAAAAGTGCATTTATTGTAGCATCTCGTCTAAGCGCGTCCTCCTCAGCTGTACCAAATTTCTGGTTATATCAGATTAGTAACTAAATCATAATCCTAAACACGCCAACCTGTACCATATGCGGGACTCGGCTAGACTCGGTATAGGTCTCGGTTCTGAGATTCACAAGATCGATATCGATCCCATATAACTTTGTAGTTGTCGTCTCCAAATGCTTTGATTTCTCTGGATTCATTTCGATCTTGTGTATTCCTTGCATTGCCGCTCCGTACTTTGTAGGACGTCGCACAATAAAACCCTGCAGCTTCGTCGCGAAGTCGTAACCGGTCATTCGGTTAATACCGACGTCTAGATCATGACTATCTTGGCCCAGCAGCTAATTCTATTATTACATGTTTCTCCATAATGCATATCCAATGTATACCTTATCCCGAACCCATCCACCAGTGAATCGTAAAACCAAATCTTCTTTCCTGTCCGGCTCTCTCGCATCAATATCGGTGGAAGCGTCCACTAATAAATCCCTAATCTTCTGCTCCGTCTCGTCGAGAATAACAGCGGACAGTTGCAGCGGAAAATGCGACATCTCATGGGGAGATAATCGCATTTCGCTCGAGTTCTCTACTGACCTTGCAAACTGACAGGGTACTGCAGATGGCCGTTTGTTTTTGGATTCCAGATGTTGCTGATTCGAAGATGTAGACCTGGATATGGAGAAATGCCCGCTAAATATCCTGGATTGACTCTTTCTTCTTGTAGAGCAGGTGTGATATCCAGTTCGTGCTTTACATGCAATGAGATGGTGTCCGGGCGAAGCGATGAATGAGCTGGCCCCTGACAGCTGAGAATACGCAAGGTCGAACTTGGTGTGGGAGCAAAGACTTCTTTTCACCAAGCACATGCAATCGAATGCCTAACGTCACTTGGAGTCATACAGATAACCGAGCCAGTCCACGCAACTGCAATAGTCCTCCAATCAGGATATGTCTGGTCGAGTTTCTTAGCATTTGTTGTGCAGCTGGATTTGGATCGCGAGAACTTCGGGAATGCGCCGCGCGCGGGAATGAACCATGGGGTAAAATCGTCACAAACTACATGCATTCGATATACTTGCATACTCTTAACTTGCAAGGCTACAATTATTACGTTCAACGACGACGAACAAAACTACTTATTTCTTTGAGTTTTTCAGTGTATAAATTTTAAATTTCCAGCAGTTACTCCCACTAAGAAGTAGTAATACAAACACAACACCAATTGATACCACCTTAATATCATAATTCCCACAAAATCCCGCAGACAAGGGCACAATCATAATATACCCCTGTTCACAGACAAGCTGATATTACAATCGTTCACTCACACTGCGCCCTTTACCAGCCTTTCGCGCTCCACCTCGTTTAGGAATGAAAAGTTCATTTTCCTTGCCAGAGCCGAACATTGTCCCAATTTTCTTGCTCCAAGACACTCGTCTGTTTGCAGACCCACCAGAGAGGCTGCGAGAAGCGTCAAACGAAGAAGCGTCACTAATTGACAGCTCTTGCACTCGATCTTCTGGGGTGGCATGTCCAGCATAGACTGACACCGAATTTGTTATATTGGCCAAATTCGACTCCGGACCAGGCGACTCAGTCAGCACATCAAGGGTCGACCTCGAAGACTATTTATGAGTTAGCAAGGAAATTCGACAAAAAAGTGTGCAATACTACTTGCCTTGTGGACCGACTCCCTCCCTTCAATCGCAACGGCGCCTTTCAGTGATTTTTGAAATATGTGATCAGTTAAACGTTGCTGGAATTTTTCGGCTCTTTCTTCCAGCTTTGCCAATTGCTCGGATCTCGTTGCTACCACGGACTCCAAGGCTGACACTTCAGACACAAGTCGCAACTTCTCTTGACGCAAGGTTTCCACCTCGTCCATCAGGTTTGAGTTCTCACCAATAATGTAACTATTGAACTGGGTAGCCGATTCCAAAAAAGATGTATGAACTTCTGGTAGTAACGAAAGCGGTGCCAATGTGCTAGACAGGATACCAATATCCTTCAAAATCTGGTCCAGTTTCTCGTGCTCGTGAATAGTGGACTCTAAGCTAGAATCGCTACGAGTAGCAATAAATGACTTCAAATCCTCTATCGCAGTTATGATTCTCTCTGGCTCCAATGAAGATAATACGGTCTGCAAGCTTGACGTGACCCCCCCTTGGAAAGTAGCCAGTGCCTCTGAGACTTGCTCCTGCGAAGAACGTATAACATCCGCGGGGGCGGCATCATGCTTCTGCACCATATGGTCTCGGAGACAGGTAATATTTGTATTGACAGTATGCATCTGAGCGGCCATAACATCTTTATCGTCCAATGCCGATCTAGACAGAGCGTTGAGCAGTTCTTGTATCGTCTGACATGATTCCATCAAATATTTGGTATTTCCATCCGCGACCCGCCCGCTTTTGCGAATCTCAGTTAATATCTGCTCCGCTTTATCGTCTTTCGTTATTAACTGCTGCAATTCATTTAAGGCACTGATAGTCTTTATGTTGATGTCCCTTTCTTGGTCGGCATATTCGACATGGGTCTTCTCAATGTTTCGAAGCTGCGCCATTAGCGAATCTAGCTTCGCAAACAACTGGTTATTCGAGAATGACAGAGAATCATTTAAAGACTGAAGTGAGTCTGCTTGGCTTCCGCTGTTAGAATTAAGGAGGCCTCTCACTAAAGTGCTCTCCTTATACAGCAACGCCTTTAATTCGTCAATCTTGGCAAGATAGTCTGCACAGATGGCTACTGTGACTGAATTGTCGCTGGCTGGGTGCTTCTCCTTAGACAGGATGTCATGTATGTCTTGGAGCTGATGACTGAGTAGGATCTCAGAGCTGTAGATCTTATCCCTCAACGAAACCAAGTCAACTGCATTGTCTTTTGATCGTCGCAGCAGACTGTCGACATCTTTCTCAGCTTTTCTAATTGTGGCGTCTGATAACTTAGAGGTTGAGTCGACATCCTTGAGCATGTCTTGAATCTTGGATAGAATCTGAAGAATCTCGAAGTCGCTGCCAGGAGGATTCAAGGGCATTGCCGGTTTCATTGTTTGCCTAACAGGTGATACAGTCCGTGACCGCGTGGATCCATATAGTTGACTGTTGCGTGTAGGAGAGCCAGACAAATTCGGAGAGTCTGGATTCAGAGGCAAGGGAGGCGGATGCCTGTCCGGGTCAGATGAGTCCCACCTTGAAAGATCAGCTCGTATCTCTATAAAATAGCACCGCCCATAAAGACATACATTGGTAAAGTGTTCAAAGACAGTGTCGAATTGGAATGCTTCAGACCAGGGACTGGTCTTGACATGCTATTACTGAATGACTCGCAACGTGAAACAGCGACAATAGAAACGCCTTTTAACAATGTAAGCAAACGTTAAGGCGTTGGGAAAGTTATGTAACTCGAAGCGCTAAAAGCTGGTTGTGAATAAGGTGTGCGCGTTGAGACTGTGAAATTCTGAGGAGAAGCCCCTTGACAGCTCTGCGCGATGCAAGCACAGGCATCACCAGCATCAATATTTGTTTACTATAAATTCCGTGAACTAGTTGCCGAGGAAACCAATTAAGGTTTACACTAACAATTTTGCCCCTGGAATCTACGATCGAGACGTATCATAGTTCGTTAAATATAGGGCTAGGTTTTCCCGTTGAGCCAGCGCATGCCAGCTCAACTAGAAAAAGCAGTCACACCCTCGCAACAGACATTTAGAGCGTGGCATGAACCCTACATGGACTCTACTCCCGACGACCCTCACCACAATTTCGATGTGGCAGACATTATTCGTATCGCATATTCCAGCACCATTTGCATCCGTTGATAGAGATCTATAATGGGTTCCAAATTTTTGAAGCAGGGCAAAGTCGGTATGTATTGCATTTATTTGTTTTGTTATTTACTATCTTTATCATTGCAAGCGCTAATGATGCGATAGCCATCGTTGTCAATGGCCGCTACGCCGGCAAGAAAGTTGTGATCATCAAGCCCCAGGATGACGGCACCAAGAGCCATCCATTCGGCCATGCTCTCGTTGCAGGCGTTGAACGCTACCCATTGAAAGTTACCAAGGGGATGGGATCCAAGAAGGTCGCTAAGCGGTCGAAGATAAAGCCATTCATCAAGGTCATCAACTACAATCACCTAATGCCTACTCGGTACACGCTTGACCTCGAATCGCTGAAGAACGTTGTTACGAACGATACCTTCAAGGAGCCTTCGCAGAGAGAGGATGCTAAGAAAGCCATCAAGAAGGCATTCGAGGAGAGATACCAGGTGCGTCTGACTATATTATCGATGGGGATTGGAACCATGCATATTGACTTAATTCGCAGAGCGGTCGGAACAAGTGGTTCTTCACCAAGCTTCGCTTTTAATTGTTGCGGTTTAATGATTATTGTGAAACGTGAAAAATTGGCTGGGCTGGTTTGTGATACATTTATCCGTGTATCTAGGCAAAATCTTTTGTGAAATAATTGTATCCTATCAAGAATATTCTGTCTTGAGCTTCTCAGCAGTAGTTTGGGCTGGAATTGACACGTTCTAGATCCGCGGTGACAACGGAAGTTTTGCTACTGTTAGTGGTAGGAGAGAAAACACCGGCAACCGATTTGCTTTACATAAAATTTGTGCATTAAAACCCTAGTGCCGTACGCAGGACCGTACAAATGCAAGCACAATTAATAGCATGATAATGCCACATCCTTTAGACATTGTTCTCCGTCTCCTTGATTGCAACACCAATGACTTGCTTCTCCCTCTCCTTTGGATATGGCACGGTGCCCTTCTTGCTTCTTCTGCGCATATTGTCTTCTTTTCTTTTAATACTCGAAACTTCGATCCTCTTCGTCTCGCTGGCGGTCTTGATCGGCTTGGGAAGATGCCGATGCCGACTAATCCTCCGGATCTCCGGCATATTCTTATACCTCATCTTGAGCGCAGCATCATATTCCAGTTTGGATCTTTCACGAGCTGACTTAATGTTCGATCTGGCCGCAGCATCGGCTCTCCAAAGCCTGATATTTCCTTCGTCGGATCCTGAGATGATATACCTTGCGTCCATGGTAAACCGCACGCAAAATATTCGCTGCATCCGTTTCGTGTGATAAACATCCCTTGAATGGCCCTCGTTGACTCTGTATATTCGAAGGGTTCTGTCGTAAGAGCCTGTCGCCAGTTCTTGGCCAGTAGGTGAAAAGTCAACATCCATAACGGCAGAAACATGATCTTTGTAGACATTCAATGACCGCGTCAACTTTCTCATGTCGTATAAATACACATTATGGTCTTCATTAGCAGCGGCGAAATTAAAGGCTTCGATCGGGTTCCAGCAAATGGCGTTTGTGCGCATCAGCATTACCAGCTTCTGAACAGGGGCATTGGACCGGATATCATGGATCACAATGGACCGGTCGCTTCCAGCTGACGCAATAATTGATTGCTCGGTCTGGTTAAATTTCACTGCATTGACATTGTCGGCACCCCAAGACAAGTCGGCCGTGGGTTTCGACCTATTCTCATCCCAGATTTGGACTGCATTCGAAGAAGTCACAAAGACTGGATTGGATCGATGATGGTCTATTCCAGTGAAGCCGCTAGAACCTAGAAACGTCTTTGTCGGGCCACCACCGTGATCGGTATTCATGACATTCCATAGCTTTACCGTGTTGTCCATACTGCACGAGAGCAAATTGCCCTCAAGTGTAACAGCCAGGCCCTTCACAACACCTTGATGTGCTGTGAAAGACATCTCCTCTTCTCTAGATGATAGATCCCAATATTTGATAACACCATCACCACTGCCGCTCGCAACTGAATTCAGTCTTCGCATATTCTTGGCTATGCAATAGACACCATCAACATGGCCATTGCCCAACTGGCCCACGAACGGCGCCGCAAACACCCGTTCCTCGGATAAACGTTAGACTACCAATTAGGTTAAGACTCATGAATCACGTACAAGTTTGGTAGCATTGAGAGCTCGAGTATATTCTCGCGCGCGTTCAAACGGATGAAGATCTGGATCAAGGTTCCTCGGGAGCCTGGACACTTCGCTATTCCTTGCCGGGAGATAAACGTCGGACGATCTACTAAGAGCTTTTACTTTCTAATAATGATTAGTCTATGATAGCCAATATTATGTCACATAGCATACCATGGTGAAGATTGGCAATTAGCGACCTGAATTTTGGATATGGCACATCGCTGGTAATGAAAAATTATTATATGCGGCGCGTTGAGCCTTGGGAGTTTGCAGCGTGTAAAGCTTAAACTTTCGTTGCCTTGTTGTCCTGCCTTTACGAACTGTCAATAGTCCATTAATACTGTGTGTTTCTATTGCTGTCACTCTCTGTATTATGCCTAGATATTTTGTGATTTAAACATGGGTGTACCTGGGTAGGTTGCACCAATGATTGACAGTCGAAGTACTGCATTTGGCCAGGGCTGACTCATTTCTTACAGTCTGTGGGAATTTTTGGATGAGAACAACATAGGAGAAGACATATGTGAGAGATTTATACGTGAGAGCGAATGTGAGATTTTGCCATCCTGACATCTCTTAGGTATATCGAAGCTAGCCGAGCAGATCTGTGTTCAGAAGGGCCGGCGGTTACGTGTTGCAATTGATGGAAATCTTTGGAGTTTTAAGAACAAGGGTGGCAAGGGAGGAAAGCACCCCGAGCGACGCACCTTTTATTACAGGCTCAGTAAGCTAATGGGACTTGGCATCGATGTAGTTTTTGTGTTCGATGGACCTCAAAAACCTGAATTCAAGAGGAACAAGCTGGTGTCGACAGTTCAGCCAAAGGAGGTGACAGAGATGAGTGAGCTATGCACGCACTTTGGCTTCGAAGTATTAATGGCTCCGGGAGAGGCTGAGGCTGAGTGTGCTCACTTGCAAACGCAGGGACTGGTTGACTATGTCATGACGGATGACGTAGATTCACTCATGTTTGGCGCTGAATATGTGTTGAAAGGATGGAAGCCATATCACAATGGCTCTCCTGCGGCCGTTTTCGCAAAGATGTATTCGCTAAAGCGGATTGAAGAAAAAGTGAGACTTACCAGGGCGGGTATGGTATTAATAGCTATGATGTCAGGTGGTGATTATAATCCGGCAGGCGTATTGCGCTGTGGACGGAAGACAGCCGTTGAGATTGCACAGGCTGGGTATGGTGAATCGCTGATCAAATGCAACTTTCAAAATGACAAGATTAATGATTGGAAGGAGAAATTAATCGAGTCATTAAGGAACAACAAATCCGGAGAGTTCCGGAATCGACATCGAGCAATAAATCTTTCAGAAGATTTTCCGCAGAAGCATCTTTTCCACAGCTACTTTAGACCCGTTGTGTCTAACCGGCTAGATCATTTTGAATGGGATAACCACTTGAACATGCCTGGTGTGCAACAGTTTGTGACAAGTTATCTGAAGTTTAATTATCACAAGTTCGCGATAAAGATCTCACCATCATTGGCCATATGGAAATTAACCAGAGGCGATCACTTGACGACACGACATGCTGGGAAAACGCGACTTCACAGTTCGACGGGCGGGATACTAGAAGTCCGCGTGTCTATGGTACCACTTGACGTTCTCGGAGCTGATTTATCTACGGAAACGTTGGACAAGACTTCCGCGGTGTCTACTTCGTCTGAGAGATCAGAGAGTGAGAGTGTCACCGACGACTCAGAGCAATCAAAACTGGCTTCGAATGAAATCCATATATGGATACCTCATTATATCGCCAATATGTCCACAGAAATTCAGGATCAAATTACAAGGTGGCAACAAAAGGAATTGGCGCCCAAATCTAAAGGCAAGAAAGCTCTGCCAATACAAAAGACCACGCTGGATTCGTTCTTGGTGAAGTCCAGAGAGAAGTAAGTCTTTAAGCCATTTTCGAACGGCTGTTACTGGAACTTTATTAATGGAGGTCGTAGGATGAAGCTTGAAAATCAAGAGAATATTCGACAGCCCATAAACTTGTCAGCACACCACCAAGAGAATCTACCTTCATCTCCCGTCTCGACAGGGGGGAACTATCGAAAGAATACCGCGGCTTTAGGCCGATCACAACGGAACAAGACATTGTATACGGATGTACCGAGTTTGTCCATATGCGAGCAAGAGGCCATTTCGCGTCCGGACTGTGTAACGGTATCCCGCCTGACAGCATCTCGCGTCTTGTCCTTGCCGAAGTCCATTACCCTACAGCCGGATAAGATTGGACACTTAAGGTCGCCACCACCTGAAGTAATCTGCTTAACATCTTCCTCACCAATGTCTTCTCCTTTGTCCCAGAGCACCGCGAAATCTAGTCATTATTTTTCTGGGTCGCAAAGTAGTGTGATTAGTAGAGGCGATAAACAAAATGTCATACTGGTCTCTTCAAGTGACGATGACAGTGTGTCGTAGGCAGCGCATTACATCAGTCAGAGGATATTGTACGATTAGATGCATTGAATATAGTTTGATACTTTCATGACACGGAGGCGAAGAATGAATCCACAATTCTGTATACGGAAATGAAGGCATCCATGTTGCGTTGCGGTTGAGTTTTTCGGGCCCGTTCCTAGACCAAAGTGGGAATAGATCACTCGTGAGGGACTTGTACCTACCCGATAAACTCAAAAGCCTGACTCGTCTTGCACTTCCTAAAAATTCGTATGCTAGCCGGCCTCCACAATCGCCCAACATTCCTCGAGGATTTGTTTGTCATTGGACATAGGTTCTGATGTCATTTTCAAGCTGGTTTTTACTGACAGCTCGGAGGAGTCTTGAGGATCAAAGTTTGCTGACAGCTAGCCGGCATGTGCGCAATGGTGCGACTGAACAACTTTTGAAGGCAGGAATTTTGGCGCCAATACAATCAGTAAAAGGATATGCGACTAAAAAGCGGTTAACTATGAAGGAGTATCGAAAAGTTCGAGCTAAGCGAGCTCCACATGTTGAGACAAAGTCGTACCTAAAGAAGACTCCACTGAGGGGCACCAATCCCATCTTTGGAACCTATTCAACCTTGGTTAAACAAATTCTTCGAATGCTGCGCACCGAAGATTCGCGTGCACTTACTCCGGATTCAGTAATCACATCGTCGTCACCGTTCTATGTTTCAACTGTGACTCCAGGATATGGAGTGACGGAAACGGAGCTGCAAATTACAACTTTTGGTGCCCAAAAGGCAGCGGCGATGCGAGCATCGGCCGTGCTCCATGAGTGGCCGGCTAAGCCACCTCTGGCGAAGGCAGAGGAAACTAAGGGAGAGGCAACTCGTCGAATTCTCAGCCTTAGGCATGGTAATGCTGATCACGAAAAGGCTCATTTGATAAGAGCTGTAGTGAAGGAGTTCGGCGAGAGCGACATTGACACCGGGTCGCCCGAGTCTCAAGCAGCGATTCTCACAGTTCGTATTCTCGCTATGGCTGAGCACTTGCGATATAATTTGAAGGACAAGATTACAATGAGAAGCTTGACGATAATGGTCCAGCAGCGGAACAGCATGTTGAAGTATTTGAAGAAGAAGAGCCTTCCTCGCTACATGTCTTGCTTGAAAAAATTGGGATTGGACGATAGCGTTGTGTCAAAAGAGTTTAGATTCTCAAAGAGATTGTTGGAGTAATGTTGTGGTCGTCGCCTATGTTGATGTGTAAATAGTTAATTTGGCGTTGTAGTCATATTTTGTACGACAATTTGTACTTCTTCAGAATAAATGAGTGTAGCTCTACATTCGCTTCCTTGAGAGGCTCCGTTCATTACCAGATGATTAGAATATCATGTATGCAAATCATATGCTAAAGAGCCAACATCTTACGCCACAACTAACAATTATCGACAAGGTATTATACAAGAGCATTTATTGAACGCAGTCTAGACTCGCCCAGCTAATACGATTTGAGCTTCTTCGCGAGATCCCTCTGTTTTTCCAGCGCCGCAACCCAAGGGTTGTTCTCTTTCGCAGCAGCAAATTCTTTCCTGTCCGTTTCATCGGCCATAATACCCCAAAACTCTCCACCAACTCTTGCAAGGGACTGCGAAGAGTATATGACTTGCAGATAAAGAGCCGCATAACTTGACTTATCAGGGATTAGCGGCAACATGTCCATGACTGTCCTTTTCAAATCCATGGCAGTATGGTAAATAAAAGAAGACAATAGCTGATCACCTGCATCCACGACTGATGTCGATTCCTGATTTTCAGAACCATCTTTGGTAGTTGCCAACTGCGTGGCCAACGCACTGGAACCGTCGTTTAATAATTGTTTGGCACCCTCCTTGGGAAAGATCGATCTGAAGCCGATAATTGCCGCGAAGACGAATTCTCTGAAGAGTTCAATGTACCTCTTCAAGTACTTTTCTGGTATCGACTTCAACGGATCAAGCGACTGAAGTTGAGACTTCAAGTGTACCACTCTCGAAAGGAGGTATATGTGTTGCAGTTCCAAAGTCGGGTTAGGTGACGCCTGGAAAGGTTGCAACCGACGAAGATATGATATCACCTTGATTGCTGTTGGAAGTTGTACATTCTCTCTCAATAATCGCAGCAATAGTGTCGTCATTTCTAAAAGCGCATCGTCAACCTCTGCCTGAATCATCTCGATGACTTTGACATTTTTGTATCGAATAGCTAGTCGTCTAACGTGACCGACAAGATCAAGGGCTTCCGCATAATATCCATTCCGCACGCATGTAAGCACTAAGGACGGCAGCTCCAAAATATCCAAGACTTTGTCAACATTTGAGAGTAACGTAGCAGACGCCTGTCGATCGTTAACCGGGTGAAACTGTGATACGTTGGATTCTAACTCGGGGATAATCTGTGATAGAGACGGTAACGAAATAGCCAACGAATTGAATCTTTCCGTAAACGATTCTAGGGTTGCCGACGTCGATATTAAATGTGGACGCGAATTAATCGCCAAAGTTGTGAGCGACCTGTCGACCGCTTGAAGTGAAGTACTTAATTGCGTCGTTTCTGTCGAAATTTGTGAGACTGATAGACCGCGAACATGCTGTAAATAATCCGCCAGCAAGTTTGACCGCGATAATGCTGAGAGATTTGTAGCAACGTCCTCCGACAGATGCGGCACCAGAATATCCAGTAACGGGTCCGCCATATCTTCCAGTGACTGCTCGTCTAGATATCCAAGATAATGCCTGCTTGATTCATCAGTAATTATGAGTAGCGCGAGTGAAGTCCACAAGACTCCAACGTAACTTCAGGGGCCTGTGGTTACCGAGCTTTTGGCTGGATTATTACCGTACCACTGTGGTCTTCAGGCGCGCAAAATTTGTGACGGTTACGGCGTAACTGTAATGTGTTTTTGGGCACTTCTGCCAGCGACTTCGGACGGAATGCCGGGCAAGACAAAGTGCTGACCCAGAAAGCCGACAAAGCCAATTTATTATTGTCGCGCCACTTTATTCTTGCGGAAGCGACCCGACCCAGCAGCATAGGCCATATCTTCACTATCTGCCGTCACAAGGAAACGTGCGCGCCCAACCCTTCACCACTCTGCTCTCGGTGCACTTACTCTCCTCGAAACTTATAGCCCAATTGGAGACCTCATATTTTCGGCCGTCCAATTGCTCACCACACTGTAAGTGTAGTTACTTCAGTCTCAAAGACCCTCGGTTCTCGGTCATAAGCTGGCAATAGCGCTGATGACATTCTACATTTTAGGAGCACTAATCTAATTCTCCCATTACTTCTGACTGTGGCCATATATTAAAATGGAAGGAGTCTTCTTCAACGGAAACAAGTAAGTAGCTTACAGAACGAGAAGGTTAGCGTTCTGCAAGTGTCTTGTATGAATTGATGAGTGGCTATCGGAAGAGTGCGGAGGAGGTTTGTTCTAGGACCGGTTCATTACCTCCAGTCACCCCTCTGTTAGCCAAGACGGTTTTGTCAATTTCAAAGACAGTCTTCTAATCTATATCGGTTAGCGGTTATATTGAGGGCATTGTTCGTGGTTACCGCTCGGCTCTTCTTACCAGCGCCATCTATTCCAATTTGACCCAGTGCGACACTCTAGAAGGTATATTGCAATTCCGTTACAATTAGCTTGAAACAATTCCTAAAATTGATCATAGATTTGAAACTCCAGCTCTCAGCTACCGACTATGGTAACTTTTTGGCCAATGTGCCTGGTTCTCTGTCGACTTCGATTATTGCTGAAAAGGCTACTCAGAAACTGATCGATGAGTTCCGCTACATTCGTGCGCAGGCTGTCCAGCCATTGAGTAAATTTATGGACTTTATTACCTACGCCTATATGATCGACAACGTTGCTCTATTAATCACTGGTACTCTGCATGAGCGTGACACTCACGAATTATTGGAAAGGTGTCACCCTCTCGGCTGGTTTGAGTCATTGCCCGCTCTCTGCGTTGCAACCAATGTCGAGGAACTCTACAACACTGTGTTGATTGATACTCCATTGGCACCATACTTCAAAGACTGTCTGTCTGCCGCCGATCTTGATGATCTCAACATTGAAATCATTCGTAACACCCTGTACAGAGCCTACCTTGAGGACTTTTACGCATTCTGCAAGAACTTGTCACCTCCTTCCAACGAGATCATGGCTGCGCTTCTCGAGTTCGAGGCCGACCGTCGTGTGATTAACATCAGTCTCAACTCGTTTGGCACAGAGATTTCCCGAGATGAGCGTCTACAGCTGTCACCAAAGTTCGGCAAGCTCTACTCATCTGGCACTGAGGCTTTGGCGAGCGCGGACGACATCGAGCAGGTATGTAATGGGTTTGATGTTAGTTGCCATAGAGTACGACTAAACTAGTCGTAGGTTCGTATTACTGTTGAGTCAGTTGGCGCATACAAGGGATTCTTTGACACTTCAAACAACAAGTCTTTGGAGGATCATTTCTATCTCAGAGAGATGGAGCTTTGCCGGAATGCTTTCACTCAGCAGTTTACGTATAGCGCTATTTGGGCGTGGGTTAAGGCTAAGGAGCAGGAGATCAGGAATATTACATGGATTGCCGAATGTGTAAGTGTACTGCTCTCGGTGTCGATGACGGGCTATTGACATTATTTTTGTAGATCGCTCAGAATCAGAAGGAGAGGATCCAAAACTACATATCCGTCTTCTAAGTTGGCTACTTTATTGAAAGAAAAATGTGTGTTTGGATTGAAATTGAACTATAGTATTAGTGTGGTGAGTCTTCAATGTTATGATAGTGGGGATGGTTAATCAGTCGTTTTAAGGTTGTTTTGTCATATTTGTCATTTTGTTTGTCAAACTGCTTCATTTTGTTACATATTTTCTCGATTTCAGTATTAATCCATAGATGAGGTTTATTTTGTTAAGAAAAGCGTACCGACTTGACGGTTCTGATGCTTAATTTTGGCACTATTGTGATATTCTCAATTTGAATTAACTTACGGTTAGTTATCTGGCGGAGCTTGGGCACACTGCTTGAATTGCGAATAATGGTGCGCTCTTTTACTTTGGTGTCGAGGAGGTTTTGCCTGATGAAATCCCCGTAGCGCAACCTGACCAGAACCTTGACGATGTCAGCCGGTCTCGATTCGTGCTGATTAAGGCGGATTACATTGCCACACAACTTGCTCGCCCAACGGATAACATCTATGATGGGTCAGCTAGAACTAACTGCAAATGGTTTAACGCATGTCAAGTGCTGTGGCCAATTTCGGTTCCGCCGCAGCCAAAACCTTTTAAGTCTCATCGAGTCATTTGCTAACCCGACCCGACGAAACTCTATCAGTGCCGACAACGCAGCGTACCTTGGATCGAACTTGTGCCTTGCAATCTTCCGCTAGCTGCGGGTTTCATAGACGTTGCGATCCTCGTGCCATCTCAATTATTCAGTAAGGTTCATACCTTTTGAAGGATTTGACTGTTTCGCTAGAAGCTGCCCTTGACTGGCGTTCTCTGCACTGATTAGGAAAAGTCGACATCGTGCCTCACTTAGAGGAGAGTCAACATTGGTGTTGTCACAGTGTAAGTTCGTGAGATCTGGCTAGGGTCCATCATATGACTTTACGAGTCTGACATTGTAGGTGAATAGTTGTTCAACTTTCAGGGGTATTGTTTCAGTGCGGAGGATCCTTCACAACTTTTACCATCGATCTGTTCAATTAACTCATAGTCATAATGATTGATCCACTAGCCGTTGAGTATCCAGAAGGCGTGGCAGCTACGCTTGACAACATCTTTGGTTATATCCACCTTCCAATGCTGAGCAAGCACATACATGAAATCGTATTCGCGTTCACATTGTATCAAGGTTTGTTTCTCTTGGGACCATTTTTTGGCTCTTTCGTGTCTTCTTACAAGACATTAAATGAACGAACTCGATTGAATTTCGATATTCATGTTGTCTCCCAGGTGCAGTGCTTGCTGATTTTGGCTCTTGCACTCCCCGCATTCTTTGATCCAGACCTCCAGGACGATCACATATTTGGTTATTCGCCTTACGGCGGCTTGGTTTATGCATTTGCCGTCGGATACTTTGCTTGGGATTCCTATATCAGTATTAGATATATAAAGTGGTTTGGGACCGGTTTCGCTGTTCACGGTGTTGCATCACTGAGCGTGTTTTTGCTGAGCTTTGTAAGATTGAATTCGTGCCTCTACAGTAATGCGCTGACAATTGTTGCAGAGACCTTTTCTAATGTACTACGGACCTATCTTCCTTTACTTTGAACTGTCTACTCCATTTCTAAATGTTCATTGGTTCGCTGGCCATCTTCCAGCGGGGACCATCTCAGAGACAGCTCAGCTTGCTAATGGCATTCTTCTTCTCACATCATTCTTTTCTGCACGCATATTGAGTGGATTCTACTCCGTGGGTCGCCTTACGCTTGACGTGTGGGCAGCCCTGGACAAGATGCCGTTGTGGTTGCCTTCTGTCGTTCTCACTTCCAACTTCTCGCTCAATTGCTTGAATGTAAGTTGCATGGTTGGGTAGTCTAGAAAGTAAACCAATAAATTCGTATTAGGTCTACTGGTTTACGAAGATGGTCAAAGCGGTGCAGCGACGATTAAATTCGGCAAAGGCAGGCACGAAGGAACCGGATTTGTTGACTGAGGAGGAGGACGTCAAGGGTCATAAAATGGAATAAAAGATATGGATCGTTAGTCGAAATATGATGACATCGTGTGTTGTAGAAAGACCATGTGATAGACCCTTCTGTAATGAGACGGACGCTTTATGGCGTTCATGTATTATAAAATAAAGGAGTACATGAAATTACTGATTTATATCCCATCATATTTTTCCAAACTCCATAAAATGCCCAATAATCAAAGATCGAAAGCCATTTCTGAGATATTTGCCTTTCTCTTCTTCTTTCTGTCCGCAATTAAAGTCTTCCAATCTTCCTCCATCTCTTCATTGTCACTCGAACTTTCGCCGTTCTCAGTAACCACAGCTTTACTTTCTTTCTTCGTTCTCTTCATCTCCCGTCGATGCTCTCGCCGTTCCCTACGCTCAGATTGTTCTGACCAAGACTTATTTGCTGGTTTTGGCGGACCATGCTTGGCTGCACTTTTGGCGGCTCGATTGCTCAGCTCTTCCTGACGGGCTCGTTCTCTCTGAGGATCTTTATACTTATATGCATCCATCTACGTATGGGTCAACAACATATACTACTTCGCACATGACCAGCGACTTACATCAATGTCTTTAGTCAGCCATCCATTCTCAGGAATATTTTGCGCAGACTTCAGTTCTGGCATACTCGGCAATCTTAATAATCCATAAGCCCGCCCAAATCCTACGAAGTCGAACTCGTTCATCCGGAATATCGAGGTCATGGTATGCTTTGTGTAGAATCGTACGTAACTGACGTACGCCTTCACTGCCTTCATGGGGTCCATTAGTACAAATAGCCATGCACCACCTAAGCAAAGTGTGACTTACCATATCATGCTTTTCTCGGCTGTCCAGAATCCAGTCTCGCAAGTATGTATGGAATTCAGCCTTTAATCCCGAGAGCTCAATTTCGTGAGCCTCATGCATTCTAACTTTTTTAACTTCCATAAGATCGACGTATCCCTCCTCGCGTCCTTTTGTCAAGAACAAGTAGCCTTCACCATACCGACCAGCACGTGCAGCACGTCCAGCGCGATGCAAGAACATGTCTGCCTCATAAGGTGGATCAATCTGGATGACTACATCCACTTCCGGTATATCAAGGCCACGGGCAGCAACATCCGTAGTCAACAAGACTGACTTCTTCATAGTATTAATGAAACTATTCAGCGTCTTTGTACGCGGACCCTGCGGCAGTTTGCCATGGAGAGAGAATACTTGTGCATCGGCAGACTTGCTACTTTGAAGCTTTGGCAAAATTGACCTCAAAAGCGTGTAAAAAAACACCACAGAGGCGCAGGTTGGGAAGTACACAATTGCTTTCTTATATTTTAGTGTGTTGATTTTGTGGATCAGAGACGGTATCTTGGAATCTGGGGTTAAAACCGAGTACGAAATCGACAGAGTTGTGGGAACCTTCTGCTCGCGCTCGCCATCGCCGACCTTCACAATAATCTTAATAGGATTTCGCAATCCGACTCGAACCAATTCGCCAACAGCAGATGTGACTGTCGCAGAAAACAATCCTGTTCGTCGTTGCTTTGGAAGACACCGCAATATTCCACTAATTGTCTTGTCGAATCCAAGATCGAGTAAGCGGTCTGCTTCATCGAGAACTAGTACCTCAAGACCGGAACTTTGAACGTGCGGTGATCCTAAAAACTCTAGTAGACGACCGGGAGTGCCCACAATGATTTGCGGTGAGTCGGTGAAAAATTTTTGAACGTCTGAAGCCACAGTCGCGGATCCACCAATCAATAATTGAGCCTTTAATATTGTCGACTCCGTAGGCTGCGTAGGCTGGAACTCAAGCACTGAATTTAACACTGCATAAATCTGAGATGCTAGTTCTCGAGTAGGCGCTACAATGATACCTCCGAGACGACCTCGAGAAGTTGATCCCGCTCGAAGAATAATCTCAATAGTAGGGATGAGAAATGAAATTGTTTTGCCGGATCCCGTGACGGCCTATTTGCAAGAATCAGTATAATCGCAGACGCAGTCATACAAAGAGCGTACCTCAACAACCACATCTTTATTACTACAAAACAGAGGGATGGTGGAAGCTTGAACGGGAGTCATATTAGCGTATCCTAACGCCCTCACTGTTTCGAGACTTTTCGCAATATGCAATTAGCTATATATCTAACGCAAAGTTTGGTCCAAAAGTCAACTACTTACAGCCATGGTGTCAGCGCCGGAGACAATGTCTCCCATCGTCTGGAAGTAGACATACCAAAGAATTGGAATTGATGACCCCAAGCGGGTTAAAATTACACAAAATTTATACTGTCCCAACTTCTCTCCCTTTCCCGGGGATGCGTTGGGACTTCTGAACGGGATGCGATGATTTTCAAGCGCCATGACAGATCGGGCGTAAAGGTGCATGTGTGTGGCTTTGGAACGTGGCCCTGGAGAACATCGTTTTCTGGCTCATCGGACTTCACGATCACGGGCAAGGCCAAATTGTCCTCTCAGCACTCTCGCTCAGTTTTCCCGTTTCTACTAGCCAGCTAAAACGGATTTCTCACGGAGCTCAGATTTTTTTGGAATAGACTCAACAGAAAAAGAAAACGTTATGGTCAGAAATCTGGTCGTGTTCGGTGGATCCTCCCATCCTGATTTAGTTGAGAGAATTTGCAATAGTCTGGGGATACCCCAGGGAGGACTGTATACTTCAAAGTTCAGGTAGGTCACATACTTCATTTAGATGTCGGGTCGGTGAACTCGGATTGCTGACTATATGTGCTTTGTTACAGTAACGGTGAAACTTCAGTGTCTATCAAAGAGTCTGTGAGAGAGAAGGACGTTTACGTCATTCAGTCAGGTAAATACGGTTTCTAGGCATTGCTAATTGATATTCCATGTGAAAAGATGTCTCATTCAGACCGCAGGATGCGGACATGTCAACGACAATTTCCTAGAACTATTGATTACGATTTCGGCTTGCAAGACTGCTTCAGCACGCCGCGTAACGGCCGTCATGCCATTTTTCCCATATAGTCGGCAACCTGACGTTCCGTATAACAAGCACGGCGCCCCTCTGGCCAAGAGTAGTTCGACGCCAAGGACTGATCATAATTACACGTTTGAAAGTGTTCCCCCGTCGCCGAGGTCGCATAGCTCCATGGGCAATAATCTCACCAACGGCGTATCCCTGCCTTCACAGCGAAACGGATACTTCCTTGATCGTGACTTGGATCGGAAACTGAAGCTAAAGGATCAGATGTGGCAGCCGGAGGGCACTGGAGAAATCAATACTGGTTATAAGGAATGGGTTGCGCAGTCAGGTATGTTCATCCAAGTTTATTAGACGGTTTGCTAATGGTTTATAGGGACTCTTGTCGCTGATCTTCTCACCTGCGCTGGCGCAGATCACATCATTACCATGGACCTTCACGTATGTCAGGATTCACATTAGGCTATATTTGTCGTGTTATTCGTGGCATTAATTCATATCACGTCCCAGGATCCGCAATTCCAGGGGTTCTTCGACATTCCCGTTGACAATCTGTACGGTAGGCCACTACTGCAACACTATATAGTCTCATCTATTCCCAACTATCAAGAAGCTGTCATTGTGTCTCCGGACGCGGGCGGTGCCAAACGTGCCACGGCCATTGCTGACGCTCTTGGAATGGATTTCGCTCTGATTCACAAAGAACGGCGAACGAAGTATACAGATAAAGGACCAACAGCTACCGTAATGCTCGTCGGTGACGTCTCTAACCGAGTTGCGCTTCTTATTGACGACCTGGTGGACACATCAAATACTATCACCAGGGCGGCCAAGCTCTTGAAGGATCGCGGCGCCACCTACGTGTGCGCTATTATTACACATGGTATTTTCTCTGGAGATGCCATCCAACGGATTCAGGCCTCTGCACTGGACAAAGTTGTCACGACAAATTCCGCCCCTCAACTTGAGCACAAGCTCGCGCTGGGAAATAAACTTGAGATTTTAGATGTCAGCAATGTCTTTGCTGAAGCCATCCGACGAATTCACAACGGAGAGAGTGTGTCCATGTTATTTGATCACGGCGCTGGTATATAATATTGGAAACACTTTAATGAGGCTTATGATTTTAATAGTGGGTCATATTAAATATCAATGATTATGACATGAACATATATATGCCTTGCGATAGTTAGTGCTACGAAAAGGACATATTTGTCGACCATTCACTGCGCGCAGGTGGTGAGCTACTTTTTCCATGATATCAAAGATCGTAGTTAGTTAACGCGAAACAATATACACGATACTCGACACACAAGACTAAACAAACACTATGATTATACAATACAACCGATACAAAATGATACCCAATTTTCCTCATCCCATTCATGCTTGAGTTTTGTGCTTCTTGTGCTTCTTCTCCTTCTTTTCTTTCTTTTCTTTCTTTTCCCCATTCTTGTCTTTCTTCTCCTTCTTCTCCTTCTTCTCCTTCTTCTCCTTTTTGTCTTTCTTTTCTTTCTTTTCCTTCTTTTCTTTCTTTTCCTTCACCTCTTCGACTACTTCGTCGTCAGATTCTGGCGCAACAGCCTCGGCATTTGCTGACAAGTCCTCGTCATTCTCATCATCAGACTCAAGCTCCTCAATTTTTCGCTTGCCGTTCTTCTTGGATATGCCATTTGTCACCGCATCTGCCTCGATGTTGTACGCCCACTGAGTAGCAAACTCGAACTTGGGCTGCTGTCGGACATTAACTGGTGTCTTGGTAGTGGTAAGTTCCCGACCTTCTAGTCCTCTCAACCGGGACTCAATCTGGACTCTGTTGTCTAATCCGATCGTGGCAATATCCTCTCTGTCCTCAGCCAACGCATCGAATCGCAGACTAATGGCAGCCTTGGCAGCGAGCATTCGAGCAATTTTGCCTTTGTTCTTACCCGTGGCCTGTCCTATCAAGGAAGCATGATATATTATGCCGTACTTGGGGGTATCGTGCTTAGTCTTCAAAGCTCTGAACAACGCCTTTTCGGCGCCGAGAATCTGGATTGTAGAAGCAGGCGCCTTCGCCAACGATATTAAACTACCAGCATGTGCAATTAACCGCGCACCGACCAGCTCGCCCACAAGCGCTGTCAAGTTTGGCGCGATCGCAGCCATTCGCGCGTTGAGATAATTCGACAGCTGCTCTCTGTATTCTGAAAAGTCGATGACCTGATCTGCCAGCGCATTGATGTTATCCAAATCAAATTGCGTAATTTCGGTTCCCATGGAAACTTCTGCGGCGGTCTTGAGCGCCTGTTCAATTTCTTCAGGCAAGACTGATGAGAAATCGGTCTCAGAGGCACGAGACCGGAAGCCCATGAGCTTGACAACTCGGGCGTATGCTACGTTGTCTTGAACGATCTTCGCCATCTCCGGGAAATGCCATCCATACCATTCCTTGACTCGCATAGCGTAGGTGTTGAGTTCTTTATCCAAATCGTCAAGTAGACCGATAGCTTGAACGATCATAATATCAACCTTGTCGGCAGAGAATTTCAGCTTATGACGACCGAGAGAGTGAGCGAGACCGAGCGACATCACTGACAGATCCTTCTCTTGAAGACCCGGGAGAAGCGATGGGAGATTCTCTCGGACAGTCCGGTAAAGATCTTGAGTGGTGGAATCAGATACAATCTTGAACGACAAATCTGGCAGACTGTTGATGGCATTTCCTATCACAGACATTAGCGTGCTGACAAATAAAGACATGCTCTTTGAAAGAGACATACCAAGCTTCGGATCCGCAACAATAAGCTTCGTCTTCTTGTCACCTGCGTTTTCGGCTAATAAGTTGGCCAGCTTTGTGGAGACTTTCCCCTCAATAATCGCATTCACTTCATCCAACGCACTAATCGCAGAGTCAAACTTCGAGAACGCCTTCACCTTAAGACTGCATATACTATTAGCCTAAGATCAGCGTAAACACCATCAGAACAGTTGCACTTACGCAGACAACACCTTCTCCGGGCTCAGAAGCTCAGCTGTTGAGTCGAGAACCTTCTTATCCTTGGCCTTAAGCAGGGCATAGCCCGCTGACGTCTCTGTTAAAATCAGCATGGTTAACTGATATATCTGCCACGAAGAGAGACCGGGAGCTGAAACGAGGTGAGTATTCAGCGAAGAAACTTGCTAAGCTTCGAGGTTTCAAATTTTTTTGACTGTCCAGATTCAGCGCCGCTTCCAATGAGTAAAGACTTCGGGGATGTGAGCTAAATATGGCATAAACATCAATTGACCTCGCACAAAGAGGTACTGCAAATTCGTAGTGATTTGGCGGTATCTATCGACCCTGGAACATACGTGTACAAACCTTATTTGAGAAATCTCGCGACAGAGTTTAAAACGGAGATTCGTTATCGTTTACCTCCTGATAATCTCACACACCATATTGTCTGCTCCGAGACTGAACAGGACCGCCTGCATTGTGTGTTTGTGTTCTACAAATCCAGTAAGGTCGCCTGCTTCTGCACGAATTGACCCAGATTTTCCGCAGCTTTACCTTTCTTTTCAGTAACCCGCATAAACAATGGTAGCTCCCTGGGAGGAAAAGGCTACTGCGAAGCGCGGCAAGCTGGCCGCCTCGATCTCGAAGGAGTATATGATCCCGGAGTCTGAATTGCCTCCTGCCGATCGTTTGGACGTTTCTCAGGTTCCCAAAGAGGTTCTCCCTAAGGAAGTTATCGACATCACGGATTTGACTGCTACCGAGATTGTTGACGCGGTCGCAACGGGCAAATACAGCGCCGTCGAGGTTACGACTGCATTCATCAAGCGGGCAGTTCTCGCACACCAGTTGGTATGCTGAATTCTGTTCTTTTTAATGCGTGAAGAGTTGTTGCTAATATAATTGACCCGTAGTTGAACGTCTTCACGGAGTTTTTTCCTGAGATTGCACTCAAGCGCGCTGCTGAGCTTGACGAGTACTACAAGTCCACTGGGAAGACTGTTGGACCTCTTCATGGTCTGCCTATATCCCTAAAGGTAAGACTTTGGACAGTTTGAAATGCGATTGGGCCAAGCGACTCACTAATATTGCAAATTTAGGACCAGTTTCGAGTGAAAGGCGTCGAGACTTGCATGGGTTACGTCGCGTGGATTACTAACGAGCCCGAGAAAGAGAATTCGGTAAGCGATATCCACTGGATTACAAGTATGATCTCTAACGATTGAATTTAGACAATTGTCGACCTTCTACTAAATGCTGGTGCTGTTTTCTTTGTCAAGACAAACATCCCTACCAGCTTGATGGTGAGTGAGACACGTGATTTGCGATAGTGCGGGATGGACATTAATCGACGTATTTAGGCTGCCGAGTCGCGAAACTGCGTTTTTGGGCAGACAGTCAATGCGTACAATCGAACCCTTGCTCCAGGTGGCAGCTCTGGTGGTATGTGTACTGGCTTAGATCTGGCTACGAATGAGCTAAAAAATTGGTTAGGTGAGGGCGCTATAGTCTCAATGAGAGGTGCCCCTATTGGTATCGGTACGGATATTGGTATGTATTTCTACGATGCCGATCCCGAAACGTGACTGCTGATCTGGACAGGTGGATCCATACGCATTCCATCATCGTTCTCTGGTGTATACGGCTTGAAACCTTCCCACGAGCGATTCCCATACTTGAAGGTTGCTAACAGTGTAAGTCTGCACTGATTAGAAATTCATGGTCGACTAGCTGACTCTGCATGCAGTTGGAGTTTAATGAGGCTATCGTCTCTGTTGACGGTCCATTGACAGTTTCCCTCGGTGACTTGACTCTTTTCTCCAAGGCACTTCTGGCTCAGGAGCCGTGGAAGCATGATCCCCGCATTGTCGCTCTTCCGTTCAAGGACTACGAAGTCCCGTCTCGGCCATTGGTTTTTGCGATTGAGGCCAATGACGGTCTCGTCACTCCCCACCCGCCGGTGCTGCGAGCTATGAAGATGGTCACCGAGGCTCTTAAGAAGGCGGGTCATGAAGTTTTTGAGTTCAAGTCATACAAGCCTGAGGAGGGATTGAACTTGCTGGTATGTAACAAACGATCCAGGCAATATGCGCAATGCTAACACCGAGTCGAGTATCGGGCATATACAGTTGACGGTGGTGAGAATATTCAGGGCGACCTCGACAAGTCTGGCGAGCCCGGCATCCCGGATATTCTGCCATTCATCAAGGGCTTCAAGGCTCTTACAATGTCAGAGCTGTTCACGTTCAACAAGGACAAGCTCGACTACAAGACCGCGTTTTTGGAGTACATGAACAGTGCACGCTCTCCGAGCGGTCAGAAGATCGACGCGTGGATTCGACCAACCACTGTGAGCGCTTCGGTTCCGGCTGGTCAGCTCAAGATCCGCTATCTCGGATATACTGGACTGCTCAACTTGCTCGATTACACGGCAGTCGTGATCCCGGTCACTAGGGCTGACCCTGCACTCGACTTGCCGGCACCGGTACCAGGGAATGGGTTATTGAAGGAGATTGAACAGAAAACGTGGGAGGATTACGTCCCTAAGGACTTCGCGAACGGTCCGGTTGGCATTCAGGTCATTGGCGGTCGATTAGAGGAGGAGCGCATGCTCGCGGTTGCTGGAGTCGTCGATGCCGCGCTCAAGGCCTAATTGTGGCCGGTAGTAGGCGAATGCTTCTCGTAGTGAGGTGCTGACGGACGATTTTGACTGAAGAATATGTAAGCAACGAAAGCCGTAATAATAGATTATATCTTAGTATAGGTAGATGAGGAGTGAATCGACGAGAGCTACGCAATACGCTTGCATCTTGTGCTTCACCGAGTAGTAGTGCTGATCGGATGTGGACACGGGTTTTTGATTCGTGCCACTTATCCGGGAAAACGCGATATGACACAAGGAACGGTAATTAAGATTGTGCCCGGAAGCGATCCAGGAGGAGGCGGTACAAGAATGCTTTGTATAAAGATCATCCCAATCCATTGCGGTTTACGTCCTTTTAACATGCTCGAATCCGAATTGGCCAACAGAGGATTCAGGATCGACTTTGAAGGTGATTGGACGTGGACGACTTTCCAGAAAGCGTACAAGTCTAAAAGTACTATAACCGCCCAGGCCATTGTTGAAGCTATAAACAGGAACAAAACTACAATCATGGGTATTGATCATGGAATCTCAGAGGCAACCAGTTGCGCACAACAGTCAATCCAGATGAGTTAATCGCAGAATCAACCGACATAGAACCGGCGATTACCGGTAAAATATGATCCTGTTTAAGATGACTACGTTGTGTAAGCTGCCGGAAGCGAACTTCCTTAGGATGGAAGATGTTGTTACAACACTGTATCGCAAATTCATGCTGGTACATCTATGAAAATAAGCTTCGATGTGTAATCAAATGTGAGCATCGATGCTTTGATGCCGACGAATTGCTGAAACTTCACCATCGGTGTCTCCTAGACCAGGGCGACGATAAGGATGATACTTTACTGGACAGGAAAATTTAAAACTTATTTAATAGATATATTTTTATATGACTAAGGTGCGCATACTTATGAGACTTGTTATCTGCCGCAAGAACTTATCAAGTTCTTTGCCAACCATCTAATGGCTATATTTAATATGAATCCTCTGACATCAGACTATAGGACGTACCGTCAGTGACCTCTCCAAGGCACAGCCAACGTTATAAGTCACTCCCCACTTTTGGGTGGTGGGATATTTGTGGACCACTTGCTTGACATCTACAGACCAATGGTAGTATGTATTAGGGAACCGTTTGTCAAAATCGGGAAATTTTCGCAGATATGATTGTTCCAATGATCTCCGCAAGACCGCAACCACTTTAACATATGCTCCGGCGGATAGTCCACCAGTATTCTTAAGCACGTGAAAAGGGGCTCTCGCAGCGGTGGCTGCCATTTCGCGAAGGTAGTGACAGCGTCTGAAAAATGGTGCTCCAGGCGTTCGAATACCACCGCCTTTTCTCGGTGTTCCGCTGTGACAAAGTCTTTGCTACATTTAATGATAGTATCTGCTGTGAGAGTCTCTCGCAATGGTTCAAGCGGGTTTTCTTCGCGGCCATAGATAGTGGATGTCAGTCCTACCAGCCGTAGATGCGCAAGAATTTTAATGCTCCCATCTTCAACGGTCCCATAATCGTCATAGTTTTCAATCTGAGCACGGCTAGCCATGCTTTCCTTTCCTTTACGCCTTTTACTATTTAGGAGGTTTGCGTTTGCTCATCAGTCATTGTGTACTCTCGCATCGCTGCAAGACTTCGAGCGTATTTAGAGTACATCCTAATTCAAATGAATACGGCACACGTTTATTTTGCCTTTCCTCCTTGTTGCTTCTCGAGTAACCCATCCGGTATTTAATTTGCTGACCGTGAGCGAAAAAGGCAATCGGAAAACAGCTCTGGAGCTTTTGACGCGTTTAGCTTTAATCCCCAAAGGCTGGAGCATCCAAAGGCTGGAGCATCAAGGATGTTGTACCTCTTTCCCAGCTACACGGAAAATTCTGAAGTGCCGTCGTTCGGGCGCAGAGCGAGTTTCGGTATTTGGGGAGTTTTCCCCCAGCGACAGGACGATTGGCTTTCACAACACAATATATAAGGTTATGGGCTGAAGTTCCAAATTTATTACCCGGCCTATTTGCCCGTTTTCGTACGAATCTGTAATGGCATACGCATCCCGCATTTTATGTAACTTATGAATAACTGAATATGAGGGAAAGTCACATTAGCCTGGCGACATACGCATTGTAGAGTGTAGAGATTGTCTACATACTTCCAGAGACGCTATTTGCCTGCCTCCCACCAATTGCATGCTTGTTTAATGTCGCAAGCTTGAAGTTAAGAATGTGAGACGGTCGAGGACTTACAAAAGCCGCAGTGCTGCAATGTCTGTGCTCAGCTACCGGCCGGGGCACGGCGCACTTATCTCTCGGCCGGTTGGGCTAAAATCATCGTAGCATAAAGGGGCCAATTGAGTGTCTCTCTGTTAGGTTGCTCACTTCGCGAAATAGTAGCCGATGCACTAATGAAGGCCCTCTCCATCCTTTCCACCGTGAGCGCACTCGCGCTGTCGGCGCTCCCACACGCCGCCGCTCTCGACATCACAAACACTTACATAATTCCCTCGACTAGTGTCTCCGCCGAAGTCACCATCCAAACTAATGCCGCTGATCTGTCGCCCTTTGATGGACCCAAGATCTCCGCTGTCAATGGTTCGTCTTTCGACTGGTGGTACTTCGACGTTGTCTCGCCCAAGGCGTCCATCACAATCTCCTTCCAGACCGGTACTTTCAATGCGGTGGGCTACCCTGGAATCAGCGTGCCCTATGCAACGTACTGTAATGTCGCTGGTATATATCCCAACGGCACCACGTTCTCGATCCCCCTCGTCCTCGCCGGCCCGGCAGTCATCACTACCGTCGGCGACGGAGCTTACGGCAACTGGACAGGCTCGGGCTTTTCGTTCTCTGGCACACCGGATCTGTCCGAGGTCACCGTTAATGTCGATGCTGCTCTTTACTATGGCATCGAAGGTAGCATTACTTTCAAGTCGGTATGTACTCGGTACTCAATTGCGTGATTCAATGACTAACGTTTGTCAGGTTGCGCCGGCGCACTACGCTACTGGTCTAATTTCCGACCGTTCCTCGTCCGAGATCCTGCTGCCGAACCTCGGGTGGGCCAATGCTGTACCCGATTCAGTAGCCAAGGTCGATCTTTCACTCTTTGGAGAGAAGTTCGCATTCACCGGCCGGGGTTATCATGACAAGGTATGGACAACGCCCTGGCTATCATTGTGGCTGTCACTGACTCTGCGCAGAATTGGGGTAAGTTCCCTGTACAGGATCTGGTTAACAACTGGTATTGGGGGCATGCAAAGGTCGGACCATACTCGGTCGTCTTCTTTGACGCGCTCGACAAGAATAACGTCGAATACACCAGTGCATATATCGCCGTAAACGGCGTCCCGATCAAGGCTGGTCCTGTCGCTATCGTCCGGCCGTACGGCCCGAACATCACGTACCCACAGACCAAGCCCGCCACTCTGTTTGCCGGTTTGACGATCGAGGTTGACGTCGGAGTCCGTGGCGTTTATGTTTTTAAAACCGTTTCACAGACTGTCCTGACATCCACCGATAATGACGGCTACGGTTATACTCGCGCGCAGGGCGTCGTCGTTGGCGGACCGGTTGGAGGAAAGCAGTACAAGGGCATTGGCCTTTGGGACTGGCAGCACTTCTATGCTTAGACTAAAACACCTGATGCGGCTTGGACTGATCCGGATAGATTGAGGGGATCTTGTTGCATTGGTGATTGCATTCTTGGATAGAACAAGATAGCTTTGCTCTAGAACTTATAATAAAAGCTATTACTATTTTGTATAAGAGTCAATGACGTTGGTTATTATTGCTGGGCCGCGGCAATCCCTCAGTATCATATTATGCGCGAACTGGTGAGATATATTGCCCTAAGTGGAGTCAGCCTTTTTGGATGGCGGCCCTTTCCGGACAGGCAAAAGTAAACCTTAAAAGGGCGGCCAACCAGCGAGCCGCGTAAAAGCTTCCCCGGAATTGGTGCCTGGTCCGAAGCTAATCGCCCTCATACTTCAGACTCTAAATATAAAGCGATCATCAGTTTAAACGTGCACATCCCTGCCGCTTCGGCATAAATATGCCTGAAGCGCAGCTAGTACGTCACTGTTAAAGTCTCAACGTTGCCGTACAAGACCTACAGCGATTCACCCCCACTATCCTTCACTTTCTTACGCACTCATTGATTCATCTCATACGCTACATTCATCAGCTAATAATCAATCCAAAATGGCATTCGCAATGCGCTCATCGACAATCAGCCCCGGCATGATCCTGCTAGTCATGGTCGTCGCCATTGTTGCCATGCCATCCGGCGTCTCGGCTTTTGGTGCAGGAAACATTCCTTCTGTGTCTGCTATTGAAGGCAAAAATTTCCGCCATGGCGACATCGAAGACACTCTGGCGACTGTGATCATGTCCACCGGAAGTCTGATCAGCAAGCTTACCGGCGGTAAGAAGTTCAACGATATGTCTATTAAGCGCGTGTATTTCGTGAGCATCTCCCACGTTGATCGCGGCTTTGATTCGGTTCTAATGTCCTGTAGGGAAACTGGCTCCGTGATTACTCGCAGGTATGATATTCCTGTGTAAATCAGGCACTTGACGTGCGACTAAACAATCATACCGCAGGCAGTAGATGTCGGAACTTTGAGCAGGGGTGTCGGTGTGGACACTCTCCGAGTCCTCATTTGGGTGCTTTCTTTCCTTTCATTCGGTTACGCTACCGAGGAGTTCGAAGTAACTAATGAACGGCTCGGCGTCTATCGAGCCGAAGGTATGAGGATTAGTGACAATCTTGGATGTAGGCGCTAATTGCTCGCAGAGCACATTGACAATCCCAAGGTACTATCAGCACTGGATATTATGTTGTCTCTCAGTGGAACTTACGCGTATAGGATTATGCCGATAACCAAGACGCGCGTAAATACGATCCGCGTCTTCGTGGTCTTGTCGATCCTCAGGAGCTCCAGATTGACTCTCAAACCGGTATGAAAAACTACATCGCGAACGAACGCGGAGGCTGGAGTACCTCGTCTCAGTATATTCGATCGTCGCTCGAGAAATCCATCCACTACGCCCGTCTTTACAATTCCAACGGAAAGAAGGCAGATCAGTATGAATCGTTCAGACTTCTCGGTCAAGCACTGCACTGCCTCGAAGATTTCTCGGCACACTCGAACTTCGTTGAGCTGACCTTACGTGAACTTGGGTACAATAATGTGTTTCCTCATGTTGGTACTCAGACTGCGATTAATCTCCACGGAAAGCGAGTCTACCCGCTGGTGACCGGTACCTTTGGGTCGCTAGATTTTCTTCACTCCTTACTTGGCGAAGCCCAGGATCATCTTTCCCAAACGGAAGTAGAGGAGCTTGACCAATCTCTTGAACAGGGACGGAATAGTAACGATTCGTCAGATGTATTGAAGGGATTACTGTCTAAAGTCCCAATTTCAATTCCCGCCACAACGCTGTCGCGCGATGGCGGCGATTCATCAAGTCGTGGCTTCGATGACAGTGGTCGCTCATCGAGCAATTACCAAGACTATTACCAGGAGCCACAAATGACGACTGATTTAGGTGGTGAAATTGACAGACTGACCGCTGATTCTCACGCTTCTGCTCCTAATGCGAGCCAGATGAGTGTCGAGGAAATAATTCAAAAGATCTATCCCTTCCTCGCATTTCGTGACAGGATCATGAAAGCAGTTGATGCCGCGCTGGAGAAAATCCCATTCTTGAATGACTTGATCGATAAGATCAGCGACACCTTGACAATCTTCGTTATGGGCCTCATCGCACCTTTTGTCACGCCTCTAATCGAAGGCGTCGTTCAGCAATTGCAGAAAGGATCTCAGTCTGCTGTTGACAACAAAGATCAGGAGGAGGTCTGGCATGATCCGACTTCGGACAATCCCACTCACAGTTACCTCTCCAAGGACCATTTCTCGTACGTTTCGTAGTTCTATTCTGTGTTAAAGGTGACTAATGGTTTAGGTTGTACTTAAATGAGCCGGCTGGTAAAGTCGCCAAAGAAGTGGTGTCATATGTCGTCCCTCTCGTAGTCCATGCGTGGGAGAACACAAACATCGACCCAAACGAAGTTCTGAGCAACGTGCTCGAAGTATTCCACCACCCTGCTCTTGCTAGCAGAGACATTCAACAGCGCATGCGACAAGTCGTTCAGGCCTGGGCAGATGGTCTTGGCCGCGACAAGAACAAGGTGATTGATAGCCTTTCGTCCGATGGCGTCCGCAGCGGAGCCAATCACATTGGAGGAAAAGCGCCAGTAGATGGACATGATCATGGCCCTTCTTCAAAGACGCACAAGCCGAAGCCCCAGTCGACACAGCAACAACCATCCAGCTTTGTTACCAGTGCCATTGACAATGTGGCGCATGCAGCTGGTGTCTCTCAGTACGTCGGTAGCAGCGGACTACACTTTCCGTCACATATTCCGTCTAAATTCCCAGGAGCCAGTCTGATAAACAGTGCAGCTAACGTGAACAAGTTGAGTCATCAATTCGGTCTCCGTGAAGGTGAACAAGAATATACTGAGTCACAAACTCATGGCACCGATATCAGCACTGGAGACAAATATTACGCTCAATCGAGCGCCGTTCAGGGTGACGACGGGTACGCACGACAGGATGAGTACTTGAATATCTCTCAGTCGAGACAAAACGCCAGTTATTACTCGCAGGAAACGGCATACTCTGGACTGCCACGCGATGAGGAGTCTGGATATCCGGTTCCCTCGCGTCGTTACTACGATGACACGGACGAACAGCGGCAGAGTTTATCTTCCGGCTTCGACAATTTGAGGCTAAATGACGACAATTCGACTGGATACCAAGGCGTATACAACGAACAGCCCCGCCACGATCACCGTCACGAGTTTGGGGATTATCAGCCTGATCCACCTGGCGGATACGGACACCCAGATGACTCGTATGGTGGTGAGTACGGTCGACGCGCAGGCGGTTCGGGTGGATATGGAGACGATGCCGACCGGTATGATGATCGCCCTGGAGCATATGGTGGCCCTCCAGGTGCATATAATGCCGAGCAGTACGGTGGTCAATATGGCGGTCCACAACCTCCACAACGTGACCAATTTCAGGGAGGCGAAGAATACTATCCCGAGCAGCCACAACCACCTTACGACAGGCCAGCGGGAGGATACCGTGGATCAAGCCATGGTGGCGATAGCGGATACTACTAAAATGTACCTCTATATGAATGATAAGCTTGCTCGTTAGTTCATGTATATAATTAAATAATCAATTGCTAGTTATCCATTATATGCATCCGGATCCTTCAAATGCATCAAACGTACAGATCAAACTTTTAGAATAATATACAACGAACAAAAGTAGGATGTAAAGGATAGCGTAGCAGTCACCAGAACGGGCTCCACCCTATATACATCTCGCTCAATTTCCGGTTATCCGTGGCCTCATGTAGCAGACCATCTACATGCGCCTCAACACTCAGCGGAAAGGACTCGTCTGCGACAACGCCCCGCAGACGGCAATCGATCCGATAGAGCGCGTCTTGAGGAGAGGTTGCTGACCCTTTAGTGCTGGAGTTCGTCCGCCTGGACGAAGGGGTCCGCCATTCGAAGAGAGGGTCGTGGAGAAATGTTTCTAGCACGGGTACTAGGAACTCCTCGTTGTCACGGAGAATTCTCAACGCGATTTCACAGCACCGGCGGAAAGGACCGTCATAACCGTATGGACCAAACGCATTAACCATGTTCTGAGTTAGGCGAAACGGGACTCGTTCGGGGACGGCGAGATCAAGGCCCTGTCAATCTCGTGTATTAGCGAACTACAAACCGAAACAAGATAGGGCAAACGAACTTGCCTTATCAAATAGACAACTGAAATCAACATGAACGATTCTGCCAGTTGCTTCATGCAGTAAGATATTTTCACAATGTCGGTCCCCTAATCCCAATATATAGCCGACAATTGACATCACCGCCGTAGTTCTCGCGTAAGCGGTTCGTGCTTCGAGCCATGAAGTCGGAGTCGGGAACATTTCGATAAACCACTCGTATAGAACCGGAGGAAATCTAAGCCAGAGGTATTAACAAATATAGCCCACCCGGGGGGGGGGGGGGGGGGGTGGGGGGGAAACATTGCTGCTTACTTTGTGAGTAGTTTACGCTCAAAATATCTCAACCTGTCTTCTCCCTTGTCCCATTGCTTCTTGATCTCGCCGAACTAGTTTGCAATTTCCAGTCAGACTATGGTTGAGACAGGGAAAAGTCGGCACTCACTGTGTAAACGACATTTCGAGCAGCGTAGCCGGCTCTCAGGATATCACGGTATGTCTTCGTATCATTGACCCACTCGATCAAGCCGGCCTCTTCGTTCAAAACGGTAACTGAATAGGTGGTGATAGCTGGTCAGCTGTTAGAGTCGTACTTGGTCATTGTCAAACAATCATCCGTCCTTACACAGGTTGCGCTTACTAGACTCACTATCCTTTTCGAGTAGCAAGTTAATTATACCGTTCAGTTCCATCATGCGCGCATCTTTTCGCAGATCGTCGTTTGGCTTGCACAAAATAGAATACTCGTTACCATCACTACCAAAGATACTGATCTTTTTCGGCTTCTGCAGCGACGTCATAACCTGTACCTTTGGAGAAAGGGCTTACGAATCATTAGCATTACCTGTCCATTTAAAACTATAGGTTGCATTGTTACCCTGGATAGTGACCTTCCGTGTGAACGCCATATGGTCATCAGAAGAACCCCATTTATTTGGCCACCGAATAGCCAGGTTTGACTGTACCGGTACAACTAGCATACACGGTAAACTCTTGATCAGGTCAGGCATAGTACTCATATCGAGTTGCCGATCGTTCGTAAACCCCACACCGCAAAAATGCGTTAAGCATTCCATAAAATGGTTTGCATTCTTGATTTCCCGTAAGAGCTGACCCGACCGCTTTTGGGCTTGCAACTAGTGAACGAATTAGATTTCAGCCCACAATTCATGCTAACCGGTACATAGTCCTCACCGTGAGCATGCGAACAATTTCCTTGCCCTTGCTTGCTCGCTCCTTCGCCTTTGATTTTGAAATAGTTAGCACTTGCCATAGTGCATGCTCTGGATATTCCAAGGCTACCGATACTAGAGCACCCATTAAGACCTTTGCAATCTTGACATTAATGTCGAGTCTGGATATCATCTGTGCCAATGCGGCGAAGAACATATATTTGGGCATCATATTAAATGTATCCTGAATCAAGACTGTCATGTGGTCCAGATTGCGAATGCGGGATGCAGATGTATCTCTGTAATTCAAGTCGTCAGTAGCATCCAAACGAACACTAAAGAGACCATACTTGGCTTCGCTAGACGAACCAGCGTGGCGATACTCTTCGGTTGCGAAGTCCAGCCAGATTGTGACCAACTTCGGCAGTATCTGATAGACATGCTTCACGCCATTTCGTAAAGCATTGCAGTACGACTCGCATATCTTCATATGGTACTCTCCCGTAATACTATACTATGTAAGAATGCGAGAAAGCCAAATATTACTGCATCCATTTCATCAACTCACTAGGATCTATTTTGCTGTTGCGCGGGTAGACTCTTCTGAGAATCTAATATTTTCACGTAATAGCGTCCGAGATAATAATGTCCACTTTCGAAGCTCTCGCATGTGCCGATTACAGCCTCATATCTTCTTGAGACTTTTGCCCAGCTTCCTTGATTCGCTTGGTCGAACCATTTGGCATAGAGCAGGACAGCCTAAACAGCTCATTCAGTATATTCCTGTTCACGTAAGCCTAGGGAAGACTGACCTTCGCCATAAAGATGTTCTTCTGCTGACGATCGGGACCAGTCGGCAACGCATCTAAACCTCGCATTCCGCTAGTCGCCGCTGACGAAGAAGGCATCACAATCGTTTCAAGTCTTTTCAACGCTTGTCGACGCTGCCCCTCACTCCACTGAATCCGAGATTGCTCAATCACTACAGAGGGCGAGTCATGCTTGGAAGCATTCAATACGAACGAATACGCTTGATCGTATATACCCGACTTTCGTGCCAGTTTGGCTTTATGAAGCAAAACAGCTAAATCGTCGTCACGAGAAAATGATGTCCTAGAACAAGTTAGAATTGACAAAGTACAATATTACAACTGCATACCGCATTAAGCCAATAACTGCTCTTCGCAAGTCCATAAGATATCTGTTCTCTCGATAGGATCCTCCATCCATATGAGTCCTCTGATTCATGTAGTGCAATAGTGTCGAATAATTTGTCTTAAGATTTAGGCACGACATAACCATTGTCTCAATATCAGTAAGAGCATGCAACCGGAAGATAAATTCGTGGCTAAGCTTAGGAGATGAAGATTCCGACATGGCAATTTCGTTTGCGATATTTGAACGCGCCTCTGATAATGTCTGATAGAGTCCGACAATATCGCCGGATCGTATACAAATCAGAGCCTTTCCAACGCTATAGTCAAATGTGGGCTTGGAGGCTTTCTGGACCCAATATTCCACGCTCTTCCAGTTCTCTAAGACCCACGACGCCTCAATGCCTAGATCGATCAATTGTTTAACCCGGTCTCCGTCTCCGTGTTCTGTGATATCCAAGCGGTGTAAGACTGCGTCTAGAAGAATGTAAGCATGTCAACAACATCGAGAAGTACATTACAATGTAACAAACCGTAGTCGTTTAGCTCGCGCAAGCACAGAAGCCATCGTGATTTCATTTCAGTATTTTCTGGATTCTCGCGAACGCAAATTTCATAGCAGTTCCGTGCAAGATCCCATCTTCCCGCAGCCTCATGCTCCAATATTTGCTGTTCCAAATCGGACGATAGTAACAGAGTCGAAATGCCCTGAATAGCATCAGGATCGTCTAGTTTAGTATATATCTGCTGCAACTTTCGATATATTGCTTCGGTTTTATCGTTATCTTTGGCCGCCTTAATTTCTCGCAAGTATTGTTCATAATAGAACAATGAACGCGCATATGATTGAGACTCGAATGCTCGCTCGCCAACTATCTCGTCGGGAATACTCTTCAATAGGCGTTCCGGATACACGCTTTCTGTACATTGCTGTTCATTGTCGCCTTGATCGATTATGCGATCGTTGCGACGAGTTCCTTGAAGCAATGCAGCGTTCTTTTTCCGTCGAGCCCGCTGCCACCGGCCGTTGTAGTCGAGAATCGAAAATACGGTCTTAAATGTTAGCCAAACGCAGACAAGGCCAATCACTAAACTGGGATGGTACTTGGTATGACAATCTGAGGTCCTCTCGTTGGACACCCTCAGACTCGGTGTCCGTGTTCAAAACAGCCAATATCTCGCCAAGGATGGAATTCCGTTCCTCGCTTGTGCCTTTGCCAAGAACATGCTGAACCATAAATGGAAGCAAGAAATTTGCAATAGACAAATCCTGGTTGTTAATGATCTTCGAAAATAAGTAAAAAATGTCAATTTCCTGCGAGGCAGTTCCTGCAGATATTACACTTTCCAAGGAGGAGAGTAGCATAACGGAAGCTCGGCACAGAAGATCCAATGTGAACGATTGTAGCCACGTTCTGTGATCGCGTGTTCTCTTAAATATGGGATATTTCTGTAACCCGCCCAAGCTGCTGTTAAGATCATATCGAGAGGTTAATAATGGTGTGAGAGTAACTTTAGATGCCTCGCTAAGCTCAATCCATTTCATATACGTTTTTTCTCCCCCAGCTGGAGTAACCGTCGTTGCGTTAAGACCACAAAACTTTAGAAGCTGCTGCATAGCATATGCCAAAAATAACTGCGCCTTAGTGTCAGTCGAAGATCTAAACGCCGGTACTAGATACTGGTCCAAAAAGGTTAAGACAAAGTGAATGTTTTCAGCGTCCTCCTCGAAATTGTACACGACAACTGTTCCTTGAACGTCAGAATGATCATTCAGCTTGCTTGCATCTGGGGAGCCAAGCCATCCAATGCATTCCGCTGCCAATTTTGCAATTTCGATTTTTGAGTCTGCATATCGATGGCACGCAATCAAAAGCGTTTGGAATATGTCGGTAATATTCGCATCGGGTGAGTTCAGTAGTGACATGGAATACAACGAGAACTGTCTTTCTATCAGAAAAGACCGAAGTTCCAGTAATGCTTCGTGCACAACCGAAAAATTTTCATGTCTGCATCTCTCTGCAAGGCCCCGTAGTTGACTGAGATCGCCAGACACAGGACGAAGTTTTCGTTTCATATTGGAGACTATGTCTTTCAGTTCCGGAACCGACTCTGATCGAGACGGAATCTCTGTAATTCTGAGGCGCTGTAGAACGTCCGATTGAATAACAAGTTCAAGCATGTTCCTCGCGACCGTCTTCGACCTTGGAGAGAACGTATCCCAGTAGTTGAAAGTAACAGACACAGTCAGCTGCAATAATTTACGCGCATCATTGCTGCCGAAATATTTTATCATATTCATCCAGGCAAGTAATGCCGCCTCTTGAAGAAGTGGGTCGTCCAGAGATGACTGAAGGCAAGCGCAAATCTGGGGTATAGCGGCCACCGCATGCTCTCTAGCAAACCTAATTGTCGCAGCAATTCCTCTTAAGCACTGCAATTTCTCGGTCCAGTGTAACTTCTTGTGCACATTATATAACATATCGGAAAAGCGAGATAATATTCCCAGTATATTCCTGCTAAAGAAATTCTCCAAATGGGACATCGTTTGCTGTGATTCCGGCGCATCAGCCTTGTGATCCAAATCAGCAATAAGGCAAATAGCCTTGAATGCAGCGATTTCAAGCTCCGGTTTATTGATGTCGGTCTTACCATAAGCCTTCAAAACCTCGATTGACACTATTATTAGGTCTGAGCGGATAAGATTAACAATAGAGAGTCGTGCAAAGTTCTCTGACATTTCAACTAAACAGCTTTTGGCCTCCCGTATCGGATCTTTAACATCTCTCGTTAATAATACACCGAGGATGGCATACATGTTTCTCGTACAGATATCGAATACACTCTTGCTCTCGATATCCGCTATGTATTGAACGACAGTTTTCCTTCGCCATTGAACAAGATATGGAACAGTGTATTCCTGCGTGCGTAACAAGAAAGTATCAATGGACACTTCAAGGAGGTCTGCAAACGTGCGCATGAATGGACTGTTCGGAGTGAAATCCCTCACAACGTAAACACTGACTGTTGACCAGAATGGTGCCATGAATTGCCACGGCGATAGACCTTTCGAGGCGGCTAATGATCTCAGCTGTAGATCGGTCTTATTAGCACGGTAGGAAGTAAGAAATAGGCGAGCACTAACCTCATGGAAGGCCAACGCGACATCAAATGAATTGCCACTGTCCAGATAAATCACCAATTTCATAACCATAAATGTCAGTTCGTCGCCCTCAGATATTTTCGCCATCTCACTCCATGCCATGATTGCTGCTTCGGAGAGATATTTCTCTGTCGTTGACGTTTCATGAAGGTGCGCGACGATATTAAAGACCTGATACTTAGTAGTTGTCTGGTCCTCCAGCACAGCATTAGTGTCGGCATCCAGAATTAAAAAAGCAAGGACGTGACTAACATCCATCAGCATCAAAGGAGTGATCATGTTTGGCATACAATATACCTGGCTGCCATTCTCGATTCTCTGCTCATCCGGCTTAGCAGCATAGCGCCACACCACTCTCTAAGGACTGCATCATGGATTGACGGCGGCTGAAAATGGCTTAAAATCCTTCGCAATGATATTAAAAGTATCAGGCGAAGTCGCTCTGACTTTGAAATAACATCCAGTCCTGCGAGACTCTCAATTACTTGAAGCAGCTCAGGCCATTGATCGGTTCGAGGAAATTTCCGTTTTCGTTGGCGACTGTCACACATCGGGCAGTAAAAATCTCTTCGAATTTCGAGGAAACATGACTTGAGACATGGCAGTAAGCCAATCGCTTGGATAATTTTGATCATTTTCGATTCGTCTAGTAAGGCAAACTGTGGGGACCTGATTTACTTATTAGCATTTCCATATGTATATCGATCAACAAAATAATCATACTGCAAAAAGCCCACAAAGGCAGCAAAGTCATCAACAACCTTGTTGCCACGCATTGCGTCAAAACAGAGTGGAATTCGCAGTTGCAAAGCGGCCCGGATTCCATTTTTATTGTCGGTGCCAGCAAGCTGTGTTCCGACTAGCTGCCTTCTCAGCACAGTGTTTGTCTCCGAACAATGCACTAGCAGTTCATCTGATGCCTTTCCGGTCGGATCACAGATGGACACTGCCAGCTCCTCTCCATCATCATCCCTCAGGACGTCAGCAGGCGACATGCCTATCGGCCTGCAGCGGTCAGCCCACGGCACCAAGTTGGCTGTATCAGGCTTGACCGTCACGGCAAGGGAGTACTGGACGAAGGCAGTAATCGATTGTACGATTTCGACTAGCACAAGATGGCTATTTAGGAACTAATATTTCATGCTGAGAAGGGTGAGAGCGACACGCGCTAACACGAAACACGCATCGGCAGCGCGACGGTCAACAGTAATTCAGGGGTACCCTTACCCACGGCGACGTTTGTTCGGGTCGTTCACCCGAGAGTCGTATTCGACCCGAGTTTGCCGAGCCGAACGAACCTACGAACAAGAAACTTACATAACTAGAGAAAACTTATCTTGGTGAACTTGCGTGAGCTTGTGCACGGTTCGGAGACTGTGGGCGACTAACGACTTTGTACCATATGATATATATATACATAGCCGCAATGCAACTTACGTTGTGCGGTTTGAATATAGCAGTGTTATAGTGCGAGGATACGTCAAAGATGCTTGAAGTGGATACAGCGTCGCCGCATTCGGCACAATAGCATCCAACGGCTAATGCAGATACGTCCCAACTTGCTTGATGTGCCTGAGTTACAGCAACAAACGCCGCAGTGGTTCGCTGAGGCCAAATCCGGCCTAGGGGCTATCCGAGATTTGACAGATACCGACGGGCACGCGTTCTGAACGCGAGCGACAACCGGGGGCGTTTCTCGGCCCCGTCCCCTGGGAGGCTGTAAAAATAACTTATGCTTGCCTAGCGACGGCTCCCTACATTGTACTCCTTCCACCTTTCGTAGCCTTTCTGTTCTTTGTGTTATATCACTTTTTTTTATTTTACTTTATAATCGGCAATGGCTACTGCATTCGTCCCGCAAAAGCAGGACCGCGCTCAGGACGCCGAGTTCAAGGCTGCCTTGCACGGCAAGAACTCTACTTCAAAAACGGGCTTTGTTGCAGCTATTAGCAAGAACGCTGATGCTCAGAAAGCTGCTGTTACTGAGTATTTCAAGCACTGGGACAACAAGCGGCCGTCTACGGAGACAGAGGAGGATAAGAAGGTACGAGTTGCGCTATAGCCTTTCGGTCAGTGTTGTGTGCGCTAACGTGACTGGACTGCAGACTCGGCTTGAGGAATATGCCACGCTCACCAAACACTACTACAACTTGGTCACTGACTGTACGTGGTTGGCATGGATGTTCCTAATTGTATATGTTAACGGGGTTAGTTTACGAATACGGCTGGGGTACTTCCTTTCACTTCTCCAGATTCTACAACGGCGAGGCTTTCAAACAGTCCATTGCCAGGTCTGTCAATTCAGGTCTATTGGGACATGTGTAGTTGAGAATGCTCGCTCATTATTTTAGACATGAACACTACCTTGCTCTCAAGATGGGTCTTACCGCAGGCATGAAGGTGCTCGATGTTGGCTGCGGTGTTGGAGGTCCTGCTCAGGAGATTTGCAGATTCGCTGACTGCAACGTTACCGGTCTGAATAACAATGACTACCGTAAGTTCTCCATCAATTCAAGTTTTGACATTATTCTAACAGTGTGCAGAGGTCGAGCGTGCCAATTACTACGCGAAACGCCTTGGCCTCGCGGACAAACTTAACTTCGTAAAAGGTGACTTCATGCAAATGGATTTTGAGCCAGAGACTTTCGATGCTGTGTATGCCATAGAGGCAACCGTCCATGCTCCTGTACTTGAAGGTGTCTATGGTGAGATCTACAAGGTTCTGAAACCCGGTGGCACCTTTGGTGTTTACGAGTGGGTCATGACTGATAATTATGACGAGAGTATCCCACTCCATCGGGAAGTTTGCTACGGTATTGAGATCGGTGACGGTATTCCGAAAATGTACAAGGTTGAGGTTGCCGAACAGGCCCTGAAGAATGTTGGATTCGAAATCGTGCACCAGGAGGACCTTGCCGCAAGGAAGGACGACATTCCCTGGTACTATCCTCTCTCTGGTGAATGGAAGTACTGTCGATCGATTGGTGACCTCGTTACAATCTTCCGAACTAGCTGGCTGGGTAGACAGGTCACTATGAAGTCCGTAGGCTTGTTGGAGAAACTCCACCTTGCTCCTGCCGGCTCGCAGAAAGTGACCGAAGCGCTTGAGGAGGCTGCGGTTAACTTGGTTCTTGGCGCTAAGGTACGTACATGTTACAATGTCAGATAGTATTGCTCGCTTGCTAACGTTGTGCTCTAGTTGGGATTGTTCACTCCTATGATGTTGTTCGTTGCGAAGAAGCCTTTGTAAGTTAATAATGTACCGGTCATGGGGATTTGAACTGTTATAAACTCTAAGATTGTCTCTGTACTTTCATATTTTGCTTGTTCCCTTACAATTAGGTGCATAGGATAATAAAAAATGTTGTCGTCGGCTAACAAGGTTCGTCTATGGCAACCGAATCATTCCGATACCAGCCCGCAATTGCGCATGATGGACCACTTCAATTCGCTGATTCCAGCCATGGACTTGTCCGATGTAACTATGATCTCATCTTTGTAGTAGAGTTCACTAGCGCCCATCGCGCCCTTCCTCGACATCTTGGAGAATCGCATTAGTATGTCCAACACAGGCGCAGGATCGCGAGACGTAACGCGATCAAATTTTGTGCCGATGATTTGCCATGGGATACCGTATGTGTCGAGTAATTCAATTACTTGCTTGTCGCTAGGCATTTCGAGAACGCGACAGTCCATTAAAATATACACCATTTTGAGATTAGCGGCTGTTCGTATGTATTCCAAAATAACATTGCCTTGGTCGGTCGTTGAGCCGTAACCATAACCTGGCAAATCGGACAGTACCAGCTCGCGGCCGAGTTTGTTACCGACGCCGTAGAAGTAGATTTTCCGAGTGAAACCTGGCTTCTTGGAGGGCTTGATTATCTTCATTTCTGGAATAAGAGCCTTGAGGAGAGAGGATTTCTGGAATTACGTCAGGTCTTAGTCCGAGTTTCGTGAATAAGGACAACTTACACCAGCATTTGTTCGTCCTGCGAACGCGACCTGTATATGATTAGCCTTTTCCAGTCATCTTGTGCGCAAGAAAACCTACTTGAGGGATCATTGTTTCTAACACCTCATCATTGGCCGACGCGGAACCGGCATGATACGTCGGCGACTTGTCGAAAAACCGCTTGGCTAGTGCGAGGTCATTTAAAGACGGCGGCCGGTGTCCTACCCGCAGAGCGTACTTCGGATTTTCTTTTTTCTGACGCCCATCGTGTCCCACGTTATTATTCCCATTCCGGGTGCCGGTTATTGATTTTGTGGAAACTTTGGGGTTCGAAGGTGCCTTTGTGGGAGCTGTGGATGCTGATGTCGAGGTCGCGCGAGCTGGGATTTGAAGCAACCCGCTGGCGGAACAGCGGTAGCATACGGAACTATTTAGTGCTCGCGGAATATTCATACGGGTCAATTTGTATTAGATAAATCCCAAACCAGGACAAGTTATTTCATCAAGTCAGGGGGACTTCAAAAACTGGAGACCTAACCCTGCCCCCACTGAGTTGGTTTCATTCACACAGCTCTCGAATTTCGTCGAGCTTAGCCTTCTTCCCACAGAGACGATCATTCTTCCGACAAATAGCAATCTTACAAGACTTCTGCCATGAATACGCCACCATCACCACCGCCAAATTCGGAAGGGCTATCGGTGGCAGCTTTTACGGATGCGAAAGCGGCGCTGATGCTTCCTCCGCCGCCACCGACGACCAAGATTGCACGACCGAATATCGCGCTGGAAGAAGACACATACGTATCCTCGATCTCGCGCATTATCGAGCGAGATTATTTTCCGGATCTGGTTCTTTTGAAGTGCAAGAATGCGTACTTAGATGCCGTCAATGACGGTGATGAAGCCCGTGCGGCCAAGCTCAGGAGGAAATTGCAACGGCTTAATAGAGATGACGGAGTGACGAGAGAAGCGGAGCTTGTAAGAAGGCGGAAGAATCGGAAGCTGGACGATTTACGGAAGCGGGAAGCTGGATTTCGCGCGGAAACACCGACTGTTGCGGACGGCAGGGCGGAGACGCCGAGGTTTTACGATAGAGAAACTGTATATGGGAGCGAAGATGATCTCAGCAGCTCTGATTACTCCGAAGATGATGATCTTGACAGTCCAAGTATATCTGGCGTACAAAGCGAGCGAGACATGGAAAATGTTAATACGAGGATCTCGCTCGACGGCTTCCAGGCTAAGTACACATCAGAGGATAACGAGTCATTCAACAAGATCCTTGACGAGCGGAATCAGAAGACTCGAGAGAAGTATGCGTGGCTATGGAATGGCAATAAGATACCCGGCTTCCGTGGCACTGAGTATCTCGAGTGGCAGAGGTCCCTACCGACCAATTTGGAAGTCACCCCATCGTCGTCATCCACAGCGATGACGATTGTCAGCAAAGATCAGTCAGCGTCTACGGCAAGTACAGTGTCTGATAGTCGACCACCAATGCCGGATACTTGGAAGTCAAAGCCGAAGAATGAACTTATCTTCGGTCCCGATACTGGGAAGCTGTCGACAGCCGCATTACAATCAGCGAAAGCCAAAGAAATTAAACGCACGAATACGCGCTTCGACATGTCCGGGACGCTTTGGGCACGCGGTCAAGATGTGCTAAGTCGCGCGTCGTCGCCGGCAACGTCGGTAGATTCATCGAATACTTTATCGTCGAGAACTGCCACACCGAGGGTCCAGGGATACTCGTTTGTCTCGCCTGCGCCGTCGCCTTCGCCATCTGAGCTTGGTGCGCCTCCAATGACATGGGGGGCCATAGCAGTCACCCCCGTTGTTTCTAAGTTTCGTGTCGCGGAGACGCCTAAACGCGAGGAACTGCACCTCAAGTTGCTCTCTTCCATGTCGAAGAGACCCAGCACGCCAAGCGCAAAGCGAGCACGTCCAGATAGTGGAGTTCCGAAGTTCAAAAGTGTACCGGATGTGAAGAAGGCGATGCTGACGCCGGCGGGCAAGCGTTTACTCAGCAGTATTGTGAGTGCAAAAAGGGGAAAGTCGGAGGTGGAAAATGGAAGTGAGAGTGGGGAGAGCGTGGCATCAAAGAGAGATATGGCGACACCAATGGTTAGAAAATAGGTGTTCGTAATGCATAGACGATAGGTGTACATACTAGACTGACGCGCAGCAGCCTCCGCACGCGCAGCAATCCTATGGCTATCTCGTGCAGCAGCTAGGCTACGGCCCTCCACAGTATCAGCTGAGCACATATCAACAGGACCTGTATTACTCTTCGCAACAGCCCCACACCGTCATTATTAGGAACAGCACGAAAGACAAGACGATGACTGCTGCTCCGGTTTCGGCGCTACTTTATGGCAATGCGTGAACTATGGAAGCACGGACGTTAGTAGAACGATATATTCTAAAGGAAGAAGTTTAGAGACCTGGTGTTGTTTGTTCGTCGTACTCGTCGTGGTCTTCTTTGCGTTATATAGGTTTATGCTTCCGATGTACAGGTTTTCGGTGATACTCTTGTATAGATGGAATTCAACATTCCGAATGATCGATGATGGCTTGAAATCGAAACAACAAATAAATAAGTTCGTAGATCTTCAGAAGGAACTTCCACCTTTTACTGTTGAAGACTGGTCGCGTCTTGAGCAGATCCACCTAGTATTCAACAAGTTCAATGAGTTTACGTCCTTCGTTTCGAAACGGAATCCACAAATCAGTCTTGCCGTCCCCATTTTTACTATGAACTACACGTATTACTCGATGACGCGAGTGAACGCAATGGTGACTTCACAAGACTGGATCAAGACATTGCAACCGCCGTAAAGAAGGGCATGAAGAAGTACGAAAAGTACTTTTCTATAATGGACGACTGCGACACATATTACACTGCATTTGTCTTGGATCCCAGAGTCAAAGGCAAGTTAATCTCGCGGGAATTACAAGATGGCAATGCAGGCACCATGATTTTGGAAACTATCCGCACGAACCTCCATCAAAGATATGGGACTAGCTGTGCGGAGCATTATTCAACTGCACCACAACAGTATTCTACGGAGCATAGTGATGTGGAATCTAGAATGCTGAAGAAGCTGCAACTGGGAGATCAGTCTCTTGTCTCGGATATTGATAGGTACTTCGAGACCCTCCGATCAGTGTTGCAGATGCCACAGGTCAAAATTGGCTCTGTAATTGGTGGCGGATACACAAGGACGAGTATCCACAGATGGCAGCAGCAGCCAGGGATTATCTGGCGATCCCTGCCTCTGAAGTTGCTGTAGAGCGGCTGTTTAGCACAGCGAGGGATGTCTTAGGTATCCGCAGACATTCGTTGAAGGGCGATACCATAAGAATGCTGATGTTGATTCGCGACGGTTTCAAGTGGTAGGGGCCCAGGGCAGCGTGGGTGCGTTCCAATGTGCCTTCGTGTTCGTTCAGTCTGCTTTTCCGGCATTTGATGGTGACCCATCTGGGTGATTTACGAGTTATTTTTCGTCTCAGTCTGGTTATACAGTGTCAACATGCGTCCGCTTGGCTACTGGCGTCTTTTTCGGTTCCTTGCCTGTAGTGTACATAGCTCGTGAACATTTCCAACGTTGATCTTTGCGTTAGCATTCATTATTTTTATTTTTTATAATAAAATTCTTTTATGTTTTAGTTTAACAGTAGTACTCAACAATTGTCACAAATGCTGGATAGGGACTATTGTTTGAAAACTCGCACGCTGACCACAAAAAACCTAAGAATTCAATGTAGTTATCAGAATATTGCCGATTTGATCATATCGTCAGACCCTTTGCCGATATCGCCAACAGCCCTACTAACTAATCTATCTCAGTACGTCATCTTCGCTCGTCGGGTCTTCAATGCGGAATGACGCTGCGGCCAGCGATGTAACTTGAAATGTCGTCCGACGCAGATTGCTCCGAGCCGCTCGGCTATACTCTTTGTCACCGACCAGATGCCAAGCGACAATCAAGAACTCATGGTTTAAACCTTAATATATATGTTACTCTTGCCGTCCTTACAATGTAATTCGCAATTATTCAGTAGAGCTGTTGGCGATACGATATCGGCAAGATTTGGGCAAATCGGCAATCGGCATCGTCGAGCTCCAAATGTCTGCCGATACGATGGACAATATCGTCGCTATCGATAATATTGCACAAAATCGAAAATTGTTTCAACGCGCAATATACGCAGATACTCTGATCTCTATTCTCTAATACTAGTTTGACAAGTAACTGGCTGCTACAATGCCGCCCTTTGAGCGAATGACTAGCAGCGCCTCGACTACGGAGCGCTCAATGATGGCAGTGATTACGAAGCATCACGCACTCGAAGACCGAGTCGTGGAATCAACGATGCCGGTCTCTTTACGGTCAAATCAATGAGGGATAGACGCCTTTACCAATATTCTGAAAACGATATCTCGCCTTCAGAATCAGCATCACAACTCCCAACGCTAAGAGTAAGCTCCGCGGCTACCGAAACCTCAATCATCCCGCCAACGACCAGCACCGGTCACTGAGTTGCTGTGAACTTGCTTTGTGACTACAACTGTTAATTGGGAATGAATCATAAAGACGACAAATAAAAGGAGGTTGACAGATAGGGTGATTCGATATTCGACCGAAGATGCGAAAGGCTCGCAGTGTAGTTGGACAACTGCAGGTTCACGACTACCAGACACAACTAGCAATATAAAAAATCATTTCGCAAGCACTCTATTTATTTTCCAGGCAATGAGGATTGGGATTTGGGAGAGAAGCGTCAAATCAGCCTGTGGGAATAGAAGGAGACCTAACACACCAACAATTGCTGGAATGGAAAAGAATATCCTTCGCTGGATTGTTACGGAAAAACAAGCCTTTACGACTATCGAATCTGCTACATTCCGACAGATCTTCCACGTATACCGGGAAGTTGCTCTCCCATTCTCCTCTCGACGTACATTACGGAAGCGGCTCATCGACGAAGTCGATTCGCATTAAGTTGAATGAAGAGCTTGCCACAAGTTGCAAAACAATTGCTTTGTCTCTCGACGTTTGGACAAGCAGGAACCACCTCCCTATTATTGGTATAATTGGCCACTGGCTCACAAAGGATTCGAGTATCGCGAGAAAGTACTAGATTTAAAGAGCATGCCTAACTCACAGCGGAGAGAATCTCTGCTGCCGTAGAGACTACTCTTGTAGAGTTAGGTCTTGAACTCAAGCTAATTACGATCACAGGAGACAATGCTAGTCACAATGAGACTCTAGCCTCTGAGTTGTTTCATAGTCTTTCTAGAAGATTTGTCATAAAGGAGGACAATATGCTTAGCAATAACGATTCGGTTCTCTTATATCATGGTCTGGATAGCTATATCCGTTGTGTGAGGAGTCGTCCGAGTCGAGAGGCTTTTAGAGTCACTATATGTTATGCAGGCTGGATGACTTATAACAGTATATTTTAAAATACTAGCCATATATGACGGCTCGACAGGGACTCAGCGCATTCTTATGTCCCTTCTGCGACCCCATCCGACCCTCGACAGACAAATTATAAAAATTTCACATTACACAGCAAACAAATGAAAACTTCTCCGTTACAAAAGCCAGCAAACCAAGCACGGTAGCGGACGAAGCCTACCCTTGCCGATAATCCGAGTAACCATTCCGAGGTTCGGCGGTCGCCGCGCGGGTACGAAGCCCACAGGAGCCAGCAGGGGTACGATACCCTCTGAGGGCACATTTGCTTCCTGAATCAATTTTTCAAAAATATACTTCATGCATTGAAATCTCGCAATGCCGAGGAAGCGCTGCTTGCGATGATCTACGAGATGGTAAGCCTATTGGAACTCACAGCAATGGCAAGTCTTCCTGTCTTAACTCTTTGAATTGATCGAACACCGCAACGAAAGCAGAAGTGGAGTGAGGTCTGTAAGACCGACGACCTCTCGGACAAATATATAGAATATGATGTTGATACACGCTGGAATTCAATTTTCCGTATGCTTAGTGATGGCTTGTCTGCAAGGCAACGGATAAACAAGTACTTGGAGTTGCAAGCTCAACTACCAGCATTCACTACCCAAGGCTGGCTCCGGTTCGCGCAGATCAATACAAGTGCTCTCAACTTCAATGAATTGACTTTGTTTATTTCAAAAAAGAAGCCACAGATCAGCCTCGCAGTCCCGATATACTACGAGCTCCACTATTTACTCAACGATGCCTCTGAGTTTAAGAATGGCTTTGTAGATCTTGATCCAGACAGTGGACTGGCGGTAAAGGAAGGAATAAAGAAGTATAATAAGTAATATAGTTCATGAATGAATCTGATATGTACTATACTACTCTTATTCTGGATCCTCGAGTCAAAGGCAATTTCATTGACATCTACAGCTCCCAAGTTTTTTCGCCGAAAAAGGGCTAGGACTGCACAGGCACACAATCTGACAATTATATATTCTGCTCTGACAGCGGAGTAGGGCACGGCTTTGTTAACTGCTATTTTTCTGTTTCCGCTAAAAGTAATGAGTTCTCAAGTAAATACAATAAATTATACTTGCTAAAACAACGTTACGTGGTAAACACGTAGTCGTACCCCCCGCTGGACCGCAAACTGAGACCTAGAACATGATGTAGTCGACGTTTGTGCGCTCGATCATTAGGTCCGCAGCCTGACAATTGAGTCGGCCAGTCGCTGTTCGGCCAGGTCACACAAACACTGATGCTCTGAGAGCAGAGCCTCTTGCTCTAGCATGGCTGACCTTAAGTCTTCTAGCCATCCGAGCATCAATTCTCAGAGAGAGTCTGGGCACTTTATGTTGCTCCGTGGTCCCTGTTTAGCAAGGTAAATTAGACTAAATCTCGGGCTGCGGGTACCGTTGATGAATTTGAACTCCGCGTGTTGCAGTATCCGGTGCGGCTCACAATTGCACGCATGACCTCAGTTTGCATGCGATCCAAGTCCAAGCTCAATGCAGGGTCAATTTCCGCTGACAATAATACTCGTCAGCATCTATTTGTTATGTCGGCTCCTATAACATGCACCTCCGACTTGACTACTCACTACTCATAACTGCAAACACAAAAAAAGATTGTTCGGCTCCAAAAAGCACGTGACAAACAAATATTAATGCTACTCGAACAATACTACAGAACCAATCCAAGCTTCAATTCCAACTACTGCCTGCCATCTCCACGGAGCTCACTACACTCTCTCTTCTGCTGCCTTCTTCGCTACGTCCAAAATCCGTCGCGGTCCCTTCACCGTTGCAAAAGCAATCTTACCCAGCGCACCCTCGACGACATACTGCTCATGCTTAGGATGAGCCTTCGCGGCCGCAATCGCCCGCTGTTGCAAGCGCTGCATACTTTCCTGCTGTCGACGCAGACCATATCGTGATCTCCTGCCGTATTCATTCAAATATTTCTCCGCAATCTCAATGTTGCTAACTCCGCTCTGGCCATCCTGCGGCCCATGCAGGGCGGTGTACACTTGATAGTAAAAATCCTCCGTGAACGGGTCCTCTGTCACCAACTGCTGCAGCTGTATACGTGTAACATGATTCTTGTCGGATGATGTCATCAACCCGTTGTAGCGAGACAATCGTGCCGCCTTCAGTTCCTTCATCATTTCTTGTTCCGTTATCGCAGATTGCTCCGGTGTCTCTTCTCCTACAGCGTTTTCCCGTGTATGGACCCACTTTGCCGGTGGCTGTTGCCCTTGCTGCGGCATCGGTGGTGGAGGTTGTCTCTGCCCTTGCTGCTGCTGCTGCTGCTGTTGTTGTTGTTGTTGTTGTTGTTGTTGTTGTTGTTGTTGTTGTTGTTGTTGTTGTTGCTGTTGCAGCATCTGATAATAATCCTGTTGCTGCTGCAGCGGGATCGCCCTCGTCGGCCGCTGACCTGGTATTGAAGGCGGCACCTGCTGGCGGATGGGCTCGCGATTAGCATATACTGGTTCTGGGAACCGTCGATGTTGTTGGTCATAAGGTGCCTGCATCGGTCCATTCGCGAACGAAGGCGACAAACTGAACTGTGAGCCTACAGAGGGCACTTCCGATGTGACCTGTTCGTAGCGCTGTAGCACTGGCGGAACTTGCCCTGGAGGTGGAAATTGTGACTGGCTTCGCAGCGGTGTCATACCTGGCAGGAGCTGTTGAGGTGGCAACTGCTGCTGTTGTTGCTGCTGTTGGGATTGGACCTGTGCTCGTCTAGCGGCCAACAGCTGAGCTTCAACCTCTTCCAGGCTCAATAACCTCTTGGGTTCTGGCTGCTGCTGCTGCTGCTGCCCCTTTACCTGCGCCAAGATATGGCCGGCAGGCGACATACTAACCATGGCAGATGGTGACGAACCCGCTGGTGCAGTGGATAGATCCGCTTCCCACAACGACGCCATCGGTTTCAGCTCTGGAATGTCAAAGATCTGCGGTTCCAGTCTTGTCGTATCCGCACTCCCTGTGCTACTATATTGAGATACCAGCTCGGTTGGGCTTGACTCATGTTGCTGCTGTCTTCGGCGAGAAAACACGATATTCTCCTCTTCTTCAAGCACCGAAGTAGCTTTGGCTGTCTGTGCAGAGAAATCAAAGTCTTTACCGACAGGTTCGGCAGATGCACCAAAAGTCTCATCGTTTAACTCGTCGTAGTCTTGATCCAAGTCTTCTGCCAGCCCGTCATATGTATCTTCAAATTCCGCGCTATAGCCACAGTCAGTTACAAATTCGTCACTTATATGGCGGTTCCATTTAGCACGCCAGAATTTTGCACAGAGGTTGTCGCGTAGCCGTCGTGGCAACCAACGGGCAGCAAGTTACAAACACATACTCTCCGTTCTCATCATAAAATGACGATCTATTCTCCCGCGTGCTGGGATTCGCGGATGGATCGAATCCAAAAAAAGACATCCCGAACTCTCTTGCTCTCTCTTTCAGGATGTCCAACGCTTGCTGCCGATTCGCGTCTACAGTCTCGTTGGCCTCAATATTTTCACACACTGAGACTGAAAGCTTCGTCCTGCAAAATGCTCTAAACAAATACCGAATTGAACAAAATCAATTCGAATCAAAGATAAGATTCAGCGATTGGTCTAATGATTTTGCGTCGCAAGAACAAAGACTAATCTGACGCCTTTATAAATGTCGTTTGGCTTCGCAACCCAGCGTCCCGACTCTAACTGCTGAGGCGGAGGTTGATGTGATTTATCTGTGACGCGTGATCAGATTGTGATCAAGGCTGGGGTTCAAAGAGCCAATTTGGAGCCGTATGTCATGCGGCTCAGAAGTATCTGTTAGTCAGCAATATGAGTTGGGATCTCTCTTATTTCTATCTTATAAGTGTGACATAAAAGGATGCACTCGTAGCGCGATAGCAAGAATTTGAGCATTCCAGAATCTAGAGCATCGCGCATATATGAAATTTTGCAACTACTTGCTCGGAGAATGTGTATCTAGTTCCTGACTCTGTTCGCGTGACACTAATAAAGCAGCACTTCACGCCATCATCCGTGTGTATACATCGAAAACCGTAGCGGTAACTTGCAGCCTCATGGTTCGATAATGCTTCCATCCATATGCTCGTTCAGTCATCAACTCATATGGTGACTAAAGGTTAGTCCCGACAATCGTATCCGCCCATGCCAACCGTGTAATAGTATCACCGCCCTTGCGGTTATGAGGCAGAAAACAAAATAAAATGTCAATTACATTTACTAGTCCAGATCATGGCATTCTTTTGTTCCTCACTAGAAATTTGATAATGTAGTGCCTCAGCAAACTAATAGGGTACATTGGTCCTTAACTATGGGAAAATGAAATTTATGGCCGCAGAATTTTACCCTACCTTACTATCAAATTACCCTACTTTTCTAATTAGGCTAAGCGTATTTCCGTTTTAGGCAAAGAATGGGTTCCCCGTATTTTGTCGGAGGTCCCAGTTAATCGCGACGCTCGTTTAGCCTGGCGCTACATCCATGCGTACACAAAGGATCTTGATGGCTAAGAAATATAAGTCTCATCGCAGACTTCCAGAGAGCTTCGAACTTGACGTAAGCAGCGACGGCTCCTGAGTGATGGCTGTATCGTCTGTCTGGGATTGCCTGCCCGATATGTAGTATATTTTGATTGATTTCGTGTTTGCGCTTCGTTTGTCTCTGCTCTATATTCAAGATTTAATGTAATTGTATAACTTATGACAACATTCCCACACCTAATAATTTAAGGTTTCAGGGTTAGGAAAAAATTCGAAAAATATGGCCGCCAGGGTTAGGGTTAACCCTGATTGTCGGGACTAACCGTTAGTCACCGTACGACGAATGATTTGCCACAAGCCCCTGATAAAGTGTTAGCACTCTCCGAATTGAGCTTGAGCCTAAATATTGATAGGCAGCTGTGGCCGTGACTGCTTTTCGTGAGCCCCATGTCGAAGCAAACTATATACATAACACCCAACACATACCGACGCAACAACCTTAGGGCAACGCACTGGGGCGCGGCACATCGCAAAGCGGACTCTGAGCGGGTCGTTCACGTTTTTCTGCCGTCTCGATATCTCTTCGATCTTCCACCGACACCATAACACATCGTCAATATGGCTAGAGGACCGTACGTATTACGAATCAGCTTCTGGAAGTAAGATATGGGTGCTAACGTCAATTGCTTTCCAGTAAGAAACACATGAAGCGCTTGGCAGCGCCATCGCACTGGCTGCTCGACAAGTTGTCTGGTGCCTATGTAAGTATACGATGATTTTGTGGGTCCATGAAATTGCGAATATACATTAAGAGAAGAAAAAATCGAATTGGAGATTGCCTTCTTCTGTAGAATTAGAATTGTGGAGAACGAGTTGCTCACGATTGTTGGTAGGCTCCGAGACCATCCCCGGGTCCCCACAAGTTACGCGAGTCACTTCCTCTCATCATCTTCCTGCGAAACCGCTTGAAATACGCTCTGAATGGTCGTGAGGTCAAGGCTATTTTGAATCAACGTCTTGTCAAAGTTGACGGCAAGGTCCGTACAGATTCCACCTACCCTGCTGGCTTCATGGATGTGATCACTCTTGAGAAGACCGGCGAACACTTCCGTCTCGTGTATGATGTCAAGGGACGATTCACCATCCACCGTATCACCGAAGATGAGGCCACCTACAAGCTCGGCAAGGTTAAGCGGGTCCAGCTGGGCAAGAAGGCAATCCCTTACCTGGTCACACACGACGGTCGCACCATTCGGTACCCCGATCCTCTCATCAAGGTCAACGACACTGTCAAGATCGACATCGAGACCGGCAAAATCCAGTCTTTCGTCAAGTTCGATACAGGCAACCTTGCCGTTGTCACCGGTGGCCGTAACATTGGCCGTGTTGGTATCATCACTCACCGTGAGCGTCACGAGGGTGGCTTCGACATCGTTCATATCAAGGACTCACTGGACAACACTTTCGCCACCCGATTATCCAACGTTTTTGTCATTGGCGAGGGCAACAAGCCTCTCATCAGCTTGCCTAAGGGCAAGGGCATTAAGCTCACCATTGCAGAGGAGAGAGATAAGCGTCGGGCTCTTGCCATGAAATAAGCCGTGATTGTGAGATAATGTTGCTTTGGGTTTGTGTCTTTCATCATGTGCTATACATATATATTCGAGTCTTACGCTACTTGTCAAGTAGTGCGTATCATGTAATTGTCTAGTGTCGTGCGAAGATAAAAGTTTACGTGTTATTTGAAGCCACACCAACATATAGATGTAAAATAAACACATCAAACATTCAGTAAAATAATTTTAAAAGCCAATCTCAAGCCCAAATATGCCATGTCAGATGATTGTATATGCCGCGTGTACCATGCCACAAAATCATATCTAACCCACACTTCTTTCCACATAAATTCTGACACCTCAATAACATATGCATTAGCAAAAGGACACAATCCTTTCCGGCCCCACTTAATCATCTCCAAAAACACCGAATTAAGAAATACGTCACCAAAGTAGAAAACGAGAACTATCTTGTGTCTTTCAGGCACTCAGTGCCCCACCCACGTACGTAGTCCTTGATCAGCTCCTTGACTGGCTTTCCACCATACTCCAAAATCTTCCATTCCTCCATTGGCGTGGAACTATCGATCCTCGCCAAAGCATCCAGCAAAAATGGCTTCATGAAGTCCAAGAAAACAACATCGACTCTGTCGGGCTCCGACCCGTCAGAAGGGAACGCATCTTCGGTGGTAATGGCATTCGGGAGATAGTACAACGGATACGGCTTGTGCGGAGTATCATCACCATCCATGCCATAGTCGTCAATTGTAACGTATCCTGTGGTCTTGAGATCTTCTTGGTCATCTGGACCTGACATGGTTGAAAGGAGTGAATTCATAACATTGATGTCGAACGTATCTCCAAGATTCTGCTGTCGGACCGTCATCGTTCGAGAAATTGGAGTCGTTAATTCCATGAAAATATGGTCCAATGCGTTGAGTTTCGCGAGAATCTTCTTTGCAATGGAGTATGGTACGGACGGGATGTGGAGCCATGCGTTGTCAAAGGGAGAGACGATGTAGCCCGAGTCGACTGTGAAGATACCTCCGTACATATCATACCGTAGAGAGCCGGAATTAATGAAAATAAGCCTCGAATTACCATGGAGTGTCTTGTCATCGCTAATGAGGTTCTGCAAAACATGGTCCTCCATGAGACTCAGCAAACTGTTGGGACCAGGATACTTAGCCTTCTCGAGAAGATAGTCTGTCGGAACGCAGCCAAACGGATATGTCAAGTTAAGTTCTTGGCGGTAATTGTCGATGATCTTAGAAATCGCCTTGCCATTCTCAGTTCCGAAAGTGCCATCAGGACCAAGCGTCTTATTCGCGTGGAAACTCAACGAGTAAGGGTTGAAGTCGAGATATCTGCGTGAATACTTCAATGGCTTGGCATAGTCTGGGGAATCCTCGGACTTTCCAGGTTCGATGCCCTCAATGCTAAGCCATCCCACAGTCTCCAGAAACCTTCCCGCCTGCAGTGCCGACGCACGGCTGTCCAAGACAGTAAAATCTCGAACGTGAGAATGCCCTCCAAAATACTGAATCGGAATGCTCTTGTGGACGGCACGAATGGCGCGATGAATGGCCCACATCTCGGGCCAGAACCTAATCGGATAGTGGCCAAAAACAAGGAACATGTCGATGCCAGGTTCCCGAATGGCAGACTGAAACCATGCTTGTTGAACGACATCCTCAACTTCAGAAACTCGAGAATTATTGCAGTTGAGCTTAAAGTCGAAAAGAAATCCGAACGACATGATATTTATACCCTGATGCTTCGTAGTAAATCGATAGGATCGTTGGCCAATGTGAACCCACGATCCATTGGACAGCATAATCTCGACGTTGGAAGTAAGGTATCTTCCATCAAAATGCGGGGCAACCATATCATACGTCTGCTGAGTAACTTCGCATTGGTAAAGCTCATGGTTGCCAATGCTCATCAAATCTATCGGAGCCATCATCAAAATTTTTTGGCTAACTTCGCCAGTGGGGAATGTCGCGTCCGATAGACCGTTTCCGTCATGTTGATCGCCATCATCAACGACAATAACGTCAACTCCTTTCTCATCTGCAGTCTCTTTGATATGCTCGATAAATGATGTGTAGTCGCCCCAGTCAGCGGCATAACTTGGCTGCAGTAGATGACCAGCAAGCCAACCGTGAGTGTCAGTGGTGCTGATGAAGTTCAGCTGGCCCCACTCGATGCGACGCAGAGGCAAAGTCTTTGGAGGAGGAGCGCCGGAAGGCTGTTGCAGAGAGAAGACATCCTGGTTGGCGTCTGCAATGGCGGGAAGAAGGGCGTTAGACACGAGCGCCGACAACAATAGCAGTGGGTTTCGATAGAAATGAACCATGGTGAGCTACTTCTTGAGGAACTCGATCTGGAGGATCTCAGAGAGGTCAAGGATGGATGATGGACCTTCTCTTGTCCCACACAGAGGTCGTGTTGTACACAGCTCGGTCATCGCAAACAGTCCATCGAGACATTTTGACTTTAGAAGCGACAACGAACAGCGGACTGGCATTTGCGCAGCGTATTTCCGAGCACAAGGGCAGCTGCGGTGCCGGCCGTGTGATTGCCGGAGACGTCAAAATCATGTTTGGGGAACAGCGAAACCCAGACAAAGAATCGGTTTTGGGCTCTCCAGAACCCTAACCACCACTCGAACGCTTGGCTCTGGCTGGTTGATAGCACCTATTTTGTTCGTGACGAGCCCTCTTCTCCGTACTAAATAAATAACGGAGCCAATGATCCGAAACGCTAGGCAGCACACTACTAACGGCCATTCTGTAGAACGTTGCCAAATTATGTCGCATAATTTACATACTGTAAGTCCGCAGAGCGGAAATGGCATGGCATGCGGCGCACGTTCCACTTATTTTTTGCGCTCCTTTCTTTTCCTCCTATATGATCTCCTTTAAGTCGACAATTTGGAATCCTAAACTACCACACATCAGATGGGGTCGCTTACATTCTTAGTGAGTTGGTACTGCTATCTACCATTCGTGGTGTTGCTCTTGGCATCACTATTAGCTAGGACACCTAAACATAATCCTACGCCACTGGAGATGTACAGTCTTTGGCTTATGATAGGGACCTTTCACTAGACGACCTTGATCGCAAATTCTTTGTATACAATAAATTAAGGAATTCGACGTTACGAATGATAGTCACGGTAATCTGACAAAGAGGGCGTGGGAAGAGAGTACAGTAGTGGCTCTCTATGTAGCATCAGTTAGTTGTACGGGAGCTGCTTTTACGGCCCTGAGAACTACGTTCCATGACTGCCATTCCCCTCAGTTTGACGCGCAATCGGCCTACGCAGCGGATGCCGTCGGCACTGGTTTTGCCTTCTTAGCTAGCATTATTGGATATGGTGCCGCTACGTATGGACTTGTTGGCAGATGGAGAGGTATATTGGCCTGACCAATTCAGTGATTACAATGACGTTGTACAATTTGGGAATCAGATGAATACTTGGCTAAACGACGATTCTACGTGCGGGTCTATGTTAATTGACTTCTGGAGAGCAGGAGAGAAAGTGATGGGGACCAGATGGGATAGAGGTGAAGTAAATGATTGAAAGATACTGTCTCGCACTGTTTGTACTATGCCACCCAAAACAATCCGCTGCTAACCGGTACTCGTCATCATCGGCTTCTAACATGGATCAGATCATTAGACGTGCTACCAATTTGGGCGACGCGTCTTAGTATTGTTGGTTAGTCATGTTTGGCACCTTAAGTTCTCACGTGGGCGTTTGAAATTTTCTCCGGCTTAAGGTACCTGTGCGGTCAAAGCTAGTCCAAAAAGGGAAAGGCCTCAAATTCAGGACAAAAGTTGGTTGAGTGGAACTTAAAATCTGAAATGCGAAAATGAGATTTTGTCAGCTTAAAGACGCGATGCGACTGCCGGGGACGCGTTCAATGGTCATCCGTTGGATTCTGTTATGGCGGTTATGCACCAATACCATTGCCGTGTTGCGATTTCTGCCATTTTCCCTCCAATGAGTGTTACGGTTTAACTGCCGATCAACTGTGACTCCACTCGAGCATCTCTTGGTAAAGAAAAATTTAGGCTGGACGACCAAAACAACAGCCAGCATCCAATTATCGAACGACATGGCTGCTACAATATTACCCCCTCTTCCCGCAGATCGTGCAGATAAGGACCCGTTTGTCAGTTATAGCCATTTGTCGGGTGAGGAACCATTGGTGACGGAATTGGACAAGCACTGGCTGACTGAGATTGTGTATAGCGTTTACTCTCCGTGCCATCGAGCCAGTCGGCCCTCAGTATCTTTCGCATGCGCGTCGTGCTCTCCGCGGGCGGACCTGGTCTGAGGATGAGCGAATCCAAGCCCAGATAAATGTCAAGAATGTCGAGGAAGAGTCTGTCTCCGAGGACGAGGAGGCAGAGGATCCTATTATGCTGAGTCGGGATCCAAAGGATTGGAAGGTTTGTATAATGCGCAATTGCAGACTCCGCATCATAAGCTTACAATTACATAGGGACAAGATCATTACAAGGTTTTGGGCTTGTCAAAGTACAGACATAGAGCTACGGATGAGCAGATTCGACGGGCCCGTATGGACGCAAATGCTTCGAACTCAGTTTCTACGAATGCTAACTTGTTTACTGATGCAGATCGAAAGAAAGTGCTTAAGCATCATCCTGACAAAAAGGCTGCGTCCGGTAGCATTGACGACGATGGCTTCTTTAAGTGCATCCAAAAAGGTAAGCAGTGTTTGTGTGATTGTTCTGCTCAACTACAAGTTGGCTCACATAAACTAGCAATGGAGATCTTGTCCGACCCTGTCAAGCGACGCCAGTTTGACTCAGTCGATGAAGCTGCTGATGTGCAGCCTCCTGGTCGGAAATCTAGAGGCAGTTTTTACAAGGATTGGGGTCTTGTGTTCGAGTCGGAGGGAAGGTTTTCTAAAAAACATCCAGTTCCAAAGCTCGGCAATGAAAAGTCAACAAAGGAGGATGTTGACTTTTTTTACAATTTCTTCTACAACTTCGATTCATGGCGTTCCTTCGAGTATTTGGATGAGGATGTCCCCGACGACAGTGATAATCGTGACAACAAGCGTCACACTGAACGCAAGAATAAGGCTGCACGACAGAAACGTAAGACTGAGGACACGGCCAGGCTTAGAAAGCTAGTTGATGACTGCTTGTCGGTGGACCCGCGAGTCAAAATGTTCAAGGAAGCCGAGCGAAAGGCTAAGGAGCAACGAAAGTGGGAACGTGAGGCCGATACGCGTAAGGCTGCTGAGGAGGCAAGGAAGGCTAAGGAAGAAGAGGAGCGCCGGCGCAAGGAGGAAGAGGAGCGTTCCAAAGAGGAAAAGCTGAACTCCAAGAAGGCTAAAGAGTCTGCAAAGAATGCCAAGAAGAAAAACCGCAGACTTGTCAAGGCCGCAGTTAAGGACGCCAACTACTTTGTGGACGGCGTGGCTTCAGCCTCTATTATTGATTCCACTCTTGATGACGTTGACCTAATCCTGGAAAAAATCGATGATACTGAACTTGTAGACTTTGCGGACAAGCTTAGTGGTGCTAAAGAGAAGGATGCTGTCAAGGCAGTGTTCTTGGAAGCTGGCGCGGGCTTAATTGGCTCTGGTAAAGTGAAGGAGACGGATTTCAAATCGATTAGGGCATAGAAATTAAAAGGTTTGATACTGACTATTCACTGTTTTGTGACGCATTGGTGAAGGATTAAAAGTTATAAGGTTGTAGATAGGACATATTGCGGCGGATTTGGATAGTATTTCTTTACAGAATTTTGGCTCTCTTGCCTTTGTAATATGACTGACTGGCAGCGAAAGTCTTGCCATTCCTCACTACTGAATGACCGGATTTAGTGGAAGTTTGATACATTATTCGATTGTTGCAGTGAGAAAAAAATGAGACTAAGGATACATAGTGCAGTGGCTTGCCTAGTTGCGGTGGTTGCTGTCCAAAGTCTTTTTGCAGTGACTCTTCCGCCGCGCCTCAAATCGGTTCGTTACGCGCGACTCACTTCCACGCGACCTTTATTACAATTTCATTCAGATCCTCTTGAACCGCAAACACCTTCATTGTATTGCTTTTTTAGCACAATAGATTTATAGGATTTCGCTCGCCGAGAGATCCGTAGGTGAGAATCAATATCAAATCATGGCTACGAAACCGTCCGAAACTATATTGCGGCGCCAACTTCGTGAAATATCACGGAACGGTATTCCTGGTTAGTCGTTCTTGCTTCCAACTGGTCCTGTGTTGGATGTTGGAGGTTCACTGCTGACTTCGACAACTATAGGCATATCTGCAGGTCTATTAGAGGACAACATTTACCAGTGGGAGGTTCTCTTGATAGGGCCGGACGACACCTTATACGAGGGCGGATTCTTCAAGGCACGGCTATCCTTCCCTGAGGACTATCCTCTTCAACCTCCAAAAATGAGGTTCGAGACGGCGATGTGGCACCCAAATGGTATGAACCCTGTGAAATGGACGATCATTCGACGTTAGCGATTGACTGTTTCGATAGTTTATCAAGATGGAAACGTCTGCATAAGTATTCTTCACCCTCCTGGCGAAGACAAGTACGGTTATGAGGACGCCGGGTATGCGGAGATTTACTATTTACTATCCGTCTAATGCATGACGAGAGCTGAACTAACATCGCGATAGTGAGCGTTGGCTCCCAGTGCATTCCCCCGAAACTATTCTGCTGAGCGTCATTGCAATGCTCTCATCCCCGAACCCTGATTCGCCTGCCAATATCGATGCTGCCCGCGAACTTAGAGAAGATTGTAAGTGGCCGGTGCTGTCTGCAGATTCGGAAGCGCAGTGAGCTAAATAATAACCTTCAGATCCCGCATTCAAGAAGCGCGTGCGCAAACTCGTCAGAGAAAGTGCCGAGGCGCTATGAACGTTGGCAGTCGATGTGACCATTAGCGGAGTCTGTCGTACATCTAGCATTTCCTGTCATTTGTCTCCGGAATATGTCATCTTGTTTGATTGATATCGCTAAACTCATTCCCCAATCTACGACCCTGCTCAGGCTTTTCCCAAATGTTGCGTTCTAGTATTGTTTGTCAAATTTGAAGACTGTCCATTAACAATACGTTAGCCAGAGTGGTATGCAGTTAACGTATCTCTAATCGTCTTCGTGTATTTGTTCTGCGGTGGCTTGTTTTGGTCAGGACGTTTGATTGCTCCTGTTGACTTTGTGCTATGGACTTGCCTCTCCGCTCATTGGCACAGTTTTGTATGTTCTCATTTTGACTTTGTACTGTCTCAGTATGATCGGCGCACTTGTTTGGTTTGTATAGTCATCTACCGTTAATGGATATTTCATAGCCAGTTATCATTGTCATAGGCTTTGATTCGTGCTTGTCCTCTCCCTTGCGTTCTTGTTGATATGGCACAATATATGGACGACAACACATCATTGTTTTATGGACTTCACAGTATTTCATCCCACAAACACCCCGCCCCTCTAATAAAATTCTATTAAACTCCACCTGCATACATATAGTTTGTGTAAATGTGCCGCCGAAAAAAACTTTTGAGCGCATACAAATACTTAATTTGATTGTACACCGTTGTCCGTTAAAGATGAAAGCAAAATAGAAGGGAAAAACTGTTACTGCTCACGACAGATCGAAGCTCTAAATAAAACTGTTACATGAAGCCTGTACCGTTCACAAAATGCAAGTATGATAAATAAATTCATTGGACAGCAGCGCTTCGCTTCCTGCAACACAACCTCCAATCCGATACTCCCACGCTAGATTGACGACTCATATACCATGATATATCATATTCGTAGTTTTTACTTAAGCAGTGGCCTTGGTGTTAAGAATCAGAGCCACAATAAGACCGTACAGACCCAAGACTTCGGCGAAAATCAGGATCAAGACCTATTACTATATTAGCGAGCGTGCTAGGACCAATGACGCAATGGTATATCTTACCATGCCGACAAAGAGCTTGGGCTGGAGCATAAACTGCCGAACGCCCTCATCGCCAACAATACCAATAGCGTATCCCGCGGCTAATGCCGAGAGGCCAACGCATAGACCGCAAGCAAGATGCAAGAAACCAGAGAAAAGAGAATAGTCGTCATCTGGTGACATATCACCTACGGGATCGTTAGATGTATTCAAGCACTTATTAAGATCCACTCCCTACCTGCGATCAAGACACTCACGACAAGACCATAGACGGCCAAGATACCAGACATAATAACAGGAATCAAACTCTAGAGGATTCTCACGTTAGTTTTCATGTTTTCCTCCTTCTTGTATCCTGGTCCGAAGAGTAGTATAGAATTGTGACAGGGAACCTCACCCGCATGATTAACTCAGGCTTGAATGTACCAACACCAGCAATACCGATACCACTCTTAGCAGTACCAATGGCGGAGCCGAGGGACGACAAAATGATGGCCGACGCGCATCTAAACCAAAAACGGTGGTTAGCGTATAGTGCAAGTGGCAGCAAATATGGCCGGAATGTGTGCGAAGTAGCGGACAAATGCGACAGTGATAATTAGCGCGCGGGCTGAGTGATAATCGAGTCAATCTAAGCTACTAGTGTACCCGGAATCTGCCTATTATCAAATTGCTGTTGTATCAATCGGGCGCGATAAATATTGACACTCAACAACCATTAGCTTAATATACATTCCATCTTGTGCGCCATCATATTGAATATATCCACTTCGTTGTGTCGGCAGTCTCCTTAACACTTCACACTCACTCCATCCATCCAAAGTATGCCCGCCCCCCCACACACCGCCTTTCCTTAAACCGATTGACAGTTGCATAATGCTATACAATTGGAATAGATGCTGACTGCTATGCCTGTGTCTGCAAAGCAGAGTGACACTGGGTAGGACTGTCTGCTTTTGTTCGCTATCTCCACCAACATTCACGTAACATCAGAACCAGACATACCCAGCAAAGCCGAAGAATGGCGCGAAGGGAGGGGTAAGCTCGTTTTCCATATCGATGGCGAGAAAAACTATATGCGTGATAGAGGTGAGTACAAAATTGCTGCGAAAGAGACAAAAGGAACAAACGGAACGAAGGCAGACGCAAGCGAAGGGGCGATGGCTGATAGGGCTGCCCGGGTAACTAGGACTGCAGTTGAAGACAGATTATTATTGTAGACAGTGGTCAAGTCAAGCTGCAAGCTCCAGCCAGAGCTGGCCGCAGACGTGACGCCGCGGCCAACCAGCGCCGCCCGATAAGGATTGACGGACCACAACGTCGGCGTTAATATGCCACAGATGAGCCACAATGACTTCAAATTCGCATGCCATATATGTATGATACATTTAATATTAATGTCATAACTATTACTGCAACGAAATGCCACAACTGCCGCGGTGCTGAGCATGTTGATGCTAAGTCTATTCTCGCTCTACAAGTTTGGTCACTAGAGTATGAGCCAAACTGTAGGCCACCAACTCGAACTTCGTGCCGCTCTTGATCCAGCTGCGCCTGTTCGTGGTTGCCATACCAAATGGTCGAGCTGTCCGGCCATTCAGTGGTCTCGCCTTTGCACGGCCAGTCAGATTCCGACTATTTCCCTTTTCCCGCAAGACCTTCTCCGCAGCCCTCCCCAGCCCAAGTTACGCTGGTTTCTGAGTCGCCAACCCCGGCAGTGCTTCCGGGGTTGCCCGCTTATAAGCCGCCGGGAGCATCTCCGCATAATGTCAGCCAGACAAATCTACATCAGAATTATATCTACCAGCAGCAGGCTGGCGTTCAAGAACAGATCAGCAAGCAGCATGCTCGCCTTGCCCTGCAATCTCGTCAGTCCGCGCAGCATCTTCATCATCCTCGTAGCTCTACGAATCTAGCTGCGGCTGCGCAAGTCAATGGATCTTCTCCTTCTCAGAAACCTTCTGCCAACGGACCTCTCAAATCCACGGCAATGGCCACCACGCATGCAAACGGTGCGAATAGATCCGGTCGGGAGCGCACAGCTTCTGGTTCATTAAACGGCAAACCTGCTCCTCCAACTCACGTTCCATCACTTCCGGTTTCGTCTTATTCATTCTCCCATCCTCATGCTCCGTCACATTCAACTATTGTTATGGCCTCTAGAGGTAAGCCCCTGGTCTACCCGGCCTCACTTTCTGCTGTAGCAGAAGCATTTGTCGAGCGGCTGCAGGCAGGAGATCGAGTGAAGGATGGACTCGCTTATAAAAACGCATTTACGGGCGCTGAAGCTATCGATCTGCTCATGTACATTCTGCAAACACCGGACCGGACTCTTGCTTTACTTCTCGGACGTGCGTTGGATGGCATGAAACTTTTCCATGATGTCACATATGTCCATAAGCTTCGTGACCATCAGGACGAAGTCTACCAATTGCGAGATGCACCGGAACTTGATAGTCGTCTCACTTCTACTCCTACACCTGAACTGGAATATGACGAAGACGAATTCTATGATGAAGAGGACACCGAGGAAGATTCAGAGCGGCGAGCGTCCACTACAACTTCGATTCCACCGTCATCGCCCGCTACACCGGCTTCAATTACAACCGACGCCTCAAAGCAAGCAAAGATTCTGACAGCGGGGATTAATGGTATATTCATGCTTATGACCGAATGCTATTCGCCAACATGCACGAGATCTCAAGTTTGTTACGCGGTTCATTGTCCTAAGCGGCTCGAGCAACAATTCCGCGTAAAAGAGTTGCATCCAACGTCCTCAACGTCATCGACTGCTATTACCTCAACGGCATCGGAAATTGCAAAGATTTCCTCGACCACTGGAGTTCTGCGGCGTCAAAATTCCACTGGGTCACTTAATACGGAGGAGAACGAGAAAGAGAATAAGCTCTGGATTCATTCAGTGCCAAAGGACATTGCTGATTCTGTCGATGAGCATGAGAAAATGCGACAGGAAGTCATTTGCGAAGTTATTTATACCGAGCGCGATTTTGTGAAGGATCTCGAATACATTCGGGATTTCTGGATCATACCCCTTCGGAAATCTAATATTATTCCGGAGCACCGACGAGAAAAGTTTATTCGCACAGTATTTTCCAATATCATGGAAGTTCATGCTGTCAATTTTCGGTTAGCAGAAGCCCTGACCAAGCGCCAGCAGCAAGCTCACGTCGTGAAACGAATTGGAGATATCATGTTGGAGCATGTACCGCGATTCACACCGTTTATCAAGTATGGTGCCAATCAATTATATGGAAAGCATGAATTCGAGAGAGAAAAGTCCACAAACTTGCTCTTTTCTAAGTTTGTCGATGACACAGAGCGAATGAAGGAGTCTAGAAAGCTAGAGCTTAATGGCTATTTGACCAAGCCGACAACGCGGCTAGCGAAGTATCCATTATTGCTTGAGCAAGTTCTCAAATACACTCCAGAAGATTCTCCCGATAGAGAAGGTGTCGGCAATGTCATCGCGCTTATAAGAGGCTTTCTCACTAAGCTGAATATTGAGACCGGCAAGGCCAATAACAGAATTGACTTGATGCAACTTAGCCGCAGTTTAGTGTTTCCTCCGGGTGAATACGTGGATCTCAAATTGACGGAGGAAGGTCGACAAATACTGTTTCAAGGCTCTCTGAAAAGGAGATTACAAGATCAACAAGCCGATGTCACAGTGTACCTCTTGGATCATTGCCTGCTATTTATACGAAAGAAAGTTGTGAACAGAAGAGAACAGTGCAAGGTTTTCAGAAAGGTTTGGTTCCTTCTCAGTCAATACTAATTGATCGAAGAGTTAACTATGTGGTAGCCGATACCTCTCGAACTTTTAGTGCTATCTCAGTCAGAAGAAGGAGCTAAGCGACCGTCCTCGTCTCTCATCCCGTCAAGTCGATCTGCGCCGTCTCGATCAGAGGGTGCCAACAATAAACATCCACTAACATTCACGCACTTGGGGCGTCGGGGATACGAGCTTACTTTGTATGCGCCCACCTATGTTAGTCGCAAGAAATGGGTGGAATCTATCTCGTCACAACAGCGGGTGCTTCGTGAACGAGCCGGAATATATGTCAAGACCATTCTTTGCACAGGATTTTTTGATAGTTCTAATAGAGTCAATTGTGCGGTCCCTTTCGACGGTGGACGCAAGATGCTCTACGGCACTGACAACGGTGTATACATGTCGGACACTCGACCTGCGCGAGGATTGTCGCGCATTCCCCGACCGCAGAGAGTCGTGCCCGTTTCGAACATTACACAACTGGAGGTTTTGGAGGAATACTCGATGTTGCTGGCATTATCCGACAAGACCCTTCTTTCTTGGTCGTTGGACACGTTTGATACGGATGGAGGCGGTAATGGTTCTGCTGGTAATGGAGCCAATAGTCCGTCAGTGGTGGCTGCGGCTAGACGACCAAAAAAGGTTGCTACGCACATTAATTTTTTCAAGTCTGGGATCTCATTGGGTCGTGTGCTTGTATGTACGGTCAAAACGAATGCCATGACGACGACAGTGCGGGCACTGGAACCTGAGGAGCCTCACTCTCGTGGTAAGAAGCAGACAGCTTTCCGAAGATTACTTCAGGGCCAGAGCGAGGGTCTCAAGGTGTTTAAGGACTTCTATGTTCCTTCTGAAGCTATTTCACTGTCCTTTCTCAAGTCGAAGGTTTGTGTGGGCTGTGCAAAGGGTTTTGAAATTGTTTCCTTGGAGACGTTGGACACCCAGTCACTTTTGGATCCGGCGGATACTTCGCTGGATTTTGTCATGCATAAGGAAGGACTGAAGCCAATAGCAATTTACCGTATTGAGAGTGATTTCTTGCTTAATTATTCTGATTTTTCTTTTTACGTCAATCGAAACGGGTGGAGGTCGCGCCCTGACTGGATGATTTACTGGGAGGGCCTACCACAGTCATTTGTGTTCTGCTTCCCGTACATCATCGCATTCGAGCCTAGTTTTATCGAGATTCGGCATGTTGGTAGTGGTGCTTTGGTCCATATTATTACGGGCGAGAACATCCGGTTCCTTCACGAGAGTACTAAGGAAATCCTCTATGTTTACGAGGATGATAACGGAGTTGATGTCGTTGCATGGCTTAACTTCTGGGAATCAGCGCTTAGTAAAACAGCAGTTGGGCACATTGACAACGATGTAGCAATCGGCAATGGGGTGCAGAGGTTGGATGATTGATCTAAAGAGGTTCACGTATTTATTGCGACCATACTTGTAAGAATCGGTCAGTCTTAGCCGGAATCTTGGTCATCAAATGATCGTTGATTGAGCAGTGAGTTTTGTTACATTAGGTACAGGTGTTCGGGAGAAAGGTTATTAATGTGATGTATGATGACTACTATATATTTGTATATGATGCCCGACTGTTTCAAGAGCATAAACATATCGGAGGTGTGCGCTGTTAGCTCATTTTGTTAATAATATTTGGTGTGTAGATATTGAATTTACTTGAGTTATGTTTACTATTTTTTGATACGCCGTCGGAAGCTTGGGGTCTTGTGGAACGTTGGGTTAGGTACACTGACGGTGATCCCGGTGTACACCAAACAATCAGTCAAATGTGCGCGGCTTAATCATGCGATGGACGGCGAGCGAAACTGTTCTTAGTTTATGAGACAGGGACACAGGCGTTTTTGGATCAAATTCAAAGTTTAAAGGAATTCTGCCAGCTCAGACCGAAAAGTCGTGTTGGGTCGACAGTGCCGGGGTAGTTTCCGGCGTCCGTGGACGATTTACGACGTAGCAACAGAAGAGACAGGACAACCGTGGACAAAAACGTCTCATTACCTGCATGAAGTATCACTAAGATGAACGTTTTGATCCCTAAATCTCGCCGTCCAAAGTTCGCAGTCAAGCTCACAATTCACGACCTAGCGAACATTCCCCTCGTTTCTGGTTTCGTTTTCGTACGCTGGCATCTACAAGATTCCGCTCGCGGTGATGCACGTGGCAGGACAGATAAAGTGCCCATTAAAGACCACAAAGCGATATGGAATTACGAGAGGGAGATAGCGCGGGTTAGATTGGTGATTGAAAAAGACGGGATGCTATCCGACAAGCACGTTGTATTTGAAGTTGTGAGCGAACATGCAGGTGAGAAGGTCGAGTTAGGAACATTGCAACTCAGTATCGCAGAATTTGTGAAAGAAAAACCCACTGGAAGGAGATATCTGCTGCAGGATAGTAAAATCAATTCCACCATTAAGGCAGGCGGGTCCCTGTGGATATGTCATGAGAAGAGAAAATTAACTCCTGTTTGCAGATAACGCTAGATTGCAGACAGCTATCGGGAGATGCTAACTTTTCTACGTATGTGGGTGATGAATGCTGAACTATGGTAATGTTCTAATTACCTAATTAGCCCTCCGTTGTCCTCGGGGCAAGTGTTTGGCGGCATTACTGGCGTAATAGCGGAACAAAAAGAGAAAGACGATCCTTTGCGTATGGTGACTCACTTACGAATATTCTCAATCAGTGTTTAGTTTGACTGACGTACTTCTCCAGATGTCCCATCGCAACTCATTGTCGCGACGGAAGCAACCCCAAGTCTATACAGAAAAACACTTACTGCGTCATGGCAGCGGCAGGACGGCGAATTGCCAGCTGAAGAATGCATTGAAGATTTATTTGCTGGAGGCGACGGTTGGGCGAAAGACGGCGACGGCTTGAGCAGGGGCCGTCGGGCGACAGATGACGCGGCGCATCCGGACGTTGTCGGAACAGTGCCTGGTGCTGGAGTAGGTATAAAAAGAAAGAACGGAGAGATTATGGGATGGGCGGAGAGGGACGATCTACGGAGCTGGAAGATTGTGGGACGACGTGCTGCCGTATCTGGACTCCAATCCAAATGAATTGTACAATAAGTCCAGCACGCACAGGATTGTATCATGACTAGCTTTAATCCTACATGGTAGACGCTAAATAAAGAACAACTTAGGCACCATAAAAGTGCAAACATAGATGAAGAAATCAAAAATAATAATATACATCAGGAAGTCACGCCCATCTGTGCCTGAAGCACGAAGCTAAGCCAGATCTCCCATAATTGATATATTACAGCATAACCCATATGATAACTATTAAGTGTCTTACATTGAATATCTCAACGGAAGACACATGCTTCTATCCCGCTAATTCCTCTATATCATAATCATACTATCAAACGATAGATATATGCGACACTATTGCCATGCTGATGTTCTTACAAACATCCTAATTCAAGCAAACTCCTGGCGGCACCAATCTGGCCAGGCGTGCCTTTAATGGCGGAGCTGGGTAATTGGCTCTTATATGGACTGCTGAATATTCCAGAACTTCCCTCAGCGTCAGCGCCTAATTTTGGCACAGCAGGGAGCCTCTTATCCGGAAGGCTCGATCGCTTGCGAGCAGGTGTAACCACGATCACGCTGTCGTCTTTCAAACAGACGCTGCTCTCTGCCAAGGTTACGCGGCGAGTGCGCTTCTTCGGGAAATCCTTGGCAATGGCACCGGAATGCCTGGTTCTCTTGGGTCCACCGTGGCCCTTTTTCAAATTACCTTTCCGGCCTCCATTATTGGCGGCGGTATCGAACGAATGATTAGCTGCTCTGCTTGCAGACTTAACTGACGTTGAATGAGGGACGCTAGAGTGGTGAATGAAACTTCCCATCTTTTTCCGTCGTGGTAGCTGAGCTCTGTTACTTACACCGGTCGCTATTCTAATGGCTGCATCAGACATGACCGCAGGAAGACTCTGTAGTCGCATGGCAGCAATGGAGGCGCTAACGTTGGCGTCAGCATTATATAGGGAGGCAGCTCGCATCCCTGCAATTGTGTGGCTACCAGCAAATGTCTCGCTGTCTAGTGATATATGAGACGATGACATCAGTGGTGAGATGGAAGACGTCAAAGTAGTCGGTTCTCGCTGAGACGCAGATGGCGGTAAAGGAAGGTCGCCGAGTGGTGTTGTGGTCTGGTTGATTTTGACCTTGTATATGGCCAGCCGAAGTCTCATTCGCAGGCGGTCGGCATGCTTACAATGACAACGATCAGCCAAAGTTCATACGCGAAGAATGAATAAGTATACCTCTTTGCAACTGTATCTTCTGGCGACTGGATCTACAGGCGGACGCGGTGAAGATTGCGAGGATGTAGTATGGCTGTGCGGGTTCTATTTAGTATTTGGTTGCGTTAGGCACTAATAAAGTCACAATGTAATAAAGGTGCTCATTACCTCGTCAGTCTCCGGGGCGTGTCGAATGTCCATATCCTGAGTCGACCGCTGCTGTGGACTACTGGGCAAGCCGATGTTACTTTGAATTTCAACGTTGCCATCCAACGCGACTTTTGAACCAAAGCCTTGCGCTTGACCGGTCTTGTATCCTTTAGGACTGCAGTCCACTGTAGCCCCAAGTATATCGACAGGCTTATTGATAGCGATGTGGGGAGAGTGCATGATATTAGCCGACACATCGCCGAGGACGCGCCTGGCGACTTGAGAAGACGCGGTCATGATTGGATGGAGAGGACGAAAGCAAGTAGTAGAAGCAATAGTAGAAGCAAGGGAAAGAGCGGCGCCGACAGTGCGGACGGAGGAATGGGATGGAGAGGATGGACGAGGTTCACCAGCGGTCGCGCGGTTGTGTTGAGCGCAAGAATGCAACGCGCGAAGAACGCGGCCCCCCGAGCACGCAACAAAACAATAGTACACTTACCCGGCTAAACACGTAAAGTTACCCGGCCTAATAATCGCTGCCGGGACACATCGCTGAGTCCCGACAATCCACACGCGTCGCTCGATCGCCCCGTCGTGGCGACTAAAATGATGCACCTTATGCAACTGTACGGACGAGATTTACGAGTTTTGTGAATTATTGGGGAAAACCATGAAAACGCGTTCTAGACTGAAGTCGCCGCCACAAGGAGTGCACGTGCGCCAGCAAGCGAGACGCGCTAAACTAAGCGCCGCGTTAGTGTGCCCCTGGGCCGGCCGTTCGACACGTGCACAACGCCAGCGCCGCATTGTGCTGCCATCCACCTCTCTGCCCTTGTCCGAGAACACCTCGCTCATAACTCCTCGCTCACGGCAAACCTCTGCTTGCTCATGCTCCAACGCTTTACCGTCCTGGAGAATAGAATTGAACACTCATAGCTACTCAGATCGTACTCAGCGCTGCCAGTTCCCTCACGATCGCTGCCGCCAGTTCAGATAAACGGGGCTTCGATTTGACCGCCCAGCAGCTTCCTTCCTACTCCGTACACAGTCGCATGTTGATAGTTACATGGCAGCGCTCACTAACGCAATGACATCCGAAACTTCGCAGTTAAATGCCGTGGTGGGCAGTGGAGTTAGTGAACGCTTCACGTCTGACCCACCAATCGGATCACCGTCGCCATCGGCGCCTCTTTCACAGTCGACTATGCCGGCGCCTCCGGTTTCAAAGTCCGGCACAATGGCTCGTCGGCAGTTATCCTGTGAATACTCAAAAGACCCATACTCGAAGCTTCTGCAATACTACGAAGCTTATCTGCCCCCTCCTAGAAAGCAAGGACGATGGGTCGACTCCCCTGATGGCGAGAAGACAGTATGGGTGCCTGACAGATTCTCTATGGCTTCTACCTCTAGCATGATGTCAACCAGCGACGACTTGGAACTGTCTCTAAGTGATGCTGCGAGCGACTGTCAAGGCTCAGTTTCCATCGGTGAACAATTCAACGGCGGTGCTTGGCCCATCAATATTCGAGTCATTCCTCCCACACCTGCCCCGAGTATGCGGAATAGTAAGTCCGTTCGACGAAATCGCAGCACACAGAGCACTCGAAGCATCCGAAGTAATCGAAGGGGGACAGTTGCAGGTATGGGTCTATCTCGTCTAAGTTTCAACCTCATTGCTCATATTTTGCAGATGAACCCACTACGTTGTCTCCAATAAATGCAGACTATATCCATTTTTCCCGATACATAGCAAATGGTAATCGTGTTCACTGTTGACGGCTTGATATTAGACACTGATGTCTCCAGGTGAAGTACTTGAACATCCTCAATCGTCGCCCCCTTCTCGCCCGACTACACCGTTGAAGCAGCGCCGTCTCTCGGGAGCATGGGCCGAAATAGATAACGATGCCGCAGCAGTTTTGCAGAATTTGACGCCACGCAATCGTCCCAAAGACCCGCAGTCGGCTGTGAGTTATCGTATCGATCAACAACAGATTTCGAGTCATCAGGAGGGCGACTGTCATCGAGGAAATTCATCCCGCAGGAAGGAAAATTCAGTTTGGGCTTGTACGTTACATACGACAGTCAATGACATAGATACGACGCAGTGGAAGTCCTACGAGTCAAGGCCACCAGACGACGCCGGAGTTGTCCATAAAGACCACCGCGGCGACAGGCACATACGTGAAGAAGAACTTGATTCTTCCGACAGCGAGACGGTAGCCAGCGACTTAGATGAGGACTTCGGATATGATGCTTATCATAGCACACTACGATACACAACTGAAAGTGACACAGTAAACGACTGTGATCGGACGCAGGCAGTTGAGCGGTCGCCTTCGTCACTAACTATTGGCATCAATAATCGTCATTCAATCGGTCCGGATTGCCGGCGCGATAGAATTATTCGGGAGAGCGGCCATAATTCCCCGTTGGATGCTTACCCCTCGGCTCGGAAAGAAAGGAAATTTAGTGCTTCCACTGTTCTCTCAACTGTGAGTAGCATGAAGTCCTCGTCGGCGAGCACCCCTAGCTCATCAAGTGGAAAACTATCATGGAAGAAGATCTGGGCCAATAAATAAACGCCACATGGAATAGGTACGCATACGGTCAATCTATCAAATCTGACTGTAACATTCCAAATCCTATCAAGACGAAATATTTATAGCAACGTTAAGGTTGGCTTGGTTGATCCAGTTTCAGCTAATCCTGTAGTAAGTCGGCTCGTATGATAGTGGTTTCGTCTTTCAGAAGAAGTGTATCTGTCATTTGAGTTCACATTCCATTGCACTCACAACTCAAAATGCCGGTGCTAGGTGCTAGGGCAGATTGCTTCCTAAAGTGGAAAAAGCCCTAACCTTGTCAAAATGTAGCAGCTGCTAATAATTGTCAACAGCTCCGAAGTCGAGAATAACATTGTTATATAAGCCCTCGCACTTCGATCAAGTCGTTAATAGCATTCCCGTGTTTATCGTGAGACCAGAGACCGTCTTCATAGTAGTATTACGAAATCTACTTTTTGGTCTAATGTTGTATGCTCGCCCCGACATGGAATACAAGCGAATCTCCATCAATTGATTCCGGTTAGCTTAAAGCAATTGTCCGAAATGTCTACCTTCGACGACGATGATCTTTTCACGGATCTATAGTAAGTCAGGTTGGTATTGTGCTCGAAATGGACGTACTCTAACGGTCTGATCTAGTGCGGACGACGATTCAGCTCCTATCGCCGACGTGTCGGCTACAACTGCATCAAACTTAGCCACTCGATCTGCTGATTTGAATGGACACCCAGCTGAGACTCGAGGAAGCACATATGCAGAAGCTCCACTTCCGCTAGTAGAGATTGACAAAACACACAGATCTGATTCTTATGATGTGGAGGATAGTGCCGAACTAGGAGATGATGAAGGAGCTGCGCAGCGTTTGGCCGCCGATAGGAGCGAGACAGAGGAGTACTCGAACCAAGATGATGTGTCGAAAGAAGACGGGTAGGATATTCTATTATTTCATGTAACGTTCGTACAGATTGGCTAATCAGGGTCGCAGGAAGATGTTTATCGGTAAGCTGCTACAGATGATGGAATAGCTGATCCGGTATTAATTCGATGGATTTGCTTTGCTTGCAGGTGGTCTGAACTGGGACACCACTGACGGTACACGTTCTGGTTTTCCTATACGTCTATGGTGCTAAGTAATGCTATAGAAACCCTGTTTAAATACTTTTCTCAGTTTGGAGAAGTCACCGAATGCCAGATCATGCGCGAAGCTACCACCGGTCGGTCGCGTGGGTTTGCATTTCTGACTTTCAAAGATTCGAAGTGCGTGAACACTGTGATGGTCAAAGAGCACATCTTAGACGGCAAAATAGTGCGTATGAGTAAACTAGGCTTTCTCTAATTCGATGCTAACTCTAAGCAGATCGATCCTAAGCGAGCAATTCCTAAAGAAGAGCAAGAGAAGACGTCCAAGATTTTCGTAGGCGGAGTTTCGCCACTTGTGACTGAGGCAGAATTTCGGAACGTATTCTCACGGTTTGGCCGTATCTTAGACTGCAGCCTCATGATCGATAAAGATACTGGCCGGTCTAGGGGATTTGGATTTATTACATTTGAATCAGATTCTGGGGTTGACAATACTCTGGCAAACTGTCCTCTGATGATTGGGGGTAAGATGGTAGGACTATTGGCTATTCGTTATATATCGCCGCAGAATTGCTGACAGTCGTATAGGTTGAAGTCAAGAAGGCGCAACCTCGGGGACGAGATGAGTATGGCGCCAACGATTCTCACAGGCAACAGTACGCGAATTATGATGAAGACTATAGTTCTCAGCAAGATCAATCTGGACAAGGATTTAATGGGGACCTGGCGGATCCGTTTTACGCTAATGGAATGACACCATCTATGTTAGCCAAATACTGGCACCGCATGCAGGCATACGTGGTGGCTCTGCAACAGATTCAAGCCAGTGGGATGAACGCCTTCCCTGCATATTCCCACACTCAAGGATATGGTCCTGAAGCTCAGGTAAGTGTGCGAAATAGTCAAGCGCAACCGTATTACCCGGGCCCGGGCAGAGCAGTGTATGATGCTCCGCGGTTTTCCGACAGCGCAGTTGGCTTGTCGTATGAGGTATGGTTTTGTCGTATCCATTCTCTTGCTCTCAAGTCTGACTGTTGCTTTAGGATGAGAACGCTGGTGATGTAGCCCACCAGAACAAGAATAGTAAGCCTATTGCTACAGGATCGGTAAATGGTATGAATTGCTTGAAGCTGTTTGTTCGCTGGCTCTGTTGACAAATTTTCAGATCGACTGGAAGCGAGTGCGCAAAACGACAGTAAGGAGCGAGAGAGCCTGCACACTTCTCAGTCGACAAGTACTATATTACAGCGGCAGACACAGCAGTCGGTACCCGATTCAGAAGCGAAAACAACAGTAACTGAGGAAAGACAGAATACTCCCGACGGTACAAACGTAGTACCTCAGGCATATCAGTCCCATCTGCAAAATTACAGCAATTATCAGCCAAATATCCCAAGTGGTCCCAGGTCATATCGAAGCCAATATCAAGTCGGGGTGCCTCCAACAGGGCCCAGGCAAGGTGGATATATGTATAACAGAGGAAGAGGGAGTATGTCGCGTGGTCGCGGCGGCTATGTGAATCGTGGAAGTGCGAGCGGATACTTTCCATATGCTCGCTAACTTTGTTCAATAATAGGTAGTGTATTTACTTTGGTGTAGTTTGGGTCATAGGCCCATCAAAGAACGTACATTTTGATCCAGTGTATACCTAAGATAGATTTCTGTCATAGAAACGATGCTAAACATAATAGACTAACGCTATGTATACCAATAACCGTCATAAAAGTCATAAGTTCGTTATTCATAGTCCTAATTCAATTAAGACTGCCAAGATTTCTTGCCGGTGCTCAATAGAGGCCCGCGCTTGACCATGACCACTGTCACGTAGCTCACAAGTGCAATATGACGAGCCCAAAGAATAGTGATTATGACATTAGACGTGACATGTTCAAACGAAATCTTATGCAGTATACTAATCTTCCTGGAATGTCGCATCGTGAGTATGAAACCTGGCGCCACGACGCCCCGAACTGTATGGCTCGCAGGAGATCCGTCAGCAGGCGCAACCTTTTGTAAGCAGCAATGGTACTTCATAGACGGCAGGACGTGAAAGATACCCCATATAACAAAGTTTAACGCACTTATAATGAGATACACTAACAAATTTGCACGCCCAGGATTCGATAACAGTTCCGAATAGCGATTGCGAAACTGAGCTTCAGCGTCCTCTACACTGTTCTCCAGTTCCTCGATTTCACAGCCAGGTGGCATACCAAGGGACTCCATAGACGATGCGGACTGGCCGCGCCTACCATGACTACGGCCGCTGCCTTGCAGTAATAATTGTTGATTTTCAACTCTGGCTCGTAACCTTAAGGCATTGTTAACTAAATGCCTTTCAGACGAGACGTTGTCTTCGCTATCACTGTCCTCAAACGTTGAATTGCCAGGGCTATCAGTGCCTATGACCTTCAGTTTCAAGAAAGTGTCGAGCGGCGGACGTGGGTCCGATTTCCGTCTTCTTGTGGTTGTTGGTGAAACAGACTTAGGGCTGGCAGGAAGTTGAAGCTGTTGCTCGCGGGTGCCGCGCTCAAATCGGCGCAGCGAGCCTGGTGACATGGGAGATGGAAGCATTACATTTTGCGTGACATCTGCCAAGTTACCATCGGAGTATCGATAGCGATGAATTCCAACCCTAGAGCTGAAGATAGCAGACGAGCGGGACGGGGAATTATCGGAGACTCGGCGAGAGCTCTTCGCATAAGATACTGCATGCTGTACTAATTGAGAGTTGGCAATCGTTCTGTTTGGGTCAATAGAGGAAAGAGGTGCGGAGTATGTTGTGTCACCTTGCCGACCTTTCACCGTTGGAAAATCGAAGCCATCGTTGCTGTCCATGCGACCGACAATGACCTTCGTAGATATCGAGAGGAGTTCAGACGCTGTGAAGTCCACAGACTGGACCATAGTCGTGTCGGTGATGCACCCCGAGGCCGGACAGGAAGAAAGACACTTGATCAGCGGGGTTTGTTTATCGTTGCCGATGGTCCGTCCTCGCATCGCTCGAAGTTCGCTTTAGCGCGCATATTTGATTGATATGCAGCGACAAAGAAATGACGTGCACGTGTCAGAACTAACTGTGCCACGGGCACTAGCCACTTGGGCGCAGCATGGTCGGCACGGCCGGGATCGCAGCTCAAGGCTTATTCGCTCGCTTTTTACGGACCTCACAGTGCGAATACTGGGTTATCTACCGCTCTATATTTGTTTTTGTTTACACTAGTTTAGCAGGACTAAAGTGGTTGGGTGTAACACGCAAATTTATCGAAATTTTCGGCGAAATCATGCCGGGTTGATCAGGATCCGAATGGCAAGATCTAACTTATTGCTGGTAGCGATGTACTGAATTTGTCTAATGTTATAACGTAGTTGTGGCTTTCGGTTCTTGGTTTCTGCCTCATTGCGTTCTATGTAGTGTGGGTTATGAACTACTTCTGCACAATCAAACGCACACCAAGCTATCTCGTCGTGGCATTGTTCTGCGCCGTGTACATCCCGTTTTCCATCATATTATTGGTTCCCATTGATCTAGCGTCATCGACGTCTGAGAATCAGCCATTACTTGCGTTGCCGCGGAACGTGACCTTTGCAATATGGAGAGTGGTGTACTGGCTCGCTTTCTTCCTGACGTGGTATGATTTTCCACGATTGAAGGTTTCGCAAGTTTCTCTACAGTTACTTACTTCCCTGGTTAGGCTTATACTGCCTGTGCTACAAAGCTATCTGGAATCAGGTCACAATGATAATGCAAAGAAGATACGTGATGCTCTAAGAGCTAACGCTCGCTATCAGTTCCTTACACTAGCAGTGGGCTTGATAGGACTGCTTTACTTCTATCTGTATGCCGGGCTCTCCTTGTATGTCAGAGCCAGTTACTACAATCTATCACTGATCTGACTGACTACGATAGGACTTCCCTCAAGGCGCTCGCTATTGCACTCTCCCATAGCTATTCCTTAATCTTGTCGATGTGGCTCATGGGCATGGGTGCCGTTCAGGTATGTTCTGAGCCGTAGTCGAATTGCAAATTTGTCTTTACGACTGCTGATACGTGATCAGATTCCGCGCGCTTTGTTTTTGAATAGTTCGCCGGAACGAATGTTGGTGTCATTAGAGGAAAGGGCGCCTTCTCTTCACGACCATCTAATAGAGTCACGGACACAGTTCAAGGATGTATCATCTGAAGTTCGTTCATTGGTTCCTGTCAAGGACGGTCCATTTCATGACTGGATTGATGATTTACTGGATGAAGTGCCAAAGGCAGGCGGTGCTCTGCGTACTCTGAATCGAAGTCAAGTTACGGAGGAGTATTTATCATCTCTGTCATTTCGTTTAAGGAAAGCTAAAATGAGCTTTGCGCGATATGAACACGAGTGGAACTTGCTGATACGGAATGCGGCTGAACTGAAGGACATCGTTGACGCAGATGCATCACGTGCTCTTCAGTTTAGATTTCGGAAATCTAAGTTATCGCCGCGATTGGCATACTTTCATTATAGCTTACTTCGGCCCGGCATTTATAAGCTTGTTGGTGCTGTAACAACAGTTTTTTCAGTAATTCTTATTTGGTCTGAAATTGCACAGGGCACGAGAGCTTCTGTGCTTGGCTTTATTTCAATATCAACATTCGGGATCATCCAAGAATTGCTGTCATTTGCGGTTATTGCGTATATGTGCATTGCGGTTTATTCAAGTCTAGCCAAAGTTAAGGTGTTCAACATCTACGTCTTAGTTCGCAAGCATACTGAAGCCCGCTCTGCAATTTTTTATGCCAGTCAAGCATGTCGGTTGACAATCCCATTGAGTTACAGTTATGTCAGCATGGTTCCCCGTCATGCCGCGGTGTCAGTTTTTGAAGAATTTCTGCAGAAGTCTATAAACTTAACGCCCCTTGGAAAATATGTCGCCATTTGGCTGCCAAGATTTATATTGATTCCCGTAGTATTTTCGTATTTCAATTTGTATGATCGCGTCCAGCGTATACTAGGTTTTGGAATGGAGTTTGGCGATGATGATGAGGTTGTAGGAAATAGAGCTGAAGGTCGTGATTTGATTAACTATGAGTTGGCTAATTGGAATTGAGAGGTTCAGGATAGCATGATGTAGAAGTAAAGTATAAATATGTTAGTATTTTGTGGATCTTCTATTGATTAGACCGGCTGCACCCAATGACGATTATAGAGTTTACCATCACCGGCAAGAATTTCTAAGCACAACCGATACCAGTGCCTCCCAACTCATGATGTCTTGGTAGAAGAGGTGCTTAATTAATGCATTTGATTTAATGATTGCGCGTCATTGTCGTGAGGAATGTCCAAGCTGCAGTGACCCGCCGTACGTGGACAATATGTCCACCATCCAGTTGGAGAAGCAGCGTACGTTCCGACCAGGTTGCGGCATTAGGGACGAACAGAGTATGAATCATTGGGATTGAGCAAACCCGCTCGAAATGCATGTATTCGGCGATGGCAAGTCATTTGCTCTAGGTGGATTGCTCAACGATTGAAGAGTCTGATAGTGAGGAGCCTATCTGTCTCGTTATTAGGTCGAGCACATATAGAAACAAGACTTTCCCCTGGCAAACAAGACTGGGAATAGGTAGCCAGCAAGTAGGCACGACAAACATAGAGAGGACGTGTTGAAAATGACATCCATAGTCAATCGTCGCTTCCAATCATCGCTTTCACTATCATGTAATGAAAATCAATCATCAGATATTCAATTACCCTTCTTTCTCTTCAAGGAGACAAGTCTAGTGTATGTTTACAATTTCTCACTTTCGCTTGGTCTCCGGCCGGTAAGTGTGTCATGCCTCACAGAGTAAGTTTTAAGTAAGAGTCTACTCTCATATTAGTTCGTTTGACTTCCAACGTTCTCAAAGTTCATATATGGCACTATTCATTTCTATCACGATTCATGCATGGGCGCTCAAGACAATGATGCCCTTATGACGTCCTTGAACAAGAGTAAACAGCCACGAAGCAAGCCGATCGCGCCGATCTCAGCTTTAACAATCATCATAACATCACTATGAAGTAACTGATAAATCTATTATGTATAATGACTCAGTAGCAGAGACACGTTGCTTAGATTAGTAGGCATCTTGAAAGTATATAATGATCTTGTTCATCTCCTTCAAACACTATCAGTATATCGATCTTATATTATCAGGTTACAAACTTCCGGCCCAATGCATGTTGGGCTTCAAGTAATGGCTAGGCGGCATGGAGGAGAGTTCATTCCGAGTTTAATTCAGTCTGGAACCTCGGATCACAACTAAACACGCATACGTCGGGTAGGTGACTGTCGTACGGCTAACTAGAGGAGCACATTATCGTTAACAATCCAACAGTAAGTAACCTCTATCTCACATGCTAACCATCTCATCATTAGCTCGAGCATCATACACCGGCAGAACGACCCGTGACGATATAATTCGCTGTTGCGTACTATGGCATGCATGACCGAGGAGCAGCAGTTCATCGGATCCGGTAATAATATATCGCTATTAATGCTACTCGCATCTATTGACAAAGTAAGAACCTACTCCCATATTAGTTCCTTTGACTTCCACATTTCCAAAAATGTAACTTTTGGTCTATCTGATCATTTGGAGAAAGGACAATTGAGAGTGATTCAATCGCATTGATGAAATACCAGATAAATAAGATTAGGTAGGCTCCAGGTCTATAACCTTGAAAGACAGTCTTGGTAAAGAAACTCACTGTTTAGGTAAAGAGATCCAGTCCTAATGCCTTGGAGTATGTATGTGAAAGGATAATCTGCGATTATTATTGTCGACAACAATGCATCAGAAACGTAAGTGAGACAGAACCCCATTATATATCCTTTGAATGTCTCACGCGACGGCAATGTCCATCTGCCCCCACTTCCGTTGAAAAATGCGTACACAGGTCCAAGTCCAGTCACCATCCACTTCCGCAACCGGCTGTCACGCTCAGAACTATAGCAAAGGTCTGCTCCAATCGTGAGATAGTTGGCCCTCGCGATTACACCGCTGCTTGTCCTTGGGCTGCAATCGGAGCCCGGATGTCATGCGGTTAGGGCTTGTAAGGCTGCTGCGGCGCGTTGGAAACGGCCAAGCAATGCACCACCGGTTTGTCGGAGTTTTATGCTTGTTAGAAGTATGGCTAGCAAGCAATTCGAAGTTCTTGCTCTTACCTTTTGAATTATTGTTCAAAAATCTATTATCTGTCATCAACGTGGAACATCTCCCCATTATATACATGTTGTCCTCCTTCGACGACATTCTTTCGTATAGTTATAGTTACAACGTATGATTCCGTCCCGCTCTGGTTCAAGAGCCAACCCACTCTTCTTGTGTCTACCACCAATGCCTTACGTCCATAAGAGCCCTACCTGCTCCAATTGACATTCCTCGACGCAACATGCCAAGTTGACAAGGCGTATACCCATGAACCGTTATTCCTTTGCCATGCATGATATCATCTCTGCCAGCTCGATATCCACCCATTGCGAGTTACATCGCCACCGGTTGGTCGTGTCGCTGTATGATGTTCGAGTCGTGTGGCAGGTGGTGCAATGTCAGGCACTGGACCTTGCTCGTTTGATTGCTGATACGAGATTAAGCTTCAAGCTCGTCGTCAAGAGAAGCTATGGAATCGCAATCAAGATTGATTGGAGAAAAAGCGCAGGCGGCTTATTTGGCGTTAATGAATGATGAAGTGAAGGACATTTATAACACCTCTACCACCAATGAACTAGCGCGCCATAGGAAAAATTCCTGTAAGGCTGAAGATGATGAAATGTCGTTGCTGCGGAGGATGACGAAGAAATGGCTAGTCACACACGTAAAAGTACCTTACCATAAAGCAATCTATTAATACCCTTACCTTGCCAGAGCGATCCGGTGCAGCCTTTGAACTGGTAATCGGTCGGGGACAACTTGCCAATGGCCAACGACGAACAATTATTGACATATTGGAAACGAATCTTTAAGCGTTATGTTTAGTTGGCCGATAGATCTTTTATTATTGCCGGTGTTGCACCTCGACCATCCCTGAACGCGTGTATTATCGGTACAAAGAGCAGTTCTGCCATCGGATGAGCCAATTTACTGTATCTGAATTTCTCAGCGATCGATATCTGCATCTTGATACAATATCTCGGCCCTCTTCATCCTTGCGGAATCGAAACGGCAACTGGACGCGGCCAGAAGCTATTCTCCTTGGCTGGTACAAACTTATCGAGGCAAAAGGCGGAATCACTCTTCTTATTGAGAGAGCGCGCAAGATATGGAAACTTTGCCACAGTATAGAGGTCTCCCAGAGCCGCAGTTTATCCAGGCTGGCTGCAGTGGTTTAAGAAGCGACATCAAATCCACAACTGCACTCATGCATGGCGAAGATAACTCTGTTAAAGATATCTACAATATGGATGAATCTGGTTTGTTCTGGAGAATGACGCCTTCTAAGGGTTTTTCTACCCAGTCTGGGCCTGGTTTCAAGCCGGACAAAACTCGGATTACTGTGGTACTTTGTGTCAACGCTTCTGGAACGGACAGACTACCGGTCTGCTTCATTGGTAAATCTAAAACGCCATGTGCTCTACGGAACACCCATCTATTCACAGTGGGAGGTCAATGGAGGTCAAACAAATCCGCATGGATGAATCATTATGAAGGAGGGGCTAATCGCATTTTATAATCATATTGGATCCCGAACTGTTCCTCAGACAATGGATAACTTCGGGCCGCACAGTATAGACCTTGAGCTGGCACCTCCACCTTCAAATATTCGTCTTCTATGGTTGCCGCCCAATTCTACAAGCCGATTTCAACCTTTAGATCAAGCGACTATACAGAATGTCGAGGTCTATTACTGGAAGCAATGGTTAAGCTATATGCTTGAAGCCTTTGAGAATGACAAAGATCCTCTTCAAACGGTGACAATATTGAATGCAATTCGCTGGCTTCTTCGAGCATGGAACCATGATGTCTCATCTACTACAATCAATAGCTGTTTTCGAAAGAGTACATTGGTCCCAGAGCTTTTGCAGCTCCCCGATGCGACTCCAGAGTTTACTTCTCTCTTTACCAATGTTCGGCAGGCTGGGCGGATTCATGCCGCCATGAGCCTCGGGAATATTTAAAACACAGCCGAGGAGTATACAGAGGAATGTCCCATACCGGAAGATGAAGAGCTACAGCAAATTATAGCCAGTCATACAGGACGGACTAGAGGACGGACTCAGGACAACGCAGATACAGATGAGGATGAGGATGATGATTCTCCTGACGTAGTTTCCTCCGCTTCCGAGTCTTCCAGAGGCGTTTGCAATGCCTTGTAGCCGTTATTCGCTACACCGAGGGACAGGAAAATACGGCACTGATATTCTCTGAGTCTTAGAGCGATATGAGAGGCATCTAGAGACTTAGAGGGCATCAATGTGTACACAAGGTCATTCATTAGATAACGAGTTCGGCATGCAAACGGATCGCCAAGCAAGCGCATCGCAAAACCCACTGTCAGCTTTATTTCTCTCATAGCAAACAACATCAACGCTATATAACATTACAATTGTTGAATATATAACTATATTAAAGCACACACTAAACAAACATTAACTACAGGTTCCTATGACCTCTATATATACTTGGGACATTGTCTTCTGGAACCTTCTAGACAACAATTGGAATCTTCCAGTGAATACCCAATTGCGTCACCGTTACACATTGCTAGAATATTCTACGATCGTAGGCTAGAGTGTTCTACACATTTCCACAACAATAAAAAAATTTATTATGTATCCACTTCACATGTACTTGAGTTATGTCGGCTTTGATTGCAACGGCTGCACCGTCTGGTATTATGTGTTTCTTCTACAGCTTCCCTCCCGTTGTCCTCGCATTGGGCCCTTTCTTCATGGCGTAGTGTTCGACGTTGCCCTTCACTCGGGTCAAAATCTTATTAGAAGCAAGCATTGTCAGTTTCAGTTGAAATAATAATATATATTGCTTGCGCAATGTATTAATTAGCAAAAAGGGCTGGACAGCTGTTCGTCAATTGATAAGTTAGTTTGAACATGGTTGACGTCTTTAGAAAACTCACTCCACTCTGGAACTTGATCAACACACAGGGTTTCTATTCTGAGCCAAGAATAGTCTCTACAAATTGTACGTCCGCAAGGCAAGCAAAGACCATATCTTATCGGCTCAAAGCCCCAAAACGACCTTGCAGGTTTGGCACCGCCGACTTCGGTTTCGGAATGAAAGCTCTGTGAAGCGTCTACTCAGAGTATCTCAGTTGTAAGCGTAATCATTTTGCCGCTGCTGTGCGCTCGGGTAGCACAAGTGAACCTATCCCTCTTCCACGCTCAACGAGCGACAGCATAGAGCTATATCGACTTGCTGGAATCGTGCACACCCTCGCCTGTAGTCCTATCAACCCATCATCGATTGTCAAATTACTTTACTACCTTCATCGATGATAAATCACGATTGTGTTCGTGTAATCCATTAATTCAAAAGTGAGGCTTTTGATACGTTCCAAAGTTTTCTAGCTATGGCATAGACTTGTACGAGATTTAAATGTCTCCGCAGTGACGTGGGAGAGTAATTTTCTGATACATTTAAGACGTTTTTGTGCACAGAATAGTATCATCCGCCAAATATAGCTTGAATCACTTTCCGTCGAACGAAATGAATTGTACCCTCGTTGAAAGTGCACGCTCCTAGCTTTTAATTCAATCAAAACTTACGTCAGGCTTCTCAGCGGAAGCTCTCGCTGCTCATCCGTCCCCAACCCCTCGATCAATGTGCAAATTCATTGTCGTAAAGCCGATATATATCTGGCAAGCTGCTGCGCAATTGCGCACAAGGAGAACCATACATGGGTCTTAGTGGAGGACCCTCTCCGCTAGCAAACTGGCCATCGGCTGACGCTGGATATTTATTATGCGCAGGCTCGATTCCGCTGGCAACCTTGCACGATATAAAGCACCTCTTGTTGCGAAAGGCTTTACCTATTTACCTAACAAGAAAACATCGACCAAGATGAGGTTTTTCGCCTGCTGTACTATTTGAAACCATTCCATGCTTTTCCAATTGCTGCACAACATAAATTTCCTGTTCGTCAGCTTGATGTGACCACTGCCTTTCTCAATGCATACTTGAAGAGGATGCTTTATATTTAACGGGCTCCTGGTTTCATTCATCCATCTCTACATATCTGCGGAATACACGTCTGTAGAGCGATGTTACCTTTCCTAACGTCAACGTTACTTTGACTAACGCTGTACGCTGTAGGCAGGCTGACTCAATATGCCAACCACTGATTAAGCCGCCCCGTCGTAGCAGTTGACGACGACGGCCCCACGCGATGACTGAATTGACTTTGTTACCGTACAAACTAACGATTACTGTATAGGGGAAGAATTGGGAAACTATTTTGGGTAAAAGTCCAAAATACCACTGAAACTTTTGAAATGTCCAATAATGCTGATCTGTACCCTGCGGCGGGTGCACGCTTTGCGCGCCGTTCAACCACTGCAATTTCAGAATCTCTCAGGGTAAGCTACATCGAGGAGTACTGTGGCGGGTACCGCGGGTACGACTGGCAGTCGTATTTTGGACATTTCAAAAAGTTTCAGTGGCATTTGGACTTTTGCCCAACTATTTTTTGATAGCGACACGTATGCTGCCTAAAGAGGATAATATTGCCAGATTATGATCGCCCGCTACACCGTCATGATGACTTGATTACTCAGTAGAGCCAGGTTCAACAGTATATACGCTAGTTTTTATTCATTTACTTAAGAAGAGTCAGACTTTTCGAAAGTATCTGCTGATCTAGAATCCGAGTCAAACCGGACAACCGGATCGCCGATATGACTCAGAATAGTGCCTACGGACCAATATCACGCCGCAGAAGTAGGTGATTCTATGTATTCTTGACTTTGTATACTTTGAAACCGTGGAAGTCAAAGGGGAGCTAATATGAGAGTAGACTCTTACTTTGTCAATAGATGCGAGTCGAGCAATGGCGAGTGAGAATAGTGATGTTATTATCCGCGTTGTTCAAGTCTTCATAGACATGGGACAAATCCCCCATTATATACATAGTTATCAAGTTTTATATCTGTTTCCGCGTACTCATCTCATCCTTGTCACTGTGCAGATCCACATATCATATCACTCACTGTGCGTGATGTCCCGCAAAATTCACCATTCGACCAACCAAAGCCCTTCATTCCATTATTAAACTCGCATTCACATAGCTACCGCCATTCTCTGATCTACAATGCCACTCATGCATCGTCATTGCATGTCCAATCGACGGTGATTGTCGCGCACTGCGTTGCATGAACTGTACCCCGGCCCAGCGTCGTTTCACGTCCACCTGTTGGCTACCTAATCGTCAAATCATGTTTGCCACGGAGACAGTCTTGTTACTAGACGTGCTAGTGCAAATGATGAGATAGTTAGCTTGTGACCGATCAGCTACGTACTATGGAACTCTTCAATATCGGGCAACCCGCTCTTATAGGGAATGACATTTGCTGAATGCCCATTGATTGCACATGCCTGTCGTCCAGACTTGTCCGAGCCGAGGACTCCGAGCTGCATGGCAGCATTCATTGAGCGCGAGCGTCTTTATCGCAAACCACGTGTCGAGCAACAGTGATTCAGAACAAGACTCTCAACAGTACTAAATCCCATATCTTTGGTCAGGAATAGGACAGGATTTATAGGGATTGGAGATAGGCTTTGTGGAGGCGGTCAAGAACTTGCTTCAGGTAGCTAGTCTGATATAAGAAGATGCGATATGGGTTCCCAGGGAAAGTCCACTATGCTGCCAAGGATAATGTCAACAACATACAGGCAAGGTATAGGTAGGTCCGTTCACAAATGGTCGGCATGGCTTTGAATGAAGCCGATTTAGAGTAGAATCGAAGGATGGTTTCATTCCACAGCAGCGCTTTACTTGCTTCAGACCGTAGATATTTTTGAGCTTGCAAACAACATGCTGAATACGAAAGCCTATGTATGAACAATAGAGCACAGCATATTACTTCTCTTAGGTGTACATAGAGTATTCAGCTTTCTACACGCCCTTCCTTAACTTTCGCAATCGTCTGGTGTCAAAGTGGGAGTGTTAAGACCGTTTTTCAGCAGCATGCAGTCATTGCTCAAGTGCTCCTTGAACTCTGATGACTGCGATAGTTATTGGCTTGTGGAGCCACTCAGCAACCGAGATTCACCTCAATACCTGCTTTGAATTTTATTAATTTAGTGAGTTAGCCCAGCACATTTGTGTCTGGCTGCCTAACGCGGGATATGCGCCGATACTGGGAACGGGCGCAGACGCGAACTCGCCAAAGGAGCATATCTCTCGTGAGAAGCTTCTATTCGCCAAAAACTAAGTGAATGAACAATCCAATAGTAGAGGGGACCAGCTCTCACAGCAAACTGTCTTATCTGTACTTCGAATACGACGCACGACGCAAGACAAAACGATCCGGCTGGTATGCTTATACAGTAGATAACTGCACATGATGCAATTGGTGACGAAGGCTAAGCATTTGGGTATAGGCGGCTTTACACATAGCATGGAGCACTGGTGCGTGTCTATTGGACACGATACAACAGAGGACGAGATCATGCATTGAGCATCGTACGAAGGATGAGGCTTGGCTATGCGGCTCGAGAAGGTATAAGTGCGGGGTTTAGACGCGTGTATCATGAGACGAAATAGCGGCGTAGAATTGGTAAGCATGGGTACATGTATGATAAATTGAGTACAAGTGAGAGCACACGGACATAGCCGTATGTGAGAACCAAAGGGGATCTTTCCGACGTTTGTGATGTATCGTTGTCGATAATAATCGTTGATTAGCACACGTATCTTCTTTCACTTACAGATTCCAAAGCGTTAGGATCTGTATCTATTTACTTTTTAAGAATTAGGTATCTTATAGAGAAAGGCACGCTATTTTTCAAGAATGAAGAGCTCTTCGATAAGAGGAATTATCTATAGTTATACTATAACCTGCTCTACGAGGCGCAAGAGTTTCGGAAGCACATATTCCACAGCCCGCAGCACACACCCGTGTATTGAGCTCTCTTTTGTTTGCTAACGCGGTCCTTCGCAGACTAGTCTGTGGACCTATTGTGGGGGCACTAACACAGAACCGAACAGCCTCCCAACATTGAATCCTGACCACAAGCACGTGCGGAGGTCCTCTACGTGACAGTGGCCAACGATCATTGGTCTACATATATGAATCCGTGTCTGAAAGGTTAACGGAATCCATTCCAGCAAGCAGGGCACTGAAGGTAAACTGATAGGACCGACGGGTGGAAACTTTCACTCTTAGTGGTTGCCGTGTGGACATAGAGGATGAGGACCCATACCTTGTGCGGTTGTGAGTGAAGCGACGGCTTCTTGAGGACACCGTTGCTACGAGATATCTCCAGTCCAAATTTACCATTTGTCCGTCCTGAAGTTGCTTGAATTGGCAAAAATGCGGCTCACTTATTGAGATTTCCGTAACGATATATTCGACGCGTTCGACGCGTCACGTCCACCGTTACTTCCATAATTTGTATATCATGCTTTCTCACCTGCTCAGAGGAGGCAAGTGGTGAAGAGGGTTGAAAACGCATGTGCGGAGTTGGATAGAGCAAGACTCACGCCTAACGAGGAGTCAGTCATCGTTCAGCACATCCTCGACCTGGTTCGCGAGGATTTTCGCCTAGACTAAATAATGTTGAAGATATGGCCAATCAACTCCTTGCTTCTCGGAATGGAGGCACGGTGGGCACGAACTGGGCTTCAAACTTCACTCAACGTCGCCCAGAGCTTAAAACGAGGCTCAATCGTAAATACGACTACAAGAGGGCCCTCTGCGAAGATCCAGACCTAATTAGGAAATGGTTTGAGCTAGTACGAAATACGATTGCAAAATATGGCATTGTCGACGCGGATATTTACAACTTCGATGAAACCGGCTTCATGATGGGAATAATCTCATCAGCAATGGTCGTTACAAGCTCAGAGCGAGGCTCTCGTCCAAAGACGGCTCAGCCGGGCAATCGAGAATGGGTCACGGTAATTCAGGGCATTAATTCTCAGGGCTGGGCAATTCCACCGTTCGTGATCTTTGCGGGACAACGTCACCTTACCTCATGGTACCAGGAGAGTACCTCACCACATGACTGGGTTCTTGCAGTAAGTGACAACGGCTGGACAACAAATCAGTTGGGATTTGAATGGGTTCGGCACTTTGATCGCCATACTAAAGGCTGTACGGTTGGCACTCATCGCCTCCTCGTTCTCGATGGTCATGAAAGCCACGTTTCGGCTCAATTCGATCAGTTCTGCGTAGACAATAAAATCGTTACGCTCTGTATGCCTCCTCATTCATCTCATCTCCTACAGCCACTTGATGTCGGGCGTTTTGGCGCACTTAAGAAAGCATACGGGCGAGAAGTCGAGGATCTTATGAGGGTTCACATCAATCACGTCACCAAACTAGAATTTCTCCCTGCGTTTCAGGCGGCGTATCAGGCTACCATGACAAAGAACAACATTCAGGGGGGATTTCGAGGTGCAGGGCTTATTCCTTTCAACCCTGATAATGTGCTATCACATCTAGATCTGGCGCTAAGGCAACCGACACCTGAAGCACGGGAGACCACCACTTGGTCTCCGAAAACACCGCGTACGACAGCGGATCTACAGGCGCAAACAGATCTACTAAAGAATCGAATTGCAAGGCACCAGAATAGCTCACCAACCCCAATCAATCAGGCGCTTGATCAGCTTGCCAAGGGTGCCGAGTTGATGATGCATTCGTCCGTCCTTCTTCAAGGTGAGATACGAGCACTACAAAAGGCGAATCAGGTAGTAAGCCGACGACGTCAGCGACGTAGAAACCGCTTACAGCAAGGAGGCACTCTTACAGTCCAGGAAGGATGGGATTTAATACAGAAAGTAGAGGTCGCTGAGCTCATACAGCAAGAGACGAAGGGAAAGAGCAAGCAATTAGATGGCCGCCCAACGAAGCAAAGGCACTGTAACTGTAGCATTTGCGGCGAAACTGGTCATAATGCTCGTACGTGTAAAACTAGTTAGGAAAATATTATACATTCGATTTTTAATTGTCTTAATAAATTTTTATTATCTGTGTGATGATATCGATGATTTAGCGTGGTGCGGATAGCTAGGGTGGCTCACTCGCTTGTGAAGTACGTTAATTATTCTCAACCCTTGATATATTAAGTGTTTGCCCTAATTAAGGGAGCGTCTACGGAGGCCCAGTCCCAGCAATTCCCTCCTCTATTGAACAGTCTCTCGAGTGCCACTTCAGAGGCTGGAATTGCCAGATAGTCTCCAGCTGCCGCCGCCATGCGGGTAACTCATCTTTGTGTACTCTTGCGACGAAATGACTCCTTTTCCGGGTCTCCTTAAAATTAGTTCGTACGTGCGTGGGTTGGTTTGTTGTTGTCCGTGGGTGGTCCGTGGGTGGTCTCCCCGGTCGTTCACGTTGGTATGATTAATTGATAATTGTTATAGTTAAGTTATTCTTTGTTTGGCTCCTAGTATACGAAGAGGAGAGGCCTGGCAGAATATAAAAAGGAAGATGGATTTGTCCACCAGGCAAGGAAAGAGATATTGTCTTCCAGTGCAACGTATTTCATAAGCGAGTGTGCCAATCTGCCTACCAACACCACGGAAAACATGCATACAACCAACCACATTGATAAGACCTTAAAAATAAATAAAACATTCTATGGTAGTTTCTTTAATTTTTAACACGTTCGAGTATTATGACCAGTTTCGTCGCAATTGCCACGTCTTAGTTTCGTTCTCACCCAATTGACCGTTGTTCCCGCTTGTTCATGCTGTATCTGTTTATCAACCTCTATTCTCTGTATTAAATCAAAACCTTCCTGTACTGTATGTAAGTGTACCTCCGTGCCGTGAATTTCGAAGCCGGCCGATGACGTCGATTTGCTCCTGATCCGGCTCTTGTAATGCCTGTACCTCAGCTTGGAGAAGCACGGACGAATGCATCATCACCTCGGTACCCAATATTGATAAGCTGATCGAGCGCCCGATTAATTGAAGTTGGTCAGCTATTCTTGTGCCTTGCCATTCGGTCTTTTATTAGAGCTGTTTGCGTCAGTAGATCCGCTGCGATATGTGGTGTTTTCGGAGACCATGGGTGTCCTGGTTCGGTTAGACGCCTTAGCGCCAGATCCAGATTAGCTGGCACGTTATCAGGGCTAAATGGGATAAGCCCTGCACGTCGAAAGCTTCCTTGAATGTTGTTCTCTGTGATGGTGGCCCGATAGGATTCCCGATATGCAGGGAGAAACTTGAGTTTGGTGATGTGATTAATATGGACTTTCATTGATCCTCGATTTATCCTCCGTACGCCTTCTTCAGTGGCCCAAAACACCCAACATCAAATGGTTGTAGGATATGGGATGAATGCGGAGGCATCCAGAGCGTAACGATGTTATTGTGTTTACAATATTGATCGAATTGAGCCGAAATGGCTTTTCACGGCCATCGAGAACGAGGAGACGATGAGTGCCAGTCCGTACGGCCATTGTTTGGCGATGAAAGTGCTTTCGTACAAGCTCAAAGCATTGCCTAATTAAGTCCGGATCCTCGCAGAGGGCCCGCTTATAGACTAATACTTACGTTAAGTCTGGTTTAAGCTCCGGGCGACGTTTAGTGAAGTTTGAATCCCAGTTCTTGCCCATCTTGTCTCCCACACGGGGAGCAAGTAGTTGATTGGCCATACCTTCATCAAACTAATCGAGGTGAAATCCTCACGAATCCAAGTCGAGGATGTGCTGAACGATAATCAGTTCCTCACTAGGCGCGAGTTTAAACTATTGTGTGTGGAATCGCGTCGCGAAAGGATGCCTTCTCGTCGTCGCTTGAGTGTTATACGATTAACCTTGGACGTCTTTGCAGCCAACAGTTACTCTGAATTTGGCTCTATAGAAAGCTTGGATGGCTAAGGATATCCTGTCTTCAGAACCCGTTGATTGGACGTCAATTGGTAGATGCATTGATGATTGAAGTTGTGTGGTTGTGTTTTCACGTAGTGTGGCACACTCGCTTATGAAATACCTTATTTATTTATAAAAACAATTTGTTTGGCTTGCCTTGCCTTGCATTGACTCGTCCACCGAGCCTCAGCTTGTTTCTTGCCTTCCCTGTGACAACTCTCCACCATTCGATGAGCCAGTTTTTGTCAATCGCCACCGACTCATTAACCATTGCAATGCCACTGTGAAAGTAATGGTCGGTATCCGACAAGTTGCGATTCTGCGGTTGTAACTTTGTTTTACTAGAGTTTCAGTGCTTCGCCCTGCGATGCCAGGTACTTTGTTATGCTCCGTCCTCAAGGGATAATTTTTCTACGAGGCGCATCTTTTAGACCGTTAACAACTCTCGTGGCGGTTGGTCCTCCCAGTTCCTTCTCCAATAGCAGTGTTTTGAAACGTGAATCCTGTAAAAATGACAACTTTACCCTCGATTGGATAGTAAAAAATGTACGCTCTATAGTTTGCACAAGGCAAGGGCAGTCACTCTAGTTGAGCTCTACGTCCCGATACTTGACAGTAGTGATGTCGAGCCGACGGGCCGGACTCACCACGTGAGCGCCGAGTACAATGAGAGTCGTGTGATTAGAGCCACGTCGACTATCCTGACTAGAGTATACTAGAGTATAGTGTACCCCTGACTCGTGTACCTACTTACCGCACCATCGTTCCTCAGGCGACGGCCGGTGGTACACGATGATCAATATGACTTGCTTTAGACCACCTGCTCAGTGATGCCGTGCGGGGCATGAGGACGGAATATGGTATATGATATTCTACGCCAGAGCCGTGTGTTAGTAGATCCCTACTCTAAAGAGTGTAGTGAATGACTGTATTTTCATACGTACTGTTATACTTAGTACATGCAAATTATCTTTACTTCTTAAAGATGAGCTACAGAGAAACTCCTGTCATTCAGAAGAGAGGGGCATCGAGTCATCTAATTGAGCATGTACATAAATTCCTTGTCAATACCTCTTGGAGACGCAAAAAGAAGGTCTAACGACCATCTTGTGTTAGGAAAATGACTTAATCAAGGTATGGTTCACAGAACAAAGATCCGATTAACTAAAGAACAATATTTACAACAAGGGAGATACGGGATCCTTTATGGAAACCCTTACTCTACATGATGATCCACACAAGAAATTAATGCGGAAAGAACGGAAAACAACGCGAAAAGGACACGGAAAGGAACGCGAAGAGGAACACGGCAAGGCGAGGAGAACGGAACGCGAAAAGTGTGAGGATCTGCTTTCGATTCGGAGGTGAAGAACCAAAGAGCTTGCAAAGGTCAACTAAGTAGCTGTTTGTTTTGGAATATATTATCAGATCAGCAGACAAGCTGCAACGGGCAGGAGCTGGGACGGCCTGTATTTATATCCATATCTTCCAGCCCTTGCCATCGTGCCTATTATGTACAGCAAGAAAGACCAATCACCAAACTTAAACACAAGAAGACAACAAACAAATTGCTATGAAAGACGGAGAGCGGAGCGGAAGAGACTTGGTAGCCATGCCTTGCCGTGCGGCTCAAGCCGCATAGGTCAGGGTCGGTGGCTCCTGACAAAGAGTAACACGGAAAGGAGCGGGGAACGGAGCGCGAAGAGGAGCACTAAAGGAGCTGAAAACGGAACGCGCAGGGAAACCCGAGAAGCGGTGCGGAAAGGAACGGAGCTCGAAAAGAACAGGAACACGAAAAGAAAGTGTCCTGAAACCAGGAAGCCGAAACAAAACGAGAGATCCCGAAGAGATGACAACACATCAGAATCTCTACCGTACCCCGCTGTCCCTGGTGCGGCTTATGACAGCTTCCACTTTTGCACATTCCCTCCAAAGGCTTCCACATTTTCTCAGAATCCGACACTAGAGCTATGCAGTATGCGTCCTGCGCATCCATGAAGTCATACTATTTCTTTGTATTTCGTCAGACTGGCTGATACAGCCATCTGAATCAACACCAGAGAATCCCCCTGCATCGAAGCAGCGTCGTTGGAGACAAAGAGGACAAACCCCTCCTTTTATGTTCTGCCAGGCCGCTCCTTTCGTTTTCTAGGAGCCAAGGTAAATAAAAATACTTACCCTTCATCCTCCCTTAGACTTCTCCACTGATGGAATGAATGGCGATGTGGGTGGAAGAAAATGGAATTACTGTGAAGGGCTGGACAATCACAGACTAATTCCTGTGCCTCCGAGAGGATTAGAAGATCTTATAGACTTTTCTGTTGGTCATTTGCGTTAGAGAAGTAGAGGCGTAGGATATTTGGTAACATGTGGACTATGGAGACGTTGTGACATTCTCTCGCATTGGTTTGTTTCCAGAAACGCAAATATAACAGAAATTATGGTGACCTGTGCCGCTGCCGCAGGAACAATAAAGAAAGTCCTGTTTCTAACGTTAGAAATTAAGACTTACCACAGTGTCTAGTTTCTATCTCTTGCGATGAATCAAAATCGTCTCGGAGATAACTGTGTATATACAACAAAACGCCTCACTTGTACTGCCTCACTCCTCTTATTACCGGAATGGCTTTCCGGACAAGACTGACCAAGGGACATTGGTGAAGTAATACGCGGCGAAGGATGGGAACGGGCAATTTCGGCCAGTCCCAAAGAGGAATAGGGCGTATGGTCCCAATTATTTTGTCTAATTATTAGGTTAAATTATTAGGTTAAATGGTAATTGTCCTGTTTATGATAGCAAGTGCCAACGCCTAGCAGAATAAAACGTAAGTACTTTAGAGATCGGCACGGATACACGGATAACGAATATATCCGTGGATATCCGTTGCGGATACGGATAGAGAATATGCGGATATGGATACGGATACGGATAACGTGATCGGCAAGCCAACCGATCGCCCAAGCGTGCCGATCGGTCGAAATTCCATACAAAGTAGCGATTTTTAAACCTCTAAAACTCGACGAAATCTTTCTTAATTACGCTCAATTTAAAGAATAGAGTAGCTAGATATCGACGACTTACATCCTCGCTTTAAAAAACGATTGATGTTTATATTTACTGAAATCCTGTAAAACCCTGAAACCCTTTAGCCGTAATTTAAGATACCTGGGTAATTAATAAGATTATCTCTAAAAAAAGAGGCTTGATAATGATTTATAGTCCATTATTTATAAAATTTAAAATTTTAGGTAAGAACTGCTAGCGTGGCTAAGTTTTAGAGGTTTAAAAATCGCTACTTTGTATGGAATTTCGACCGATCGGCACGCTTGGGCGATCGGTTGGCTTGCCGATCACGGTAAGGTAATATTGATTAGTCATATCCGCGGATATCCACGGATACGAGTAACAAATACAAATGTGTAAATTAATAATACTGGGAGAGTTTAAGTGAGTTGCGATTTGCGAAATATTCAGTTGCATAGGGAACGGAAGTCCAATGAATCCAGAATTTGGTGCGCGCTTGGCTGTGAGCGGAGGGAAGCTTGAATCAGAACACGGATCTGATTAGTCGCAACTGTTTGTATACTGGGTTAGGTTTGTGTCCGTTATTGAATGCTGGATATATAGCCGTTTGAAGCCCAATTGAGTGGTCAATATAGTCAGTCGTATCGTAGGATCATCCTCTTTCCATAGTCCTGGGCTCCAAACCAAAAACGACTGAGTAAAAGCCCCTTCAATGTCACGTGAGTCGTATCCATGGATATTAGGATATCCGTGGATACTGCGGATACGGATACGGATAAAGCCAATATATCTGGATATGGATTCGGATATGGATATAGATATTTTACCTGGAAAGGATGGATAAGGAAAAGTTGGCCTGGATATTATCCGTGCCGATCCCTAGCCGTGCGATTACTGGCTCCGAAACTGCGGGGTCATTGTTCGGAAAAGTCCGTGCTCAATTGGGCTACAGAATCGCAGTCAGCGCCGAAAGAGACGCCGAGCGGATTGACGTACAGTTGAGCCCAAAATAAACAAAATATGAGGTATTCAGGTTACGCCACCCATTATTGTATTGACCTTAGCGGCTTTGCTACGTGCGCATTGGATCGATCGAGGATGCCCGAAGAGACGTCGTTGTCGGAAAGCGCCTCACTATGTTCAGCACAATGAATTTTGATAGCTTGATCGGGTTCGCACTAGCAATGTCGCCCCCCTATATTTGAATACATGTTAACCGAAACCGGACATACGACGGGAATTTATCCTCGGAGTGGAATTCGTTCGTCGGATAAGCACTCCGCGTCTACGGCAAGGATGGATGCCCGCAGAGACGCAGGTTGTCGGAAATGACGATACGCGCGGGGCATGCACATGTATCCGACATATGCAAATGCGAAGAACGGCGACGTACATCATTACTCTGTTACTAATATTGAAGGCTTGCTATTGCCTATGAGGTAGTACGGAGCAGAGAACGAGCAGCCGAGCAAGGGTCCGCTTACCGCCGCCCGCTGAGGCGCTGCAGAGTCGCGGCTCCGTTCCGACGGAAGCGGCGTTGCCCAGGTAACCGGACTCACATGTCTCGTTGACTTGTTGTGCACGCGACTCGACCTCTCACGATTTCCGATCAACTAGATATTTCAGTTCACATGCGACTTTTATTGACCTGGGAGAGTCGCAGCTTTTCTGCACTCCGACTTCTGGCACGTCACTTTGGTACCGTCTGAGGATCAGTTTATCTAATCGGACATAGATCAGATATGATAATCGGGATCACCGGATCAAGCGCAATTCAAAAGAGTAGCATGCCCAAGAGTCATGAGGAAACCGCGTGGCCACGCGATCTTACATCCCCTCGGCTGGGCGGCCACGCGCATGACTTATTATATTAAAATGGTTGTATGCGGCATAAAACCTGCTTATGACGATATATTGAAGATTATATTTGCTGTAAGAAAGGGGCTGACATTGAGTATGCTCTGATTCGCCCCGGCGACCTATCGGGCCAGGGTTAGGTCAGAACCTCCAACGGATGCGGGCAAGGGTTTGATTGCAGGTTGGGCGGTGTTGTCGCGTGCGCTGATTGGCCATCGAGAAACCGGACTGCATAAGTGTAACGGCAACATGGCTTTATTTGACCTGCAGACCTCTGAAGGGCAGCGCTAGTCCGCACACGGTTTAGCGTGAACGTGTTTTCTGTGCCAGGCAGTAATGCTCGGCCGGCAAACCGGTAATAAATAACACCCGCCGATCCACTGCCGTCTGGAGAATCGCGAACATTTTGCTCCGACGACATTGAAGACTCTCCTCCGTCCTGCTCCTCCTCTACTTCATTGTGCGTCTGTGTCGCTTGTTCGCGCTACAACATGCTGCTCAACGCTCGTTTGCCCGCAATGGGCGCTCTCAAGTCGGTAGGTTAATCCGATACTCCGGCGTTTGAAGATGAAATGTGAAGCGGAGGCGAATAGAAATTGAATCATCCCACATGCAGCGACATGCCGCATTTGAAGAATACTCTATCTCTATCTACCTCTCAATTGCATCTGCTTTACGTTCAAGCGCCTTTGTACCATGCCAAAATTCTCTCTCACTGGCTAACATCCACCAGAGTGCGAACGTCTCCCGTCTTACCAAGGTTTCTGTATGTATCGTCACAATTCCCTCTACGATTCACACTGACCACGCTCAGTCGCGATCGTTGGCTACCATCGTCGAAGATAAGGTTCCCCAGAACAACTGGGAAAACGTATGTAACCCACAATATATGTCATTGCCATGGCTAATTAAGTCAAGTTCTCTTTTTTGAACTACAAGAAGAACGTGGAGACTCTCAGCATTGTCCGTGAGCGACTAAAGCGCCCCTTCACCTTCGCCGAAAAGATCCTTTACGGCCATCTCGACAACCCTCATGAACAAGATATTGAGCGTGGTGTTTCGTATCTCAAACTCCGACCTGACCGTGTCGCCTGCCAGGATGCTACAGCCCAGATGGCTATTCTCCAATTCATGTCCGCCGGCATGCCTCAGGTTGCAACTCCTACGACAGTCCACTGTGACCATTTGATTGAGGCCCAGATTGGCGGTGAGAAGGATTTGGCTCGGGCCATCGACATCAACAATGAGGTCTATAATTTCTTGGCAACCGCTTGCGCAAAGTACAACATCGGTTTCTGGCGCCCTGGCTCCGGTATCATTCATCAGATCGTCCTCGAAAACTACGCTTTCCCCGGTTCACTCATGATCGGTACCGATTCTCACACTCCCAACGCTGGTGGTCTTGGTATGCTCGCCATCGGTGTCGGTGGCGCTGACGCCGTCGATGTCATGGCAGGTCTCCCGTGGGAATTGAAAGCCCCTAAGGTAATTGGCGTCAAGTTGACCGGCAAGCTCTCTGGTTGGACTGCTCCTAAGGGTACAGTTTTTTCGCTACTACTGCCAGTCACGTGCATAGCTAATATAACGCAGATATTATTCTCAAGGTCGCTGGTATTCTAACCGTCAAGGGTGGTACTGGTGCCATTGTCGAGTACTTTGGCGAGGGCGTTGACTCACTCTCTTGCACTGGAATGGCTACCATCTGCAATATGGGTGCCGAGATCGGCGCCACAACTTCCACCTTCCCTTACAACGCCCGCATGGCCGACTACCTCAATGCCACAAAGCGCGGTTTTGTCGCGGATAATGCCAATTTGTTCGTCGACCACTTGAAGGCCGATGAGGGAGCCGAGTACGACCAGCTAATTGAGATCGACTTGAACACACTTGAGCCGCACGTCAACGGTCCCTTCACTCCCGATCTGGCTACCCCTATCTCCAAGATGAAAGAAGTCGCCGTCGAAAATGGATGGCCCACTGATGTCAAGGTTGCTCTTATAGGCTCTTGCACCAACTCGTCCTATGAGGATATGTCCCGGGCTGCCTCCATTGCCCAGGATGCCCTTAATCATGGTATGAAGGCCAAGTCTCTCTTCACCGTTACCCCAGGTTCCGAGCAGATCCGTGCCACTATTGCGCGTGACGGTCAGTTGAAGGTCTTTGAGGAGTTCGGTGGCCTTTTGCTTGCAAATGCGTGCGGCCCATGCATTGGTCAGTGGGATCGTCGTGACGTCCAGAAGGGTGAGAAGAATACTATTGTGTCATCTTACAACCGAAACTTCACAGGCCGAAACGACTCTAACCCTGCTACACATGCTTTTGTTACTTCACCCGATCTGGTTACCGCGTTCGCCATTGCTGGTGATCTTCGTTTCAACCCCCTCACCGACACCTTGAAAGACAAGGATGGCAACGAATTCATGCTCGCTGAACCCACTGGCGCTGGTCTCCCTTTGCTTGGGTACGACCCGGGCAGTGACACTTACCAAGCCCCTCCTGAGGACCGATCTGTCGTCGCAGTGGCTGTCGCACCCACTTCTGACCGTCTTCAGGTCCTGCAGCCATTCAAACCATGGGATGGCTCAGATGCCTATAACCTCCCTATCTTGATCAAGTCAAAGGGCAAGACCACCACTGATCACATTTCGCAGGCCGGTCCATGGCTCAAGTACCGTGGCCACTTGGAGAACATTTCTAATAACTACATGATTGGCGCCATCAATGCTGAGAACGACAAGGCCAACACTGTCAAGAATGCCTTTACCGGTGAGTATGCTGGTGTCCCTGATACTGCTCGCTACTATCGCGACCACGATCAGAAGTGGGTTGTGATCGGTGGTGACAACTTTGGTGAGGGTTCCTCGCGCGAGCATGCTGCCCTCGAGCCCCGTTTCCTTGGTGGATTCGCCATCATTGCGAAGTCGTTCGCCCGTATCCATGAGACCAACTTGAAGAAGCAGGGAATGCTTCCTCTCACCTTCGCTGATCCCGCCGCCTACGACAAGATCAACACCGACGACACCGTTGACATCATCGGTCTCACCTCCTTCACTCCCGGCAAGGCTTTGAAACTCGTTGTTCATCCCAAGAATGGCGAGACCTGGGAGACCGAGCTAGCTAATACCTACAACAATGAGCAGCTCGAGTGGTTCAAGGCTGGTTCGGCCTTAAACAAAATGTCCGCTGCCAATAAGTAAAAATCGCTACGTGGAGATTGTGAACGATTGTTGATCGGTGAGATAACCAATGTAATGTAACGAGTATGACGACATGAATGAATTGGACCAAATGCGACATTTTAGTCTCCCGGGACTTTGAGGTTATAAATTGAAGCAGGCATGAGAGATGGACTTTCCTTCTGAAATATTAATTGTTATGCAATTTTCATATTTGTCCTATAAATTGTTTTATTGGCCTTAGTAATAGTGACGAACTGAAAAAATGGCATCTGAATATTCAAATCTTTTATTGGTAGATAGCATGACTCATTACCCATTGGTGATATATATATGTCTACAACGAGGCAATGACGAGGCAATGACAACGTGTTTGACGTCGCGATCGCCGTGTCTTGTTTGCCTATCATAGGAGCGCTAGGTCGAAAGCATTAACTGAGTTAAGGATTGTTGAGCAGAAGAGCCATGTAGTCGAAGTTGGATTGCATGAGGGATAATTACGGGCTTGATGTCGGATAGATACAATATAAGCCATAACTTAGATGTTTTCTCTAGCAATTGCCATTGGCGCTCGTGCTCCTGAACGTTATCATACTCGAATAATTAGTTCCTTTAGTCTCGTAGCGATCAGTTTCTTATCCGGCGTGCCATAACGCCCGAAAATCTTGAGCAGTAGCAAGGTTCAGAATGTTCGTGGCGATGCGCTGAAGGTCGGCTTGAGGGCAATCCGGCCTTTTTTTGAGTTCGTGAAAAATTGTGAATCATATCGGCCGTACTGCCGGACTCATTGGAACTCGAGTGAGTTTGTACAATAGCTTTAGTTGTATAATAATATCGTGTATATCTAGAACTCTTTTTTCTGGGTAGCCATAGTAAACGACGTATAAGCCGTATTATGCTCGCTATATGGCATAGAGCAAAAATGCAAGGGTTAGGAATTTCCGGCTTTCTACCGCTGCGGTTCTTGATATCCTGCAGTGAATGATCCCAGCAAGCGACAAACGTTGGACCACATGGGTAAAGGTAAAAGTGAACAGTATCAGCGCTTTTCTAGTCACAACCAAAAACTTATTCTCAGATTGTCAGTCTTATTTCACGATCCCTGCCATTGGCCAATGTCAACAGAAGATGCGATCCCTGAGTTGTCTTCAACTAACGGAAATGTGAGACGACATGCCTGCGACCTGTGCCAGCGACGGAAAGTCAACTGTGACCGTAAGGAACCATGCTCTGCTTGTTCCAGGGCCCAAGTTGAATGCATTTTCCGCACTCCAGCAGCTCCAAGGCGTCGTAAGAAAAGATCTCTCGAAGCTGTACTGCTTGCTCGGGTCAAACGGTACGAGGAGCTCTTGAAGGTCGCCGGAGTGAAAATTGATTCTCATGACGACATCAATATTGTTTCGGGTCCCGAACGAGCTGCTCGAAGTATCATCTGCAGGGGACGATCTGATTTTAGGTTTCTTCCCTACGAGTGAAATTTTGTATACATTCCATCCTAAATCAGCTAGTCTAAATAGACTGTGGCATACTTTTCGAGAAAATGTCGATCCGGTAGTCAAACTGTTTCACACACCCACGGTACATCAGTTAATACTCGATGCAAGTGAGCATTTGGAGCATTTACCTAAAAGTACGGAAGCATTGATGTTCGCAATCTACTCTTGCGCTGTAACTTCTTTGAGCGATGCCGAGTGTGAAGCCATGAACGGCGAACCGAAAAAAGTCCTTTCGGCAAGGTACCAGTACGCCACGAAGCGAGCTCTAATCAGTGCAGGTCTTCTCAAATCCGCAGACATAGTTGTTCTCCATGCATTTGTACTATTCCTTGTAAGTTCAAACTTGTCCTTGCGAAGTCTCAAGCTCCAGGCTTAATGGATATTCCCAGCTTTCCGTGCGCCAGTTCTATGATCCGCGCTCAATGTGGATCATGTCAGGAATCGCCATTCGAATGGGACAGAGGATCGGTCTTCATCGGGATGGTTCATTTCTCCAACTTCCATTATTTGAGGTTGAAATGCGTCGGCGGTTATGGTGGCAGATTATGTTGCTCGACGGCCGTTTAGCAGAACTTTCTGGCTCTGGGATTTCAGTATTGGCTGACAGCTGGGATCCCAAGGTTCCGTTAAATGTCAATGACGATGATCTGAGTCCTGAAATGAAGGAACAACCCATAGATCGCGCAGGGTCAACAGAAATGATATTTTGTCTCTTGAGGTACCAAATTGGCGAATTTTTTCGCCGGTCAAGTCCTACGAACTTTTCTAATCGAGCCGACACCGGAATGTCAATTGCTGGGAAGGACAGAGTAATTGATGAACTTGAAAAACTTATAGAACACAAGTTCTTGAAGTATTGCGATCCATTGGTACCTCTGCATTTCCTCTCTGCCACTATGGCAAGGTGTGCAATATGTATTATGAGACTAGGGACACATCGTCCTCGTCATTATCCGGATAAAAGTGCGGCTATGTCCCAGAACGAGAAAGATGAGCTTTTTTCTAATAGCATGAGGATTATCGAGTACGATAACTTGATTCACTCAAGTGCAAGTACACAGCGATTTTTGTGGCATGTTAATGTTTACTTTCAATGGGATGCGCTGATCTACGTGCTCACCGACTTATGCCACCGAACATCTGGAGCGCAAGCAGACAAAGCCTGGCAGCTGATTGATGAGATGTTTGAGTATCACTCGGAGATTTTAACAGAAACCAAAAATCCATTGTATATGTCAATTGGGAATATGACCAGAAAGGCGTGGGAAGCTCGCGAAGCAGCGTTAACGCGCGCGCCCCAGCGTCAGAATTCGTCTCGGCGAGAACTCCCCCGTTTCTTCTCCGTGCTGTATTCACAGAGAGAGACTACAGGGTCCGCTCAAACGAGCATCATGGTGAGACGTTCCAAATATCTCGCTGACGAACGGCTTACTAATGATTTGGGCTAGCATGTTCTATCGCGAGCTGCCGATGTCATCTCTGGCATTGACACCCCAACTCCGTCGGGTGCTGTTTCGATGGAGGGCGCTGTTTCGATGGAGCCTAGTCCAGTAGACTGGGCCAAATGGAACGATCTACTTCAGGACTTTGGATTACAGGAAGGTTTATATAAATGTTAGTGATCTCTTTGCGTTATACCAAAGTAATTGAACAAATCGCTCCTGATATTTCTTGGTGATAAAAACACTTAGAATTTTTGGCACCTCACGTGAGCCAGCATTGCGAGAGACAGAATCATCTGGCTTGGAGCAGGCTATAAGTAATTAATCACTTTATGATATGAAGTAGAATGAATATCGCACGGGTACGACCTTGGTCAATTTCTGCGATACCCGCTATCGTGCAGCAGTAGACAAAGCTTGATAGTAACGTCCTGTAATCGTGACGGATAATCCTCGTCCATTGTCTTATGTTAACGACACGGGATTGATACTCGAATAAAGCTCTAGGGCGGTGGTTAACAGACGAACCGCATCGGCGATGACGCAATGTTATAAAACTTTATAGGAGCTTTGATTCCAAAGTCAGTGTTGCATATTCACACATGCCGATATAGGCTAAGAACAACCCACCCGCCGATATTTATTCGTAGTTTTATAGGCGAGATTATGAGGCTGACTATATAGTATCGTACGTCCCGGCAAATCGGCAAGTCGTCAACAGCCCTAAGTGGCGCAACATTTACAATTTCTGATAGTTATAGAATAGAAGAATATATAATATATTCCGGAAAAGAAGCTCTATATCTTTCTCACGCTCAGGGCTGTAAGCGGATATGCGGATAGGCGGATAAGCGGATTTTGGCGGATAGGATATCCGTGCGAATGAGGATCCGCCATACTTTCGATCGTCAGATAGATGCATATACGGATACAAATCCGCCAACCCCCAGATCGGCGGATATATGGCGGATAATCAAGAGATTACCTAATTAGGAAGGATTGAGGCAAAAACCTGCATAGAGCATTCAGAATCTACTCCTGCTGAGGACTCCCTTAGCATAAATCAGCGCAACTTCTACTTACATAGCTATTAGTTGACTTGAGAAGTATCCTCAAATCACGTAGACTCGAGCCACGGCGTAACTGATTAACTTGCTCAGTAGGTATTGACGGATTGTCTGGGAGCGACGAATCATTCCGGAGTCGTCAAAGTGACTCTTCCCGAGCAAATCCCGTCTCTATAGCCAAATATGAAGAAATACCATTACACGTAGATATAGTGTCTGCCATATACTCCCTGCGTCTAGCTCTGATTAGAGTTGTCGCGATGCTTTGTGTGGGATTGTCACTATGAAGCTGGAACAGATCGTTGTATGATACTATTTACTGTGATCAAGGTCAATCAATCATCGACCCACTCTGACTCCGGCATGAAATACAGGCCAACTCGTTGGCGACGAACTACTCCTTACAGAACATCCTTGCATTACTCCACTCAGAGCGCTACCAAAGAAACTATTGACAAGGTGTTATTAATACCATTTTACTACATGAAACGTCTAGAACTACAAAATCTGTCATACAAACAATCCACAAAATATATAACGACATATTGCGAAGCCTAAATGGGACAGGATTCGACAATCAGGCTTCAAGGCCATAAATCCGCTAGCAAAGACCGTACATTACAACACGCGACCAACAGTAGAAATCTGGCTCTTATCAACTGTCTGCACCTTCTTCAACTGTCTTCCGGCTGCAATTTGGCCTAATAACGCACTACGGTCAGGAAGCCCTCCACCAGCACCAGCGCCAACAGCTGGCGCGACAAGGGGGGGCGGCACTTGAGGCATTGGCATCCCGATGATTGGAGGCGGTGGCGGAGGTGGCGGAGGTACGGCGCCTCCGAATCCATCTGGCACTGAGGGCGGTGGGACACCACCCGAAGGTAGCGCAGGCGGTGGAGGAGGTGCAGGAGGTGCAGGAGACGTTGCAGCTGTTTCGTACGGGGTGCCACGAGACGTCGATGTAGCAGCTGACGACTGGTTATTTGACGGAACAAGCGAAGATTGCGGTGCCATGCTTCCAAATAATAGTGATGCTAAATCAGCTGGAGACGGCTTATTGGGACCAGAACCGGCAACAGGGGAAGGACCTTCGTCGTCGGATGAGTCCGACTCGGACGGAACAACACTCCAGTCGTCGTCATCATCGCCATGGCCGCGTTGGTATCGTCGCTGGGTATCGAGCATCGCTTGGTTCGCTAAGGCCGTTGTAGATGATGTACTCGAAGCTGATTGTACAGAAGGCATAGTAACTTGAACTTGTGGCTGCATTACTGGCTTCGGAGAAGGCTCCCGAGGAATTGGTGGAGCAGCGTGATTACTTCCAGCGGATAGCAGTGGTACCGGAGACGTCGACTGCGGTCGGACTTCACTTTGAGCGGCATAAAAATCTGGCTTTGGAGGCTCAGAAATCGTCGGGGAAACCACAGTTGGTACTGCCACAGACGGCATAGCCGGCACATTTGCCGACGGTCTCTCGGGAGATGTTTCAGATTGGCTGAAATCAACCTCTGCGTACCTCGACGCCGTTGGCTTCGAGGAATCGTAATGGAAGTCGTCTTGCACTGGAAACGGATTGCGTGACGCCGGCGCTCGAGCCGGTGGCTGATAATGTGTTTGGGAATTTGTCACCGGCTGTGAGAATATTGACTTAGAAGGAGGTTCAGGCGCGGCAGGCGCGGCAGGCTTTGGCGCCGGTGAGGGAGCTTGTCCCGGTTCAGAGCTCGGCTGTGACAGGGGCACCGGAGGAGAGAACGCATTAGATTGCGGCTCGGGTGCTGGCGTAGACGGAGTCGGCGCAGAAAATGCAGACGATGAGTCAGCACCCTTTGCAGGACGTGAAATACCAAGAGCTGCAAGTCTTTCGTTCATTCTGCGCTCTGCCTCAGACTTGATCCATGCCGCACGCTCTTCCGGAGTTCTGAACTGAGCATAAAATGAACCCGATCCTGGTTTGGACGATGTAGCTGATATCCCGGAGGGGGAAGATGCAAGAGGTGCTGGAGAGGCTGAAAGTGGAGCCGACGAACCATTGGAATACGCGCTCTCCATGTGAGATGATCGGTTACCATGAGAAGGCTCAGAAGAGTTTGACGTCGACCTCGCTGCTATTCTATTGAAACGTGAGCATAATTCTAACCGAGAGTCGAAAGGAAACAGTCGTACCTCGGCTCGGATCGAGCTTTCCGCCTCTGAATTTCCAAAATCAAGTCTCTAACTTCGTCCTCTGCGCCAATACCCTCCTCAAACAGCTGGCGTTCTCTCTCGACCTTGAAATCCTGTCGAGTCTCTTTTAGCAGGCCCTCCAACGAGTCCTGAACTGCACGAACACTCTCCTCAACATCACGAATCATCTGTTCGTTCTGGTCCTTCTCCACTCTAATCTTATCAGTCTCCTCAGCCAGTCGCACCTCAGCGGCATGCTCGTCGTCACCGCCACTATCAACCGATGCAGGTTTCCCTGTTAACGCAGCCATTCTGGCCTGCAAAATTGCGAGCGACCTCGCCTTCCGCTTATCAGCCTCTGTAATACGCCCTCCAGGTCCAGTTCCAATCACTTGGGCGCCTGGGTGCGCTTTGGTATCTCGTATTCTGAATAACTCAAGCTTGGCGTCCGAGATCTTGTTTCCAATACTACGAGCGCGGCCGACGAGAACAGGTAGGCGATCGGCGAGATACTGCAACTGATTGCGCAGCGCTGCTTTCTCGGCATTGACGTTGGTAGATGGCGCAGACGATGTATAATCGTCGATATCTTCTTGTATATGACGAACCTTTCGAATCAGATCGTCAGCTTCGTCACGCTCTCTGGAACTCAAATACTGATCTTCATTGAACGCAAAGTCATCTTCAGCGTCAATTGCGTTAAGTAGAATCTGCTTTTCTCGAATCGCTTTTCGTAATGATTCTAAAGTCTCGCCTTTTGATAATTCCTTTCCACTTCCAACTGATGACACAGATGGCGACGGCGAGCTGGTAGCACCGCGAGAGCCGCCATTGCGACGACGCGCGCTGGAAACGTAAAGCGCCGCTTCGTCGTCGTTGTTTTTGAACACGGTGGCATCTTTTTTGGGCGACGTGTTGACTGAATCTCGGAATGAATGCGCCTTTAAGTAGGAAACGCCAGTTGCCTGAGGTACAAGCGTATTTGACCTGCGCTGGTCCGCATCTGACTTGAGCATGTTTTTCAATGTTGATACTGATTGTGAGAGATTGCGCGTCGAGGGAGGGATTAACTCGGGAGGTAGGTGGGCAGGAATGGGATAACCATTGAGACGGCGGTAGACCTCAGTCGCGTCAATACCCATGTTGTCACGGTCGCACAGAGCACCAACTTACCAAATGCATAGCAACCGAAAACTCAGACTTGTTAAGTCGGCCCCTATCCTCCGGATCCGACAATGTCCAGATCTTCTCGAGATCATCTCGCGGCAACCCGCTCTGACCGAGGATTTCTACTGCAGTCTCGCCAGAAATAAAGCCACGACCAAGACCATCCCAGGCATCAAAGATATCGTCAAATATCTTCTTCTCTGCCTTCGTGATGGCCCACGATATCTTGTTGTTGCCGGCCAAACTAGGCCCTCCAGGAACCCCATTGGGTGCGCCGGGATGAGCGCCAATCTGCGGCATCATGCGGGCCTGCAGTGCCTGAATTCCAGGCAAGCCAAAATCCATACCTGTATTGTTCGGCATGAGATGCATACTACCAGGAGCACCAGGTGCACCCGGCATTCCCTGGAATTGCGATGGATTGAACATAGCTATCGCTCGTAACGAATCACTGATCACCTACACATGCAGGATTAGTATCCCCCACGGCTGCAACATCAGATAAGTCAAATTTTAGCTACCTAGCTTCTGCGTGCACCACAGCAAGGAATATCAATGAATGCGAATATTGCAAAATTACGAAAAATAACGAAGGTGAGACTCGCGTTCACAGGAGGAGGCGATATCCCGCGAAAGCCCACTCGGTACCTAAACCTTAATTGTACTCTTTGAACAGCGCAATGCTTTGGCTATCACGGTGAAGCGTGCGATGGCTCACGATTCGCGCCTTTGACTCCCAACTGAACTTTTTCTTGTAAAAAGTCCAATAGCACATTCGCCAGCACATTCAATAAATAGTCAACTAAATTCGAGATGGTTCGCAAATTAAAATTCCACGAGCAAAAGCTCTTGAAGAAGGTCAACTTCCTTGAGGTAAGCCTTTTTTTCTCTTTTGGCCGATTTCAGCTGGTTGCGCGAGCCGACTAACGGTCAATATTCAGTGGAAAGGAGATCAAGGACACCGAGACGCGGATGTTATGCGACGGTATCACATTCAGAAACGAGAAGACTACCATAAGTACGTCAGCAAGTAGATTATTGTCTGTGGTATTGGTCGCGCTAATAGAAGAACAGATATAACAAATTATGCGGCCAAATTCGTCAGCTGGCCCACAAACTGTCGCAGCTACCAGCGAACGATCCAGTGCGGACAAAGCACGAGGCTCTCCTCCTAGAAAAGCTCTACGCGATGGGTATACTATCCACGACAACAAAAGTTTCCGATCTCGAGTCGAAAATCACAGTGTCAGCGCTCTGCAGACGCAGAATCGGTGTCGTCATGTGCCGGTTAAAGATGTCGGAAACTATCAGTGGGGCTATTAAATTGATTGAGCAAGGCCATGTGCGTGTTGGTCCAGAAGTAATCACTGATCCGGCCTACCTTGTAACGCGGAATATGGAGGATTACCTGACATGGGTGGATTCCAGTAAGATCAAGCGAACGATTCTTAAATACCGCAACGAGCTTGATGATTTTGACTTGCTCTAATACAAATAATGGGAAGTAAATTTTAGAATTCAATTGTTGTAGATTTGTACATTAGCTTTTTATTTATGGTGGGTTGGTTCTTTGGAATAAAAGTTGTATATAGTGAACATGATCAATGTTGGCTAATTTATCAATGCTTGGCTAAGTTGGGGGCGCAGTACTCGGTAAACCTATTGTCGTGCAAAGGTAGCACAAACCTGGTATGGTTAAATGCTGTTTCGATCTCTACTCGATGTTTCATCTGTCCTGGAGTGCAAACCTTTGAAGACATAACTTTATTCATATTTATTTCACGTCCAGGAACTCTATAGATATGTACACACACAACAATTTTAGACGTATACCAAAATGCAGCAGCAAGGAAGACTGTATCAAATAAGCCCACATCACAATGTTCATCCAAAGTCATTACCGTCTAATTATCCGCACTAATTCTCCACTCGAAATCAAAAAAGCAACGGCGCCAAGCTGCTCCGGCCTCAATTCGTTAATCTAGCCATTCCGGTCCCCAATACGAATGCAAACACAATGACCTGTCCGATGCCCCAAGAAATCCAATAATGTTGTCGTTTACGTCTTCCACTACACAAGCTATTTCGTCTAAGGCATTGATGCACTCCGCTTACCCATCTGCACCAACAGCTCGGCACTCTGACTTCTCTCCTCGTAAATTCTGGTTAATTCTTCAACAATCCGGCCCTTTTTTCTGCCAATAAGACCATCCAGGCCTTCCGACGCTGGCGGCCGCGTTACTTTGACCTTTGGCGGCAATACGGGAGGGAGCATCGCATTTTCTTTCCCAGTGACAGTCCCAGCCCCTGCGGCGTCAGTTGTTGATTTTGGTTCAGGCTTGATCGAATATGCTTGGGCAGTCACATACGGTGACACGGCACGCAGCACCTGTGCGTGCTGCTGCGAGTCGGCGCTGATGCATCTGAATCCGCCGACAACTGAAACCCTCGTCGTTTTAATTGGTGTCGATAAACTTCGAGTAGAAGTGCCTGCAGCCGGGAGGAAAGTTGTTGTCGGCAGAGGAATATACGGCTTGTCGGATTCAGATGATGAAATGGAAGAAGATGATGATCTTGAGGAAGTAGATGATGACGCAGCTGAAGAGTACGAAAACGTGGATGTTGCGGATCCTCGACGACCGGATATTAACTGCGTGTTCTGTGATTGTGATTGGCCCAATGGAGTTGCTTTTCGCAGCGCGACCGCCTTTTGTGGCTGTTGCTTGGTAGAATACGAAAATGACAGGCCCGATGATGGTGTCGATGACGCTGTCGACAAGGAGCGGGGTACTCGTTCTTGAGCTGGCGGCCCCTGTATGGACGGTACTGCCGCGTCCGACAGCTGAGGTGACGGCGAGGGCGAAGCACCTGCTGACGAAGTGCTGGCATCGGCCGAGAGCGGCGTCGCTGTGGAGGACACCAGCGCGGCAGATGAATCCGATTCCATTCTTGTCGATCCAGTATTGGAGGACGATGACGACGAAGTGGATGGCTTTCGCGAGGGCAGAGGTGGCGGCAAATGTCCAAGAGATTTCAGTGTGGTTGAAGACGACGTGCGGCCACTACTGGTAATCTTACTGTCGCCATCTTTGTCTTTGCCATTGCTCGCATCTGATCCGGAAACGAAAGGCAGTTCAGTCCAATAGTAAATTAAGCACTCAAACAACTTTGTGTTGTATTCTAGTACGCGCACAACCTCCATTGGATCTGAAATATACACGGTCTCGCTCGAAGTCTCCGGAACTAGCGTTGTTCCCGACTCCGTTGGCGACAAGATTGCAGTCTCCTCAGTGGGAACGGCGATTCGAACTAAGCTTGGTGTTATACACTTTGCGAGATTGGTGATGGTCATCTTGGATGACCGTTCATGCAACGCAACCGAGCGCAGTAGTGGCACCAGAAACGAACATAGAATGATTGTCTGCCGTGGCAGCGAGTTTGCAACTATGATGGTACTTTCAGCATTTCCAGTGAAATCTGGGAATTTGTCCATTAACGAATATGGCAGAGGTGGTGTAGGAAGCAGACGAAGAAATAACTTCAACAGGGACGCGATTACATGGGGACCATAGTCATGCAAATCGACAACCTGGCACCTGTCAAACGCCTCTCGCAAGATACTGAGATGGTCAAGCTTGGGCGAGATTCGAAATATGCCGGGTGTGTATATGCCTTCCACAGACAAATACTCAATACATTCTCTCCAGAAGTATGGCACGACGCCTTCACTTGGCAAATCACGCCCAAACACAACGCCTTGTTGTGTCTCAAACTCGATCTTCGGTTCAAGCTTGCGATCATGCACATAAACAGCTAGGGGAATCGACACGAAGCGAATGTCGAGATGCTGCGCCAGCGCTGTCAAGTTCGGAACTAGAAATATCGTCAGCCACATCGATCCCAACATACGACGCTTAATATCTATACCGTGCACCGCCTTGTTCCTAAATTTTCCACTAACGGCGCCAGCAACCATCTCCATGATTGTCCGGACCCACCAGTTTTCGTGGACAATGTACAGTCGTTTGAGACTCTTGCGCAAGTCCCTTTCGAGCGATGAATAGGTCTGGATCATCCACGGCCAAGACGGGCGGTGCGACCCGCCGCCGGCAAAAAATATAACCGAGTAGTCGCCTACATGTCTGACGACTGCGAGGAGATGAGGCAGGAGGTCGCTGTAACTGACAGATTGGGGCGGGGGGAGGGCGGTCGAGTTCAGCACGAAGACAGGCGTGCCCGTTGCGGGGTCCTCGAGACCTGTCCGAAATAGTACTCGGTCCACTATATTTCTGATCTCAATCTCAGTGTACTCGCGCGTCTCTACCGGTTTGCGAGATGGCGCGTTAGGCGCAGGTGTTGCAGGAGCCATAATGATAACGGCGCTGGCGAATAATATGAATCGTTGGAGCAGATCTCGCCGTCGTCTTGAGACCCCAGTCAAACGAGGATCAGATTTCGTCTGTTCCGAGAATGGTGACGATGTCGAGATCGCAGTGGAATACTGACGCAGCCACTGTTCGAGTACCCGGCACAAACACTGGAGCGCAAGCACTAATACGAGACTCACGCGTCTGCGTTTCCGATTCCGCAGGCGTCTAGCTAGTCTGGCGTGCGCACGCGGTGTCGGAATCCCGTTGCGACACTCGAATAAGATGATCTTGTCCGCGACCGATCCAATAATCTCTGCTGACGCAGTCGCGCGTAGGAACAGCGTTACTAGCGCGGCCGGTGCCCACACAGCAGTCTGAACACGCAGTTTGGTTGCTATGCTTGCCTACTCTAAGACTAAAACAGCTCCAATTGGGGTGCCCTTTGCAGCTGCAATACCATGAAATATATCGCAGTGCTGATAATCGGATTCTGTGTCGCGTCGTTCAGCCGTGTTAGATTTTGTTTTGGGGCGCGACACTCGATCTGTGAAGTTTCATGTGGAATGCACGGGTTCACCAACTTCCAACCCTAACCTCGTCGCATATTTGCGGCAGCAAGTGATGTGTTTGTTTGTGATAGGAAGTCTCCGACCGTTCCCGTCAATCGTCAAAACGATTTGGCAGTCTAGTAACTGAGCCGATATCTATTTAGGGGTGGACACGAATGACGAATATGTTCGCATTCGTACGAATATTCGCAATTCGCATGCGAATAATTGGATCTTGCATGCTTACGAATGCGAATGCGAATAGAAAACAATTATTCGCAATTATTCGCAATATTCGCACATATTACTGGCACACCGGCACACACCCTCCACAAAAGGCCCAGCGCATAACGCTATAAATAACCAAACCCGCACTTTCTCATTCGTCGCCGGAGTACATTTCCCTTAACAAAACAAGCTTCCTCATAGTGTCCCACTTAGTGAGTATCTACGAAGGCCCAGCATATCCCTGCCGCTATTGAACGGTCTCTCGACTGCCACTTCCGACGCGGGAATTACGATATAGTCTCTAGCTCTCACTTCGCTATACAGGTGGTGAGGTTTTGATTAAAATACATGTTAGTTTGATGCTATAGAACCAGGGGCCGTTAGGCCAGGGTTTGGGTTTTGCGAATAGAGAAAATTGTATTCGTGTCCACGCCTAATATCTATGTTTGGCTGACAGTAATCTTGGGAGGCTATGGACGCCGAAGAACTAGATAATCTCTGTGGCCATAATCATCCAAGTGAACAACCGAACTTGGGGACATCTAGGGAATTGTCGTAAGCGCAAGAGAGTCGAGTTTTGGCTCGCTTACATTTTCTCATGCGTGACGTCACGACAGTTCGGGCATGGTGGCTTTGTTGGTATTACTTCTCGCTGACTCAAAATGAATGCGGACGAATGCTGCTTAGCAGTTCCAAATGCTTCCTGAGCAGCATGGCAAAGTAGTCACAGGTTCGAAATCCAATTCATACAAGGCATTCTGCAAAAAAAAAAAGGTCCAAATATCGCAATCACTAATATCACAATACAAATACACCCGATAAACTCAACAGTATCCAAACTATTTAAATCAGTGCCACATAAAAATACAAGGACGCCCGCTAAGCCATCATTGAGGCAGCGACAGGCGACCGCCCACGGCCAATTAATTCAACACTAATCTTTTCGCACCTTGCTCCCGCATTTTCGTGTTCGTAGTCGTCTAAATTCGCATGCTCTCCTGTGACGTCAATCTCGTCTTCGCTGCAACTTTCCGTGCCCGAATCGTACTCTTCCGTCGGTGTCGTCCGCCGAGAACCGCTCGTACTTCGTCGACCTGATCCAGGGCCATATGCCGGCATGCTCACGCTGCGTCCAAAGCTGCTCGCGCCGCCTCCGGTTGCGACCGTGAGCGGCAGTGACTCCCTGCTGCCGCCAAACAACGAGTCTGGAGCCAAAGCTCGAGTACTAGCATTCGTGTCAATACTCTTCCGTCGGCGTTTTGACGAGCTCGCGAGAGTAATGACGGATGCGTTGTCCGTGTAGTAGTAGTTCGACGTGCTCGTATTTATACTGTTTGTGGTCGAAGTCGTGACGTGATTAAATCCCGGCGGCAGCGTCATCAACGACGTATTGTTAGTCGACGACGACGACGACAAGATAGATGGTGACCGCCGCGAAGTCGTCGTACCAGTCGTTGTCGTCGTAATCGACGGCGTCAGCTTGGTCTGGAGAAGCCGTTTACTTGCGTGCGGCGTCATTGTTCCCGCAGTGGTCGTCCCACTGGTGAACACATTGCCATACACGTAGTTACCATTCGCACCGCTCGTTGCGCTGAGACTTAAACTTGCATTACTGTCAACTGACGAACGGTCGTCGACGATGCCGCTGGACGCACGCCGCCGGCTGTGATTGTGGTAGGCGCCGCCTCGGTAAGGCCCGCTATTAACGCTTGCGTTCGTGCTGGCCGTCAGGATGGAAGGCGTTCGAAGCGACTCGTCACGCGAGTAGGTGCGCTGGTGCGAGGTGGCACTGTAGTTGTAGAGCGGCGCTAGAGACGAGGAAGTGGTTGTGACCGGTGACATGCCTTCTATCTGACTGTGGGTGGTAAGAGCATGAGAGGACGCATACGGCGGAGGCGATGAGCTTGTTTTCGAATGTGACGAACGCGACGTCGATACGAGCTTTCTCACCCATGAAAACCGGCTTTTGCGCGCTATTGGGCCAGCATTAGCAAATAGTCGTATCAGACGGCGACGGGACCACATACAATGCGACGACGGTTGCGACGAGACCTGTGCTGCCATTCCAAAAACGCGGATCAACCGTCTGCAGCGCTAAATAATTCCTGAGAAATCGAGAGAGTACGTGCAGAATAAGTAATCTGACCGATCGGAGTCAAGCGCAGCGACTCTCTGATCTAATGAGTTGCAAAATTCGAGCAAGATTCCCTCCACTGCCGAATATTATTGGAGCCGATCGTCGTTGTAGAAACAACGCAACACCACACGTTAGAGTCGTCAAGGAACTTCGCAACTTGGAACTTGAGCTGGAACTTGAACTGGGGGAATGCTGTGTCTCGTGTGTATCGCCTTGTTCTATGAGTAGCCAAGGCGTCGTCGGGGACTTACCCAAGCCATTTCACTGACAGGGCTGTCATTAACGTCACTCGGACTGCATTCGAGTGACCGTTTGGCACCCATCCAATCTTGCTAGGATTTTTTGTTCACGGTCCCAGATTAAAACTTACTTACGCGCGGGACGATTGCCAACAACCTGTCACGACCTTTTTTTTCTTCGAGTTTTCCCTGGACCGTAACTATGTAAACTTTCGTATGTGCGGGACCGGTGCGCACAAAAAACTGGTGTGTGTGAAACACAGCAAGCCTATATTATTTATATAGCAACATGTAAGCATAGCAAGCATGTCAAATTATTAAATGCGGTATAAGCGAGATCGGATTTCCTGCTTAGCAATTTATCAGTTCTCCCAATCAATCCTTAAACGCAGTAGGTTCCACTTGTCGCTCTCTACAATTTTTCTTTCTAGGGTCTCATAGCAATCCACTAGCAATCCACGCTCGTGTGTGCACTATCCTCGTCATTTGCTCTTCCTCGGTTGTCCTCTTCTCGACCGATCAGGGTAATACGGTACTCGCTCAGCTTTTGTCTGAAGGCCATGGGCTCGTTGGAGATGCCTTAAGTAATGACTGGTGCCATTGAACTGTCTGGTATCGTCGCAATCTGGATAGCGACACTGGGTGGGATACCTGCCACTATGGAAGTTGAGCATGTGACCCTTGTAGGCATTAACTTGTCTTACCGTCTCATTTATCATCTCGAATACTTTATATTGCGTGTATTTATAATACTTTGCAAGAAAAGAGGGACCAAATTATAACGCTTCAGAACCTACCCTTGCACCAAAAAGAGGTGAATGAAACGAAAACGCTGACATCCAATAACCCAAGTCTAGATCCAAATCCAAACCAAACACCGACACATGTCACGTCACGCGGAAAACTACAAAGCTACTGTACAACGGAATCCTCTAATAAAAATCGCCCTGGTCCAGCATGGCCTCCGCAACCTTGACAAAGCCAGCAATGTTGGCTCCCTTGACCAGAGACGGCAGACCATCGGTTTTCTCTGACGAGTACTCGATCGCGGTGTTGACACAGTTCAGGAAACACGTCATCATGATGTGCTTGAGCTTTGCGTCGACCTCTTCACGGGTCCAGCCCACGCGGGCCGAGTTCTGGGCCATTTCGAGGCCGGACACGGCAACCCCACCACAGTTGGCGGCCTTGCCGGGCGCGTACCAGGTACCACCAGGAGCGTTGACGCGTGCGGACTCGAACATATCGATGGCTTCCATGGTCGAGCCCATGTTGGATCCCTCGGCGACGAACTTGCAGCCGGCTGCGACCAGCGCTGCGGCCTCGTCGCCGGACACTTCGTTCTGTGTCGCGCACGGCAGCGCGATGTCGACGGCGCCGACGTGGGTCCAGGGGCGTGCGCCTTCAATGTACTTGAATTTGCCGCGCTGGAATGCTGCGTCGGACAGGTCGTGATGCAGGAGCTTGATGTCGGCGATCTGCGAGATCTCCGCCGGCGTGAATCCTTCCGACTCTGCCGACGCAAGCACGAATGCGCCCTTGGAGTCCGAGAGCGAGACGACCTTGCCGCCGAGCTCGATGACTTTAAGCGCGGCGAACTGGGCGACGTTGCCGGAGCCGGAAATGGCGACAGTCTTGCCCGTCATAGAGTCGCCGGGGTTAACGTACTCGATCATCTGCTCGACGTAGTAAATGAGACCGTATCCGGTGGCCTCAGGACGGATAAGTGAGCCTCCCCAGCTGATGCCCTTGCCGGTGAGGACGCCTTCGAACGCGTTGCGGTACCGTCTGTACGCGCCGAAGAGGTAGCCGATCTCACGACCGCCAACGCCGATGTCGCCGGCTGGGACGTCAGTGTCGGGCCCGATATGACGCGAAAGCTCGCGCATGAAAGCCTCGCAGAATTTGCGGATCTCGTTGTCGGACTTGCCCTTGGGATCAAAGTCGGCGCCGCCCTTGCCACCTCCCATGGCGAGACCGGTGAGCGCGTTCTTGAAGATCTGCTCGTAGCCAAGGAACTTGAGGATCGAGAGGTTGACAGTCGGGTGGAACCGAAGCCCGCCTTTGTAGGGACCGAGAGCAGAGTTGAACTGGACTCTGTACCCGCGGTTGACCTGGAGGTTGCCGGCGTCGTCCTGCCAGACCACGCGGAACTGAATGACCTATGGGACACAGGTTAGCAGGCTGCATATGCAGACAATGGAGCTGAACCATTTGGAATTGCATACTCTCTCGGGAATTGACACGACCGGGAGCGCCTTCTTGAGCTTCGGCTTCTTCTCGAATAAGGTCGAGCTCTCGAGCGTGAGCAGGAGCTCGTTATAGGCTTGCTCGAATTCAGGTTCGGACGGCTGGACCATTTTGTGTGTGCGATCTATATAAAGCAGGGCTAGTAGAGTGCGTGGTGAGGTTTGCGGTCTTGCGGGAGCGACGAGGGAGGGCGGAAGCGGAGTGACTGATATATGCCATTGATAGTGAGAAGAGTAGAGTCACCTTCGGAGGCGGCAGCTGATCCGTGCGCCGCACAGAAAAATTGTCGTGCTTCCTTCCATAAAAGAAAACTCAGACATCGGTGTGTGAAAATCTCTTATCTCTCTCCTGTCACCGGGAATTTGTGTATTATTCGCCAGCACTATGATGCATCATTCTAGACATTACGACATGCAATTCTCCATCTGTCGTATTACGCCGATTGGTACCCTGCCACACGCAGAAACCACACCTTCTCCAGTGAAGGCTCGTGTGGTGAGGGGCGGGACTGATGGGCGCCACCTACGTAAAGTGCGTAATTGGCCCTGTGCGGCGGTTACGCCCTCTGCACGCAAAACTTTTTCCGGTCGGGTGCCCCACACAAAAGGGCAGCAACTAAACGTCAAGCGAGAAAAAATTTGCTGCCGACCGACGATATTGGCACAAAACCGGACAATACCGGTCGACTGGCGTCACATCAAATGACCTGTGCCCCTCCACGTGCATTATCGCGTGGAGTTGGGAGAAGACGCGAAAAGAAAACTAATACGATTAGAGAGCAAGCAAACAGTTCCGGTTAAGGGCATGTTGAGCACATCTACAATCAGAAAGTCTATGCCAGCAGTGAGCAGTCAATAATATCGTAGGTTTTATTGCATCTTCTTCCTAAATGAGTCCTTGCTAAAAGACATACGGTCGGGAGATAACCCATCAATGAATTGCAAGACGCCCAATTTGCTCTGAAGATATGAGGCACTAGTAATCACGTTCCACGTTTCCGTCATTAAAAATTATCGTCATCTTGGAATTCAGAATTCTTCTTAACTATAGTTTCTGCCGCTGGCCACGAGAATGTACAATAATGCCAACAGAAAAATGGAGGCTGCCCAGAGAGGTGAAGCGAGAGCCCAATGGCAAGCTTTGTCCTAACCCCAATTGCGATCGACAAGCCCATAATCCTTATGTATGATTCAATTGCAACGTAATAACCCTTACCAGACACACTGCATGCGCCTCATCCTTACCACGTGACACCGCGGAACGCTGTGCTGATATCTTACGTGTCATGGCTGTCGCGTCATGGCTGTGTTTATTTGCCATTCTTCTAGTCTTTCTGCTTGTTAATATACCGTATACTACGCATTACTCCACATTTCGTAAACCGGTTTATGACAAAGTGGGATACTAGCGCAGAGTGATAGCCATGCTCAGGCGTAACATAACGCTCGGCTCTCCTTGACAAGAGTCCTGGTAGATTCTAGGTGATTCGTCTCTCTGTACGCCACGCAATTCCTGAGTCGCTGTATCCGGTTGATTGTCTGATCGCTATGGGACAAATGCAATACTACGAGTCTGTGAGTTTGGGGATTTTGCTCGGCCCGGCGCCACTTGTAGTCAGATACAAGGAGACGTCTTGAGAAATAAAAGCCATTTTGATATTCATCTAGTTACTATGATAGAAGCCTAAATGTCAAGTTAACTCGCGCCTAAGATCCAACGCTTCGTGCACACACTCTCACCCATGGTTATTGTACCACTAACTTTAGTACTACCCACGCTTCGTCTCCACAATCTTAGTATACTCAGGCACCGTACTCAAACGGACTGTTCGGCTCTGCCTCGTAGACATACAATGTCGAATTGTGCTGGTCGGGCATGAAATAAAATCTTAGACGACCACCCACAATGGCCACCTCCATGGGATTCTGCGTGACAGGAGCACCCAGATCACTAGTCATAGTAATCGGGACCTCGGCGACGGGAATCATGGTTTCCATGTCGACGAGCGCAACGCCCCCAATGGCGACGGTTGGCGACAGAGACGCGACGCCCGAACAGATCATGGTGCTGCGGTGGTCGAATTGCTTGGGGTGACCCAAAAATTTGCAGTCCTGATAGTCGACGTAGTAGCTTGGGTTCCTGACGTTGTTTGGGAACGTAGTGAACGCAGGGTATGGAGCTGGTTTACGACGGCTATCCCATGTTGTGGCATTGCGTGAGCCCCAATTGAGCATCACGAACTTGTCCGTGCGCGTGTCGTGGACGACTCCTCCTTTGTGGTCCGCGACGTGAAGGATGACTGTGGGCTCGAGTGTGCGAGGGTCGATGCGCATAAGAGTTGCCGTCGCGTTGGGACGGTACTGTGCTATGGTTGCCCAGATGAATTCGCCATCGTAATCAATCCCGCCGTTGTGGTATTCGATAGCATCACGTTCAGTAAGCGTGGCGTCAGCAATACGTTTGCCTTTGCCATCGAAGACAATCATATGTGCGAACCCGGAGCCAGCGGTGCGATCAGTTCCATTGATGATGATGCCATTTCCGTATTTGACGGTTGGGCTGGTGTATTCACCAGCGCTCAAAAAGTAACGATCGTCGCCGATTCGCACAATTCCTTCCGGCTCGAAGGTATCGCCCTCCATGTGAACCTTCTCGACGAGATTCCACACCGTCGTACGACCAAGCCTACCGAAGTGCTCAACAATTTCGTCGCACTGCGCCGCAGCGTAGGGTGCCGGAAGCTTTGCTGGCGCAAGAGGCACATCTTGTTTGATTGTGATGTTTAGAGCCGCTGTCGAAGACAAATAGACAATGGTGCTCGTTGCAGCTAAGATCAGTCTTGAGGGAAGACGCATCGTGCAGGTACTGAAGACTGCGCTCGACTGTAGGCAATATCTGGGGGCGTGCTTGGTCTATCAGTCAAAGTCCTGAGACAGCAGGGCTGATCAGTTGCATTTATTCTACCCGGAAGTCCGTCAGTCGTCTGCTCCAAACGAAACATCACCCACTCAGCCTGCACGGGGCAGGAGCAGCATGGGTAAGATATTCCCTAGCCACGTTGTGGGTTTCTGCGATGCGAGGACACTTTTCGGCTAATCGACACATGCACGTTCGCAGACGACGGCTCCTTAGTAGCCCAACACAGCTCTGCCGAGGTCAGCCCTGCCCAGACTCATGCATGCCAAGCTCAAGATTAAGGTGTCGGTTACAGATCGAAGTAGCCTTTTTGGGAGAATTTAAGCTCAAACTGGGCCCTGTTCCCCCCTCCGTCAAACCTGTTCCCTGGGCTGTGGTTCGCTACGATACAGATGTCGAAAAAAAATTAATCAAAAGACTGAGACAAACAGGTACAAGCTAACCCAATATATTAATTGGTGGTGAGGTTCCCAGCGTCGCATTGATATCGTGGAATGGCCCGGCAACGAGCAAATTAGCGCGACTATGTGAGAACTTTAAATTTAGCGAAGAGTTTGCGAGTACAGATTTGGCAGAAAATTCTTGGGTACTTGTGAAAGAGTAGGCATCCGAATACGCAAAAAAAGGTCCCCCATTGGTTTGATAGCCGCTAATTCTGATGTTATTCATTTTAATCAAACTTTGATGTGCCCTTTAGTGGACATTTGCTCTTGTTGTGATAAATCCGAGTACCATTAATGTCGCTCTGTCGCTCCTGCTGTTGCAGCTAGACTGAATCACAGCTTACCAAGCATAACCTTGGCTACCGTGACGCGGCTGAGCGCTGCAGCGACTCATGGAGTGAATCGTGGTTCGTGGACACTCTGGACACTCTCGGTGTCCATATCTTGCAGTTTGCATCGAATGTTACTTTTTCATTCCTTCTTGGCTGCTGCCGATTATAGTTTTGAGAAAATGTATGAGCTGCGCGCTCTGAGTTTCTAAATTTGGGACAACAATTACTAAACGTTTATAGGCAGTTTTGAGGGAATTATAAAATTATCAATTTATCATGATCGGCGTAATTATCAGCCCTTGTAAGCTTAGAGAATGTGTTAAATGCGAGGAATCATCTCCCACTGTCTAGGTTTGTGCCGTGCTGGGCGAAAGCGTGATATATGTTTGGGTGTTATTGCGCAACTGTCAATACCTCAAATGTTGGATAGGTCTCAGCTTGGGACCAACGATCGCCCTGAAAGAGAATCAAGGACTGCCTTAATTGAAGCACACCTTCGAGGTCAACGAGTTTGAAACAGAAGATATGAATTTCTCTGTTACTAGATCGCGACGGCTAGTATTCCGCTGTGGGCCTGGTAATGGACACTGAAGCACCTGACGAATTTATACCAATCCCTGAACCGGAGTATGATTTCCTTGAAGCTTCCCATATTATCCCTTTGAGCGCGAGTAGAAGTTCGCACTTCAGGACAATGCTTTCTAGATTTGCTGGCCAAGTTATCTCCGATTTACTCTGTCTAATGCTCTATTATTATCCCCCAATTAGTCATAGATATTTTGACAATTCTGGCATGAGCAACCACCCTGCCAAAGACTACAAATACAACCCCAGATATCGCACGTTTGCGTTGCAACACCACGTGACTGTCCCGCCCCTCACGCGTCCGAGTTTCCCAGACGCGTGCCGAGTCTCGTCGCAGCACACAAGACTGACTTTTGCTCTATTCAGTCTCGATTCACGAGCCGTCGTAGAAATTGTAAAGGAGCCGTGAGGCGAGAGACATCCGTCGCCGTAGTTTTGCTTATCAAATTCTAGTCTTGCCGTAAGCCACTATGGCATCCAAAGCTATCATTCACCATTTTGGCATCTATGTAAAGGATATCCAGAAGGGTCGCGCGTTTTATCCTCGCTCTCCTGGGAATTGAAGTCAAGCTCGATTGCGGTAAGTTTCCTCGCTTAATCTGAGATCGTCCTATCCCTAAACTCAACTAATTTCATTCGTGATCCAGAGCAATCCAGCTTCGTTGGATACGAGCGACCAGGTTATGCCAATCAATTTTTCATCGCCTTCGACCCTGCCAAAACGGTGGGCATGAGCCACATCGCATTCAATGCGGCAGACAGGCAACTCGTGCATATGAGTTGGCGCTTAAAAACGGCGAGTAGATAACAGAAACCGGGAATCAGCGAAAACTATGCGCCGAATTACTATGCCGCGTATGTGTTTGACCCCGACGGAAATAACGTTGAGTTTGTGGAGGTCGCGGAATAATGCAAGCGAGAATTCCCAGCAATTTCCAGCTATTGTTACGACGAGATGATGATTATCTTGTGGCACAATATGAATTTTGTGTTGTGAAGATCTATATGCTGATGTTGGTACCCGAATCCTATGTTCTGTCGTGATAACTCTCCGTAGGGTGTGCATGCGAGACCCGCAGCGCGCTCCCGTGATTTGCCAATGCATATTCATACCCGCAACCCCCGCAGCCTCTAAACCCTTCCGAAATCTTGAGTTCCAACGCTTTTCGAGCGCCGCTGTCTCTAGTCAATATTCTATCGCGGCAAGATACTTATACATTGATGATTGTATCCGCAATAAGATCTCCGATACGTGCCAAGCCCCTTGTGGCTGTCCAGATCGGTGATGTTAAGTCCAATCTAAGCCGTGATGCACTGAAATTCTCGCATTCAACTTGCTAGTAATCTCATAATTTTTGGGCATGGCTAGCCGCTTTCTTTCGCTTCCGCGCTTTGGTAGGAAAAACGGAAATGTGTTACGCGGACGCACCCAACAGATTGGATCTACTGGATTTGCGTGTTTGTGTTTATGTTCGGTGCCCCATAGCCAATGCCGACGTCCAGAATCGCCTTAGGTACACGCACCTAAGATCCTCTGGCGGTTGTACTAACGAGCGGCATTACTACAAGTCGGTTAATCCCCTCGCACCCCGCACCGGGGGCATTTCCGAAGTAGGGCCGAGAGCATCCAACACTCTCACAATGACAGGTGGGGGCCCAACGATAAAGTATATATACCTATGTTCGGACTCAGCTTCACCATGAAAGCATTCTGTCACCCATCAGATCCTGGACCTTTTCTATACTACCGATGCCCGTGGAATATCGCAAGTACGTGTAATTTAGGTCAAACCTTTAAAGATGGCGAGTTGACTGAGTTCATGTAGGCTTGGAAATTCTGGATTGAGAGTCTCCGTTCCAATTCTGGGATGCATGTCATTTGGCTGTAAGTATTCGCGCAAGCTCTCTTAAATCTTGGATATTCTGACTAATTGCGTCATTACAGCACCGGAATGGGTTCCGTGGGTGCTCGAATCGGATGCCTCGCTTCCAATCTTGAAGAAGGCCTACGATCTAGGTATCACCACGGTAGGTTATGCCATTACGAATCCTCAACGTTTACTTGCTGACCGAAAGTTCTTATTCAGTGGGACACGGCGAACATATACTCGAACGGCGACTCTGAGCGAATTATCGCAGCCGCCATTAAGAAGTACAATATCCCCCGCGACGAGCTTATTATCATGACCAAATGTTACCATCCCGTCGACAGAACGAGCAAGAAGCCCGTGAGGGGCGATATTGCAAACAATCGTCAGTATGTGAACCAGCATGGTCTGTCGAGGGCAGCGATCTTTAACCAGGTCAACGACTCGCTGGCAAGGTTGGAGATGGACTATATCGACGTGCTGCAGATTCATCGGTATGACAAGGACGTGGACCCGGAGGAAGTCATGGGGGCATTGAATGATTTGGTGAGGTCCGGAAAAGTGAGGTACATTGGGGCAAGCAGCATGTGGTGCTACGAGTTTGCCATGCTGCAGCATGTAGCAGAAAAGAATCGTTGGGCAAAGTTCGTGTCGATGCAAGATCAATATAACTTGCTGTACCGCGAGGAAGAGAGAGAGGTAATTCCATACTGCAATCTTACTGGCGTGGGACTGATTCCGTGGAGTCCGCTTGCTGCTGGCGACCTTGCCCGTCCAATCGCCGCGACGTCGCTTCGGAAAGAGGGAAGCGACCAGTCCACCGACCCTGCCGCCGTCGAGATCATCAATCGCGTCGAAAAGGTGGCCGTGGAAAAGGGATGGCTGATGACAGATGTGGCCCTCGCGTGGATCCTGGGTAAGGTCGCCAGTCCAATCGTGGGTGTAAACAGTATCGAGAGATTGGAGCAGATCGTCGGTGCGAATGGCAAATCGCTGACCACGGATCAGGTCAAGTTTTTGGAGGAACCTTATGTCCCGCGCAGGATCTTGGATCATTTCTAGGTGGAAAGCCAGTACATTCTCCTAAATTCTTTCATCCTTCGCACAAACACTCCATCTTTGAGAGAGCGCGATGTATTAAGTGAGGCAGATGGTAGAACAGTTTTACTAATATTATTACAACTTTCACTCTTCGCTCCGTCTTCGCACTTTTAAACTTCGACAGTAGTAGTGGTCAGAGCTGACACTTTGGATCTAAACTGCATAAGTCCGTAGAAATAGCTGAAAAATCCCAATAGACAATTCATCTCTCAAGTCCTGATGCGACAATACGAGATAGCTGGGTTTTCCGTAATCCCTGCAATTAGTATCATTCTTGTGAAAGGAATCAAAATCAAAATACATTGGCAGTCGAGAGCAGAAGCGATACCGCACCCGCGTTAGCTATATGCCGTGTTAGACAGTTGGATTTTGCAAGATATTAGTCTGAAGATTGAATTCCTAGTAGCAATTCTTCCTGAGACATACTGCGCTTCGGGGGCTGAGGATGTAGAGGGCGGCATGGAAATGGAGGACAGATTGGTTTTCCTGCAAGTTTAGGAAGGCAAGTTGCGACGTCTACGATGCGGGTACCCTCGCAACAACGCAAACGTGCTTCAGCAACAGACCAAACTGTCGGTTATGGCGTGAACATTATTTGCTAAAATAAAGCCGGCCGTGTTACTATCTGGATACAAGTATGTTCTTTGTTCTTTTTATTCTATGACTAGAATATCTTTAATTCCTCCGGCGTACGAAATACACTCAAACCTCGTTAAGCCGATGTAATCTGGGCATCAATCTTTGATCCTGATACCGAGGTACTGAACTTGTTTAGGCAGGCAATCGTGTTATAACGAACTGATTTTTCATTAATTTTTAGGATTACGGCACCAGATTTATCGCTATATCGGGATCAAGTATCGTTATAGTACTATTACGAGAACGCACAATGCCCAGTAAGATCCTGTCGAGTTGGGCAGTAGAATCTAGACGATTCTTGGAGCCTCGTGTTTGCGGTTCGTCAGCAATGTATCATAATGCGCTCAAGCTCTCTCGATTGCCCGTCGATATCTTGGTACAGCTTAGGCAATGCTTGGTGTTGCGAATGGCAACTTCGATACTAGCCAAAACCCCATTTTGGCACCTGCATAGGCTTACCTTTCAGACGGAGGCAACTGAAAAGATGACGGAGCCGAGGATTTATGTCTGATATGAAATTCTTTTAACTGTTACAGTAATAGATCCTCAATAGATGCGCGCTTCAACTACTGCCACTCCATGACAGTTGTGCACCGCAGAGGTAGGCCGGATTTCAAGCGAATCTCGTATGGAAGGCGACATGCCGCCGACATCCTCCAAATTCTGCATCGCCACTCCAGGTTGTTTATCGCTGTAAACAGCTAGCAACGAACTTCTCGATAGCCCGGACATCTTCCTTCGCGCATGTTAAACTAGACATCAAGTAAATGACATTTCCGAGCACGCGGGAATGAATGTTCCAGTCACGTCCGCTTGTTTGAGCAAGACGCGCCTGCAGGTCCTGCGAAACGGTTGACGTGTATCCTAGATGAGTTAAAACGGGTTAGAGAAAATAACAACGTGTCACATACCGCTACCGGCAGAATCTTTAAGCGTGATGGCGAGGACGCTCCCGAGTCCGACTGCACCGGCAACGCAAGGGTCTGTGGAGAGTTGCGCAATAAATTCTTTCGACCACACGCTCCAAATTTCCGGACCATGTGAGTCCTGCCAAGAAGCTTTGAAATCATCCCAAGACCCATTCCGTTCCATATCGATCATTGACGAGATCGAGGTTCGGGCAACTGTGCAGCCAATGGCGTGGGCTGTGTAGCTGTGGCCATGTAACAGTGCGTCAGACTTATCTGGACTCACAAACGCCTCAAAAATGCTCTTGCTTGCTAAGGTCGCGCAGAGAGGAACCACGCCGCCAGTTAAAAGCTTTGCGTGTACGGAAATGTCCGGCTCCACGCCTATAAACGACGCAGAGCTGAACCGGCCAAGACGGTAGAGGCCAGTGAAGACCTCGTCAAAAATGACGGGCAAACCAGTCCACTCGGAGGCGACGACTTGCTGGGAATTCCCCATCCCGCCTGCTTCAAATATGTCGCGAGATTCGCGCACAACGTCAACCAGCAATTTTTGAAATAGAGGATCTCTGTTTCCATTAGCCGGATATATGACACCATCATATGACGAGCTTGTAAACTCACATGACTATCATTCCACCAGCACCCAATACAACTGGCTCCATTATCAACGCCCCAAATCTTCGTTTGTCGTCTGTGACAAGCTTGTGAATGATTTTTTGAATGTACGCTCGATATCGTTGGGCTGACGATTCTAACTGGCGACGAGAGAGATTGAAGACCTCACTGACAGATGCGTACTGCGACCCTGGTCCCAGCTCGTACTGCAGTGCTTCAGGAACCTCGACAGTCCACGTGCCGTTCACCATTTTCACAGTTGGATAATCAAACCAGTAGCCGCGGCCCCTGTACCATCCGACCTTCTCGTTATACACAGACGGCTCGGAGCAGTCCATTGACCCAATAGTGTCGCCATGGTAACTTCCCCTGAGCCCCATGACTTCCACCTCTTTTACAGATGCATCCCACCCATTCCTGACCGCAGCAGCCCGCAGCGCCATCTTGACAGCAACTTCTATTCCAGTGCTGCCGTTGTCCGAGTAGAACACTCTGGTGAGCCGTGAGTTCCTCAGATTATCTAGCAGTGACTCGGCCAACGTGAGCGCCGGCTCATGTACTGTCCCAGCAAACATTACATGGCCATACCTACCAGCAGCGTATGATGCTGCTAGCGACAGTTCCGGGTTACCGTGTCCTAAACCTTGAGTCCACCAGGAAGCAGAACCGTCAAATGTTGTATTCAATAGAGGCCGGTGCGGGTCCTCTTTGGCTGCGGGATCTAGTGTTTGAAAATAATCGCCGTAGGCAGAATCGATGGTCGTTATAGTCGACGGTGATATGGACTGGTGCTGAGAAAACGGATACCAGATCACACGGTTGGCTCGCGACGCCATGCTGTTTAGGTCGTGAATTCGGCGGTCGTGGCTTGCTGTCAAGAAGTCTAAAGCCTGGTCCATAGAGGCCGACTCACTCAAACTGTCGTAATAGTCAGCCATGCACTGGCGGTCGCTTGTTTCGTTGGGTTGCCACTCTGGAGGAGCAGGAATAGGTAGCACTGTCACGTTCTTGGGAGAGAAATACTCGACCAGATACTCGTGATTTTTGTATTTTTCGTTGACAAACAAGACAACTAGGTCAACATCGTAGCCGCGAACGTGCAGCGACTCGAACGCGGATATAGACGACGATATCCCGCCTAAGTTCGAGTCGCCAACCAATATAGTCGAAAGTCTGAGCGGCCGATAGAGATCTGCTTGCGGAATCCCGCTTGGCCCTGGCGAATGGACTCCGCCAGCGGTTTCAACCAGAGCCCAGCCAGGCGTACTCTCAGCAGCGTATTGCGACATCTTCGAATAGATCGACTGCACCAGTTCCAAGTCAGACGGAACATTGCCACTCGATTGCCGTGCTGCGATGTGAGGGCTAACGGGTTCGTCAAATTGAAACAAGCAATCCGCTTGGATGCCTCTTACGAACTTCCTGACATGGCTAATTTCAACTCGTCGGTGAGCGAACTACCGACAATCCATAAGCAATTACAATGCCACGTACCAATCGTCAGCTTCCTCAAGGGGCCCAGTCGAAACCGGCTTCAAGTACCATATCCTCTGGTCCGGGAACTTTCTTTGCAAAGACTTGCATAGCGCAGTTGAGATAATAGTTTTCCCGACGTTCGTATTTGCACCATACACTTGATAGGACCGTAGGCTCTTCCACAGAGCTGACCGAATTGCCACCATCGATGTGCTGTGCCGAAGCGTGCCGCAGATAGCTACTTGCCTAACATATTGCAGATGTGGAACTTGAGAGAGTCCTCGAGGACTAGGGTTTACTCGGTTGAGCATCGGAACTTTAAACCTTTACCCCAACTCGCCCCTCATTCTGGATCTGCCCCAACTGGTCGTCCTAGATCTACATGATGTCGAATCTCACAGAGACTATGAGGAATACCCTTGAAAGGCGTCGAGAGAGGTCTGGGCTCAGGGGACTAACAATTGCAAGTGACAATTCGACTGATTTCTCCAGCAATGACTTTCTATCGCTGCGGTCGTCTGCTCAGCTGCGGGCTGCCTATATGCAACACTTGACGGGCGAATTCGATCTTGGCAGTGGAGGATCACGGTTGCTAGATGGAAATTCAAAGTTTGCCGAGCAGCTCGAGACGGACATCGCGGCGTTCCATGGTGCTGCGGCGGGTTTACTCTTCAACTCTGGGTTTGATGCCAATTCAGGAGTATACGCTTGCGTGCCTCAGGCAGGAGATGTTGTATTATATGACGAATATATCCATGCAAGTGTTCATGAAGGCATGCGACTTTCAAGGGCGCGTACAAGACTGTCGTTCGCGCACAACTCTGTTGCTAGCCTTAGGGAGACCCTGGAGTCAATCAAACGAGTAAATTCGTCAATCATGTCTGGCAATGCCAATGTATTTATAGGTGTCGAGTCCGTGTATAGCATGGACGGCGACGTTGCACCGCTCGCGGATATTGTCCGGTGCATGGATGAGTTGCTTCCCATGAACAACGGGTACATCATAGTAGATGAAGCTCATGCAACGGGAGTTGTTGGTCCGCGTGGTGCGGGCCTTGTCTGCGACCTTGGACTGCAAAACAGAGTATTTGTCCGCGTACACACGTTTGGGAAAGCTCTCAGCTGCAATGGCGGTAAGTCGTGCTCCCCAGATTCATGCTCATTCGATTATGCCTACGGGGCTGGCTAACTTCTACATGCAGCGATTGTTTTGTGTTCTGATATTACACGGCAATATCTTGTTAATTACGCACGGCCACTGATATACTCGACATTTATGTCATACCCGGCGCTAGCGGCAATCAGGTCATCATACGAGCTGTTATGGAGTGGGAAGGCAGAAACTGTAAATGCTATGAGCTATATTGCCGAAAGCACAAGATCGCTAATAGATATACGAGATAGCAACGGAGCAGACTATGGAAATTAATCCAACACTTTGACAAAAGTCTCGCGGAACTTGAGGTTAAGACAGATGCACAAGGCGTCGTTTTGGTGCAGGTTTCCCCTACGCCGGCGAAATCTCCTATATTTTCGATTCTGACCCCGTACCCGCGAGAGCTGGCCCTCTTTTGTCAAGATGCTGGATTTGTCGTGCGTCCGATTGTGCCACCAACAGTTCCCAGAGGAGCAGAAAGGGTGCGAGTTTGCCTACATACGGGCAACAGCACTTCAGAGATCGATTCACTGGTTCAGTGCATTGGTCGTTGGATGAATGGTAAGTCGGGCAGGAAGGAATCGGCACGGAAGCTTTCTCGATTGTAGCCGACAGCTCGCGCTGCAGGTTCATACCAATTTTGTAGAGTAGGATTAAAATTTGAAACAACGGCAGATTAACGACACTCTGCTCGGTGGCATATGCACACGAACGTTGCAGCTGACGGGGACTCATCGCTCACTATTCTACTAGCGCGTCGCGAGGGTAGAAGAAGCCTAATTCGATCGAAAGGCGCAGCTGTTTTAAGAGTATTCGGACAAGAGACAGCAACCGTTATTCAAAGTATAAGATCATTAGTTTCTAGTTTCTAGTTTCAGCAGTCAGGAACACCTAAGTGGGATACCCCATCGTTCATTTTAAAGCGCCGACATTTCACATGTCTCGGGTAGAGCTCATCAGAGTGTAAAACTAGCTATGCTCCTCCCTAAATAGTCACACTGCCTTGACAACTGTATTTTCTTCGAAGCATTTTGTTATTGTCAACTATATGTGGGGCCTAGCGATTCAGACTGGTAGTAGAAACTACCATAATGCTAGCCTGCACTTGGCTTGCTTTATTGCCTAAATCTTACACGTGAACATAGGATCCGAAATCGGAATGGTATTACAGTGGATAAAATTGTCGTATTACATATAGCGAGGCAGTGACGACAAGGTAGATTTGTTTTGCTTTATTTCACCAAACCATGCCTGACATTCACAATTATCAGTAGGGGCGGCTAGGAATTGAGGGTCAAGAAATGCCCTCGGCCGACGTGGAATTTATTCAGCGTCGGGTGTGCGAGTAGTTGCCAAACTGCAAAGGATATCACGTCAGAAAATCCAGGCTAATTGACCCATGATCTTGTCTTAAAAAGTCATCATCCAAGATTCCAGTTCAACTCCAACCTCCCCTCAGCAACACTGTAATTCCTCAACGCCACCAGGACATCCCCGACGTTGTCGCACGACACCAAAATCTTGTCGTTGTCGCCGTTGATGAAAGCCTCCTGCACAGCATGCTTGATCCACTGCAATAACGCATCCCAATAGCCCTCGACATTCAACAGCACGATCCCTCTGTCGTGTATTCCCAACTGGTTCCATGTAGTGATCTCCATAACCTCCTCAAGCGTGCCGAACCCACCGGGCAACGCGACGAACCCGCTCCCCGGGCCGCCGTTGAGAACCTCTGTAGCCATCAACTTTTTCCGAGTATGCATGTCCGGTACGACTGTCGTGACACCGTATTTGGTCTGCTTTTGTAGGGTTGTCGTAGCCTGTCTGTCCAGACCTTCGAGTTCCGCTGCCGAGATTGACGCCTCGAGGGCTTTGCCGCCGCCCGGCGCATCATGGTCGTGCTCGGCACTGTTGATGGGCCTCACAAGGGCCCAGGGGACGATGCCGTGGACGGCTGTGGGGCCAGAGAGGGAGACGAGGGTCTTGGCCAGCTCTCCCATGACGCCCTCCGTGCCGCCGCCGTACACGAGAGTGACGTTCGCCTCATGGAATGCGCGGGCTAGTGCTCTGGCGGCGACCATGTATGATGGAGAGAAGCCTGGATTTGAACCGCAACTGGATCGAGTGGCGGTTAGCTGAATGGAACATAGGGAAAGATCGGGGCGAAACCATACAAAACGCAAACGACTGTTCGCTTGGTAACAGGATCTCTGGAACCCATCGTGAATCGTATCTTCTCTGCGCGCCAGGGGAAAACTGGGGGAAGGACGCAAATCAAGGGAAGGGTAGTTAGGTGGAGGTATTTTTAACGTTTATGTCATGGAGAGGTCGAAAGGTTTGTTTGCGGACACCGAGCCGCATTGCAGATGAACAATATCTTACAACGGATCACCACAACACCCTTATTGTTGTTCACTTCCACTTGCTCATATAAAATCTATCACATCGCAAAACAAATGCAGTGTAATATGTGTCGCAGTCGTCCATTATGGAATAGTACTTTTCGTACTTCTTCATGCCCTTCTTTACGGCGGTTGCAATGTCTTGATCCAGTCCTGTGAAGTCACCATTGCGTTCACTCGCGTCATCGAGTAATTCGTGTAGTTCATAGTAAAAATGGGGACGGCAAGACTGATTTGTGGATTCCGTTTCGAAACGAAGGACGTAAACTCATTAAACTTGTTGAATACTAGGTGGATCTGCTCGAGACGCGACCAGTCTTCAACAGTAAAAGGTGGAAGTTCCTTCTGAAGATCTACGAACTTATTTATTTGTTGTTTCGATTTCAAGCCATCATCGATCATTCGGAATGTTGAATTCCATCTAAACGACGGCTTACTGCTTACACGCTCTGTTGATCCGTGTCACACGTTTCTGGATGATGACGAATAAATGAATCTGGATGAGTTAATGATGCCAACGGCACAAGACTTTTCCGTTTTGGTAGGTGAGCCCGAGCCCAATTTGTACGGGCCACTTCCAATTATCGGTGACGATATCGTATCGGCAGACTTCCAGTTAGACGATGCCGATTGACGATATGGAAAAATAGTGTCGATATCGTATCGTCAACAGCCCAGCAGATCCCTTCCGCTATTGAACAGCCTCCCAACTGCAACTTCTGCAACCTCGGAAGCTGGGAAGTAATCCCTAGCCGCCGCGGCCATCTACGGGTACTCATGTTGATGAGTAAGCCAGTTTGGATCTTTTGTGTCATTAACACTGACCACCGGACTATCAAAGTACATGTCAATATCGGAGATAGGGCTACTAGTTCGATTCTGCTTCGTCATCACTGCCATCGTTGAGGCTTCTGTAGTCGAGGCGCTTACAGCGAGTTGTCATCCTCTCCAAGGGAGGCATTGTGGCAAGATGACAATGTGATTGTTTTGAGTTAGCATTTGGGATCGTAGTACTACAGATGTCGTGTTCAGGGTATCAAAGCTATTAGGCACTTAAATATTGACGATATCGTATCGCCAACAGCCTAAATTTATAAAATTGGCGAAATTATTCGCACTGTTTGTGAATAACGAATATTGGTGAATATCTGCGCATATTCGGTATTCGCAACAGCCAATAATTAAAGTAGATCAAGCAACGGTGCACAGCGTCGCGACCGAGCGATGCCACGCGACCTCACGGCTTCTGCAGGGGACATTTTGCGCGGCGGCTCGACCTGGGAGCCTGTCAAGAACGCGCTCCATGATGAGCAGGGTAATGGGTGTTGGATCGGCCCATCGATGCGCAGTGCATCGCCGGTGATTGTCTAGTTGGAGCGCGACCGGGCACACACGCGAGCGGGTTAGGGGACGGGCGGGAGGTCGAGATGACAAGGAAGATGCACAGGACTTGTCGGACAAGAGCTAGCTATGATATATCCATGAATCGCGCTTGTTGGCCACACTCTGCAACGATTACTGTGACGGCTGTCAATAGTGTTACGTCACCCGCGGCGACAGTGAACTCTAAACGACGGGGGGTCCAGGCAATCCGATCCCGAGACGTCCCGGATGGTCAGTAGCAACCATAGCAAAGATTGATGGACAGCCGGCGAAGTAGTACAGGTGAGCTTGTGTTGGATGTGGTCGTCGGTTGCCGGGCGCTGACGGTTATAGACCCGCTGACGGTGGTGCCGGGCGAAATCGTCCACATGATATTGTCGTACCTGACCGTGTCGGAGCTGTGGGATTTGCAGCTCGTGTGTCGCGGCTGGGACGAGTGTCTGTTCGAGTTTTTCGTGGATACGCAGGTTCGGCACGGCGTGCTTGACCTGCGAAAGATGCCGATGAGCGGTTGGCGGCTGGCGCGGACGGTCAAGGCGGCCCGGGTTGTGGGCGTGACGATGGCGGCCACGGCGGTCGACGCGTACATGGTTGTGCTGGGCCAGGGTCAGGCAGTGACGCCCAAGTTGAGCGGGCTCGACAGTTTGCGCCGGTTGACGGTCGACAACAGGTTTGGCCTCGTCCTGGACGACTGGAAGCAGTCTGGGCCGACCAGCACGATCGTGCCGAACCAGCTGACGACGCTGGAATTGCCCCTCGTGCTCGTCCAACAGTTCTACGAGTTTGTTGGCGGCGCGACGAGCCCAAGCCGGGTCGTGTTCGCGAACCTGGACCGGCTGTCGTTCACGTCGGACACGACAGCGACAAGCGCGCAAGACGACAAGCGGTGGGCCGACTTTTCGCCAGACTGCTTCAAACGCAACTTCGTTGTCCTGCCCGCCGTCAGACACCTGGCGATTGTCAACACCAACAACACCCGCGCGGCCGTCAACCACCGAGCACTGGACTTTGTGCCGATGTGGATGCCGCGGGCAGAAACCGTGACGTGCGTTGGCCTGGAGCTGTACTGTCGCCGGACCGACGACGTCACGCGCGATGTCGCGTACCGGGCCGATTTCAGCAGCCTTGTTCGGCTGAGCGCGGTCCGGATCGTGAACTGCCAACTGTGGCTCGCGCCGCGGCTGCCGCCGACGTGCAAGATCCTGTGTTTGGACGGCACGATGGTGCGGATCGCCGTGCGCGGCCGCCCGCGCCTGAACGAGTCCTACGACGCGTTCGAGTACAACGAGCCGCGCGCGCACTCCGTCTACGACCGCACCGAGTGGCCTGAACCAAACACGATCGACGAGTACGCGGGCCTGGCCGACGTTTCGGTGGGCAACAATCCGTGGCTGGGCCGGTTCCAGCTGTGGTTCATCACCGGCCAGTGCGGCATCTCGCTGAGCCGGCTCGATCTGTACGGCACGCCGCTCACGTTCTTGGGTCCGCCCCAGGCCCAGGACGGCCCCGAGTACGACATGCTCAGGAACCTGATTGTGCGGTGTCCGAATCTCGAGTATCTCGGCCTGGGCCGCCAGCCCACAGTCAAGGACCGGCATGCCTTCGATCTTGTCCGGCTCGAGCTCCTCAAACAGCTGTGTCTGGTCGGCACGGCCGTCGCATACGACGCCATGGTGGCCGTGTTGCACGAGTTCGCCGCCGCCGGACGCGAGTTGCGGGTCTTGTACTACGACGGCATGACGGCGGACGAGCACGCGGACATGCGGGCCCAGTTCGCCGCAATCGACATCAGGCAGGAGTTTCATGTGGGATTATATTATTCATCAGTTGATCATTAATATACCAAACACTAAGCGCTCTCGCCAGACTGCTCACACTGCACCGGAACACTGAGGTCGATATACACAAACTCGATATTGTGGCCGTCCTTGTCGTGCACGTACGCGGCGTAGAATCCGGGATGGTACTCGGCCCTGATGCCGGGCGGGCCGTTGCACGTGCCGCCCGCGTTGATGGCGACCTTGTACCACGAGTCGACTTCGGCGTTGGACTTGGCGCCGAACGCGACGTGGGTCGACCCGATCGGCTTGGCCGGGTCGTTCAGGTTCAGGCCGAACTCGACTGCGTGCGGGTTGCTTGCCGGCGCGTAGTACACGTATTTGTCTTTGTTTGTTAGCCCCCGGTGCAGCGACACTAGTCCCTTACAACCTACCGTACGCAAATCCAACAACATAGCCGCAGGCCGCAAGCACGGGGTCGTAGAACTCGCGCGCCTTGCTGATGTCGGCAACGTTAATCGCGATGTGGTGCAGCATTGTTGTGTTTAGAATGGTCGATGCGGGCCAGACGCGGACGCGACGACGAACGATCGGCCGGGTTTTTATGTTCGCGCCCGCCCGCACCGGCCAGCGGCTTGGCGACGCGTCATGCGACGCGTCGAAATCGCGCTGTCACATGTCCACGACATCGGATTGGTGGACCTCGCTTAGCGCGCCGGCCGTCAGCGTCAGCCGGCGACCGACCAGTTTATTTACGCAGACGCTAACCTTGTTTGATCCGCTGCATGTTGAATCCATTACGAGCTTCATAGATCTTAATTTAGCCGAGTCAAAGAGCCGATTAGTTGTACTGTCGGCGGGTCATACGCTGCTGACGCGTGCCGGTCGGCGTCGAACCCGACCATCAGGGGTGTTAACGAATAACGAATATATTCGAATTATTCGAATTATTCGTAATTCGAATACGAATAATTCAATTATTCTTGCTTACTAATGCGAATACGAATAAAATGTGTTTATTCGCAAATTATTCGTAATATTCGTAAATGTTTCGCTCGTTTGAGGTAACAGCAATTTTACACGACATATACTTCATAAAATCACGGCTTCCCTGCCCGGTCCCTCTTGTACACTGCTCGCAACAACATCAATCTTCTCATTGTCTCAGCACTCAATGAATGCCTCCGTAGACCTAGAAGATCTCTTCCCGTATTAAAGAGTCTTTCGACAGCCACCTCAGAGGCAGGAATTGCCAAATAATCCCTTGCTGCGGCTGCCATTCTAGGGAATTCATCCTGATTCATTCGCCACCATTCAAAAAGCCAACCTCTTTCCATGGTCACTCCGTCGTTGACCACAACTACCTCATTGTCGAAATACCGGTCAATATCAGATACACGGCGTTGTCGCGGTTGCAATTTCTGCAGAACTCGCGCTTCAATACTGTACCCTGTGACTATTTTTTCGTCTGCAGAAACCGACACAGGGTCTGTTGTTAGCGGGTACTGTCGATGTAGAACCTCCTTCAGATGAGTAATGACTTTCGCGGCAGTTGATTTTCCAAGTTCTTTCTCCAAAAGTAGAGCTTTGAAGCGTGGATCAAGGACGAGAGCTATATAATATGCGTCTACCCCATCCATACAGTTATAGTACTTTTGGTACTTTTTTAAGCCTGCCTTGACAGCATGGGCAATATCAACATCAAGTTCAGAAAATTCTCCCTCCATGGAAGCAGCATCATTGAGCATATCGTGCAATTCATAGTAGATTGGGATCGCGAGGCTGATCTGAGGTTCTCTCTTGGATACGGTCAAAGTAAATTCTTCGAATTTTTGCAGAATAGTCTCGACTTGTTGCAAACGATGCCAATCTTGGGCACTAAAAGGAGGAAGATATTGCTGCTGTGCAACCCACCTTCTTATTTGTTGCTTTGCTTCGATGGCGTCCCGGAGCATTCTATGGGTGGAATTCCATCTGGTATCCACGTCATATTCGATGAATTTAGATTTCAATCCGTTTGCTTTGCACATAACCTTCCACTGTTCCTTTCGTTGTGGCGTGCGGGCTATCCAAAGAGCCATGATCCGAAGTCTAGACAATGCCGAATGCGAGTCAATATCCAGGTGTCAGGAACCGCTCCTGAGGTTTCGTACCTTCGTTCCTGTCTCGGCGCTTGGCGCCCCACCGAGGCCCCACCGAGGCCCCACCTAGGCTCCACCGACTCGAGGCCGACACGTCGTCCGCGGATACGAAAAGTTTTGCTTATTTGTTTTGTAATTATTTAGTGCTTATTGGTTGTAGAGGCTCGGACCGGGCCGAGGGAGGAGTAATAAGAAACGCTCGTTCCCCGTCCGAGTCCTCATTGATAATATTCTAAAATATATCGTTACAAGCCATCCAGCTCCACGTAACATATAGTGCAATTCCCGTCAACCCTTACATTATATTATCAATCCGTGGCCGTGATAAACACAACACGTTAACCGACCGACGAAATGGACCCTACCGACATGACTAGTTACCTCCAGCTCCTCCAGCAGACGATCGAGCAACAGAAGGAGATGATCGCGCAACAGAATGTAGCTCTGGTTCGACAGCAGGAGCAGACAGAAAAATTGCAGGCAATGTTTACGGAAAACATGCTGCAGCCGATGACGCAACAGGCTGGGGAGGGAAACCCGGAGCCTAAGGCGACAGAGAAAGAGACACCCACGACCCAAGGCCGGAAGGCCAAAGAACCGGACACCTTCAGCTCGGGGCCCGAGAAAGTCGATCGCTTCCTCTCCGAATTCTCCACTTACATGGAACTTACGGGGTTCGACAAGGAGTCCCAGCGCCGCAAGCTGCTTCGCTTTAAGAGCTACCTTCGTGGACCAGCTCACGACTGGGTTAAGCCGTTTGTCGACCAGACGAATGAGGACTTTAATGAGTTCGAAGGTTTAGTCGCGGAGTTCGCGAAAACCTTCGGCGACCCTGACAAACCGGGAACGTCCTTGCGCAAGATCCGACGGCTGAAGCAGAAGACCTCGGTGTCTGTGTACGTAGCGCAATTTGGAGCGCTGATGGTGCATTTGGGTTGGAACGACAAGGCCCTTTGCGACCAATTTTATGACGGACTGAAGGACCACATTAAGGACGAGTTATCCAGAATTGGCAAACCGACAACTTTACCTGAGATGCGCGCGTTAGCACTTAGGGTCGACTCGCGACACATGGAACGACAAATGGAAAAGGGGCGGCCCAATTCGTTTATATCACAGACATACCATCCGACAGCGGACCCTGCTGAACCCGAACCTATGCAGCTTGACTTAGCCAAGCTCGGAAATCAGGACCGAATCGACAAACAGGAGCGAGATCGCCGTTTACGACTTGGACTCTGCTTTATCTGCGCAGAGAGGGGACACCTGAGTGCTGCATGCCCGAAGAAGCCAAAAAACGACTACGCTCAGTAGCTCTGGACGCGTTACTGAGCAGCGATAAGGCGTCCAATCTCCTCAACGTTCATGTCAAGGTGTTGAACAGGGGCGAGCCGATTCTGCTTTCGGCACAGATTGACTCGGGGGCGTCTCACAGCTTTGTCGATAAGGGGTTCGTGGAAGGGAGGAATTGGCAGACGAAAACAAGAGGAAATATTAGGGTCGAACTGGCGGACGGTACAACGATAAGAACAACACAGGTTGTCGAAGTAGTGGTTGACGTTAATCGAACCGGTATGACATTAGAACTAATTGTCATCCCACTACAACATGCGGACATTATCCTGGGATTCGATTGGTTGGAACGATACAACCCTGACATCGATTGGCGAAACAAGACGGTAGATCTCACGCGGACAGTGTTGGGAAACATCGTAACTGATAGGAAGAGTGAATTGGAAAACGTACCGGCGGAGTACCACGATCTGGAAGCAGCCTTCCTGAAACAAAATGCCGACAAGTTACCGCCGACGAAACCTTACGATCACAAGATAGAACTCGAACCCGGAGCAACAGTGCCGAAGGCGCGAATCTACGCTCTGTCCGACCCCGAACTCGCAACGTTGAAAGAATACTTGGAAGAGAACTTAGCGAAGGGATTCATCAGGAAGTCATCGTCACCAATGAGCGCACCGCTGTTCTTCGTCGCGAAAAAGGATCTGACTTTGAGACCGGTAATCGACTATCGAGCGTTAAATAAAGTGACGGTTAAGAACGGATACCCACTGCCGCTGATAGGGGATCTGTTAGATCGGGTACGAGGAGCAATAATATTCACAAGGTTGGACCTTCGTGGAGCGTATAATCTGGTGAGGATCGCGGTGGGCCATGAGTGGAAAACAGCCTTCAAGACTCGGTTCGGTCAATACGAATATTTGGTGATGCCGTTTGGATTAACCAATGCCCCTGCCACATTCCAAAGCCTCATGAATGACGTCCTCCATGAGTTCCTGGATGTGTGCGCAATCGTGTACCTCGACGATATTTTGATATTCTCCCCCGACCTAGAGACGCATAAACAACAAGTTCGACAGATTCTTCAGACACTAATTGCCAATCATCTGTACGTCAAGGGCGAGAAGAGCGAGTTTCATGTGAAAAAGACCGATTTCCTAGGCTACACAGTGTCGACCGAAGGCGTGGAAATGAATGACGACAAGGTTAGTGCTATCAAAGACTGGCCCGCTCCGAAGAACTTGAGGGCGTTGCAACGCTTTCTGGGATTTGCAAACTTCTACCGGCAATTCATCAGTGATTATTCGACAAAGCATCAAAAGTTTGCACCGCTGCTAAAGAAGGGCGCACCATTCGTATGGACAGACGCGATCGAAGAGGCTTTCCAAAATTTCAAGAACGCGTTTACATCTGCACCGCTGTTGCGGCACTTCGACCCCGCGCGAGAGACCATCATCGAAACTGACGCATCAGGGACAACCATTGCAGCAATATTGAGTCAGCGAGACCACGAACAGGACAGATTTCGACCGGTAGCCTACTTTAGCCGCTCACTTAAAACTGCGGAACGAAACTACCACGTACACGACCAAGAGTTGTTGGCTATCATTGAAGCCATGAAGACCTGGCGGCACTATATCCTTAGCCTCACGACGAAATGCAAGGTGTATACCGACCATAAGAATCTAGAATACTTCACGACGCGCCACGACATTTCCAAACGACAATTGCGATGGTCCGAGCTATTGGGCAACTTCAGCATTATTGTGGTTTTCCGCAAGGGACAAGAGAATAGTCGCGCTGATGCATTATCTAGGATGATTGAGACGAATGAGGAGAAGGTGGAGGGTGTGTTGATGGCGCAGGATATTGAAATTGAGACGGCGACGCAGTTAAGTATTGTACAATTGATGATGGAAACAGAAGGCGATCTAGAGACAAGAATCAGAGAGAACATGTACAATGACGAATGGTTGAGTGGATTGGTTAAGAGGTTGGATGAACGGAAGGACGACGGGTCGACTGAGAAGAGGGACGAGCAGGGGTACTCTCTGGTGGAAGGGTTGGTGTATCACAATAGCCGACTGTGTGTACCAAACGACGAGGCTCTACGCACGGATATTCTTTCCTCTTACCACGACAGCATAACGGCGGGGCACCCGGGACGAGCGCGGACTTATGACCTGGTTGGTCGCGACTTCTTCTGGCCAGGAATGCGGCGATTCATCAACAAATTCGTGGACTCCTGTGAACGATGTCAACGCACGAAGATTTCTCGCCGACTGCCATTCGGAACCTTGCAGTCTCTACCTGTGCCGGAGCGACCGTGGACGTCATTATCCATGGACTTCATAGTGGGCCTACCGGTATCTGATGGCTATGACTCCATTCTCGTCGTGGTAGATCGCCTCACGAAAATGGCACACTTCATTGCAGTAACCAAGACAATCACAGCTATCGATTTGGCGGATCTCTTTATCATGCACATCTTCGCGAATCACGGTGTCCCAACGGATATCGTCTCGGACCGAGGCTCGGTCTTCCTGTCCAGGTTCTGGACAACATTCCTAGAGACGACTCAAACCAATGGGAAATATTCAACAGCGTTTCACCCTCAAACCGACGGACAGACTGAGCGAGTCAACCAATCGTTAGAACAATACTTGCGACTGTATACGACGCGGCGACAGGACAATTGGGTTGAACTGTTGCCGTTCGCCCAGTTCACCTATAATAACACGGTCAATGCTTCCATTCAGACGACACCATTTTTCGCGAACTATGGCTACCATCCCACATACCACTTTGATGTTCCCGCGGGGGCAGCCATGACGACGGAAGGTCATGAACGTCTCGAAAGATTGGAGGAGCTACATACCGAAGTTCGAAGTTGTATGCTGGCAGCACAGCAGGAACATGCACGCTATTTCGATAAACACCATCGGGATCACTCTTTCAAAATCGGTACTAGAGTCTTGTTGTCACGACGAAATTTGAAAACCAAGAGTCCGTCCGCAAAGCTCGACGAGAGATACCTGGGACCATTCACCGTGACGGAGCGTATCGGTAGGACCGCTTATCGATTAGATCTACCAACCAATATGCGGATCCATAACGTCTTTCATGTCTCGTTACTGAAAGAGTTTGTGGAGTCCGATCTCCCGCGTCGCCCGGTGCCACCACCGCCTCCAATCGAAATCGACTCCGAGTTCGAGTACGAGGTCGATGAGATTATCAACAGCCGCCGGACAAAGAAGGGTGTGGAATACCGCGTTACGTGGCTAGGGTATGATGAACAGACCTGGGAACCACTCTCGCACTTGACACGTTGTGTTAACTTGGTTCGTGAATTTCACCGTCGTTATCCCCGGAAGCCGCGACCGGCTGATCTGGACTCTTACTTGCAGCCGAGCCCTTGACGAGGGGAGAATGTCAGGAACCGCTCCTGAGGTTTCGTACCTTCGTTCCTGTCTCGGCGCTTGGCGCCCCACCGAGGCCCCACCGAGGCCCCACCTAGGCTCCACCGACTCGAGGCCGACACGTCGTCCGCGGATACGAAAAGTTTTGCTTATTTGTTTTGTAATTATTTAGTGCTTATTGGTTGTAGAGGCTCGGACCGGGCCGAGGGAGGAGTAATAAGAAACGCTCGTTCCCCGTCCGAGTCCTCATTGATAATATTCTAAAATATATCGTTACAAGCCATCCAGCTCCACGTAACATATAGTGCAATTCCCGTCAACCCTTACACCAGGTTTTGATTTGTTTGCAGGAGATCGCAAGCATCGACTGCCGATTTGCGATCTCCTGATCTCAAGGCAGATAGAATATCGCTGACGATGAGATTCAGCACATGTGCCAGACACCTGACATAGCTATCAGTCCCTTGAAAGCGAAATTCCTCAGGACGCCCAGTTGTATCATCTGTTAAGAGCTGTTCCTGTAACAAGTATAGGTCAGACACCAGTGTTTGGTTATTTGATGCGTTATCCGCCGTAATAGTGAGAAGCTTGCGCTCAATTCCGAGCTCGACCAAGGTCTTATGCAACATATCGGCCATGTTTTCCCCGGTGTGTGCTCCAGATATTTCTGCAAACTCAAGAACTTGTTCCCGATATTGAAAATCAGCCGTCATCCAATGTCCGATCACACCTAACATAGCCTTCGAGTTTTTGCTGGTCCAAACATCCAGCGACAATGCAATACTCTGACACGTTAGCGCCAAGTCATCAACCAATTGAGCCCGACATAAATTGAATTCCGCATCAATTCGACTAGCTGCAGTCTGCCGGCAACGGAATGGAAGTGAAACACCTATATCGTTGAATATTTGTTGGAATGACGATGATTCAATTGCCAGGAACGCCATATCATCCGTGACCATCCAACGTACCAAATTCTGCTCTAATCTTTTCGCTACATCATCCTTAAAACTCTTCTTGAACATCGTAGTAAGCGATTGCTGCTTCGGTTCCCCTTCATCCCGTCCATGGCCATCACCGCCATTCAATGGGATGCCATGCTTGCCAAGGTGAAGTTTCATGTTGCTGGTGGAAGTTGCTCGGGCGGAATCCGTCGTCTTCCAAGCACACATTTTGCATCGAATCTCACGATCCACGATTGGTCCCTTCTTGCCTCGCTTCGGATACCATAACTTTCCGGGAAGCTCAGAGACGCTGAAGTTTGACCACAGTGAGAGATTCTGGTTCTTGTCGAGATGTGCTGACGACTCACCCGAGACACCAGAAGATTCTGGCAGTTCTTCTACCGACGAAGTCTCTTCGTGACAGGTGTCAGACGTCTGAGAGTCGGTTGGAGCAGGGGAAATTGATATCCACTGACTAGCCGAATTATTAGCTGTAAGTGGCTCAACGCCTTCAGTTGATAAATTCAATCGCAACTTCTTAACGATCCGGTCTTCAGGACCTGCCTCTTCGTCACTGCCGTCATTAAGGAGGTGATAGTCAATTCTCTCGGACTGACGAAAACGGCTAGACATGATAAGGGACAACTCGTCCTCGTCCATTCCGCTTATGGTGGAGATCTCACGACCGCTGTCAGACATTTTGCTGTAGATACGTATAGATTAGTTACAAAGGAATTGAAGAATATTGGTAGAATAGAACGCGCCGTTGTGTAAGAGACGCGTTTAGTTACTACGCGTCGTGTTCAACTAAAATAAAGTTTACACATAGGGTTAGGGTCATTTCATTACGAATAAACTGCGGATAATATTCGCTATTCGTATTCGACGGTTCAAGCCTTATTCGTTACGAATAAAAGAAATTTTACGAATACGAATATCGAATACGAATAACGAAATATTTTATTCGTTAACACCCCTAGGTCACCATCTCCACAACCAGTTATGTCCCGTCATAGCACATCGACAGATCCAGCGCGCAAGGGTCTTGTCCTCGGCGATTGTGAGACCAATCTGCATCTGCTCTTCACGATCCATGGCTGCTTTGCTTGTTCGATATCCCATTGCTGGAAACAAGCCGTGTTGAATTCGCAAGAGCGGATCAGCGTATTACCAACACCAGCGAAAATCATGGATATCATCAACCACTTAAAATATACAAAACGAATTCTATGATAGTCCCTTAATTCTTTAGGTGTCTGACGTGCCGCTGAGACCAGACTATTCTGCGTGATCTCGCACGCAAAAAGATTCGCGGAGTTCTGCGCCGATTCACTAACAATTCAACATTGTGCACATGAACGAGCCGGCATGGGTTAGGGTATGTCGTCCGTTAGTGACGCACATGGGCCACATTTTGCCAGCCACCCTCCAGGGCAACACTGACTCAATCTTTCGTGGTCTAAACTGTGGCGGAGTTCCCCACACGTACATCTTCTCACAACGGGTTGGCGTTTTCTCATGGCATTCCATGGTTGTATTTCGGTTGCCACACTTGATGAGATGTTGCTGGCCGTACTTCACGAGCTGGGGAGGCAACAACGTCTCCGGCGTCGTTTTCTTCTGCTTGTGGCGATCGAAGTCGGATTTAGTGACGACGCCCTGGCCTTCGTCGTGACAAGGATATGTGGATCAAAGGTCACAATGCGACAGCTGTAATATTGGTGTGCCGTAGGGAATCGCCTCGGCATAAAAATCCTGAGATTGCGTATGAGGATATCGACGATGTCAACTTGGAGATGGCAAGAATGAGACAAATTGTGGCTAAAGCGCGCGGCGAACGAACTTGGAGCTAGGTGCGTATGGTCCAATGGAATACGCAATCACAGGTGGTTAAGTTGGAGGAGGCATTCATTGAAATCTGGCGAGCCGACAGGAGGCGCCCTTTCAGAACGGTTGAGTAACGTCTTCTTGGTGACTTTATTTATCCTGTCCTGCTCACATCCATGCGAATGTAGGTGCTGATTGAAAATCGGCGCCGCAAGGTCCATCTCCCTACAACAATTGGACCTAAAGTACGCGACTTTTTTTCGGAACCTGCATGGGTTGCTGCGGACATCCCGGATAGTGATGTTCGCTTAGACTTGGATCGCTATTCGCAGAGCCTCCTGTCTCGTGTTGAACGGACTGCAGTGGAACGGTTTGCCGACTTCATTGTTCTCAGCTAAGTTTCCATGTGCTCTGCGTTGCAATTCCCACCACAAACACTGGGAAAGGCAAAGTAGTCATATTGAAAACGATTCATCTCTATTATTAGCTGAACGACAAGCAGGAACCTGTCAAGCGCACGCTGTCAACTTCAGGAGAACGCGCAGAGTACCTCAAGGGTTTGGCTAATCCAGACTAGGTGTAGCATAGTACAGCTAGTTCGAAATGGGGATAGCACCAGTGCCGAAAGAAGGGAAAAGGTTACCTCTGAAATTTCCATATGGCTGTATCGTCCGTCTCGGATTGCCTGCCCGTTATGCAGTATTTTAGATTTGGCGGATAGAATCCGCCATATCCGCATCCGCCGACAGCCCTACTTACGAATAAAGATTTTTAGGGGGGTCCACGAATAACGATAAAATTCGTTATTCGAATTAGAATATTCGTACTATATTCGTTTCTTCGTAATTCGAATAACGTATTTCATAAGCGAGTGTGCCAGTCTGCCTACCCACAGCTCCGAAAATCATGGATATCACCAACCACATTGATAAAGATTTATTAAAATAAGCAAAAAAAATTCTATGACAGTTTCTTAATCCATTTTACACGTTCGAGTATTATGACCAGTTTCGCCGAAATTGCCACATCGCCTTTTCGTTGCGTTCAGTGTTCAAAGCGTTCAGCAACGTCGTCCCAAGTTAAAGGTGTTCGGGAAATCTCTCAAACTGGCAACTCTACTCAACGTTCCACCAACGGGTGACAAAACTGCGAGAGCTGCGCTCTTTTGGCATCAGTGTTCGTTAAATGCGTCCAGAGATCGTTCGACATTCCGTTGGGGTCGTAGCCTTCATCGAGCAGAGCATGGGATATCCGAAGCGCGTCATGGGTGCGGTTCAAATACTCGAACATGAGAGAAAACGAACGCACACGTAGGCGCGCCAAAACCGTTATCATAGTATCGACTGTTGTCTTTTCCTCATTACCGATATCCTGGACACTGGAAGCCATAGATAACAAAAGTTAGTTCATTGCAAATGGTGAGATCGGATGATTCACCATTATCGCATGGAGTTGTGCCCTTTGGCAGTTCATACCCATAAATTACAACGAATATCATACTAAATGTGCAACCGTAGCAACAATCCAGCTTCCAAACGTCATGGAGAGTCGTATGCCAATTCTGAAAAATAGTTTTTGAAAAACAGCACACGAACTATTCGAAGATCTAGTTTTAACAATGACCAACCCCTTTGGATTAAGAAAGTTCGTCCTAATTCAATCGTCTTCAGAAATGTTTTTAGTTATTTATTGCATATATATTTCGCTACATATACTTCTCATTACAACGCACTATCTCTTTGCTGTCAATAATACTTTTGACAGCAAATCCCCGTGTACGGTCATACCAACTTTGCCGGATAAACTTCACTGGTTGGTTGGCATGATCCAAGACGGCAATTTCTTCGCACTCATGTGAAGTTCGCTTTCCTGATTGACACTCTACAACATGATTATTTCGCTTGACGTACCTGTGTATGGTTGTAGAACATTGTACTCAAAGATTCTGGATACAGTTTCATGCGCATATGATATGACGAGTAGTAACCGAAAGATCTTCTTCGGAGTCCATAATAACTTCTTGCCCATCGATAGCCAGTTCGTCAAGACCTTGCAAAGCTCTCAATTCTCTCTCAAGATACGAGGCCCCAACTCGCACCCCATAGTCACCTTCCAGGTTTCCGCAACTTAGATCCTCTTCATCTTGAAGAATCTTATCTATAGTTTCTGCTGCCCCACAGGCACGTAATACACGGCCGACAGCTAAGCGGATATTGCAAAGGAGAGCTGAAGGTAATGCAACATGTTCAGGTCCTTGGCCAAATAAGAGTTCTTCACCATCAAAGTGGCGAGAAACTTGAGGTAGCGACCACCTTGGCACTAGCATTCTGAGAAAGTATCGATCATTTTGGCATTCCAGACCAAATTTGAATGCGTCAAAAAGCTGACGAGTAGTCGGATCTAACAATAGTGCATTAGATGGATCGTTGATGCCTTGGCCAGTTAGTAAATTTTCCATATCTTGACCCGCAAATTTAGAAAGCATATGTCTTAAAGGAATACGACGACTGGCACTGAAAGGGATAATATGTGCAACATGAAGCGTTGCCATGCCATTAGCTAGCGGTTCGGTTGGCATCGGTCCTGCGTCATCCATTATCCCTCCCACAACACTAAACCAGCCATCTCTGTCTAGCAACTATATAGATGAGCATTAGCCAGTTACACTCCATTCACGTCGAACTTAGTCCATACCATCCTCTTCAAATGCTTCGGCCTGGAAGCTGTGCTTCTATTAGTTGGTGTAGGCGTTCTTCCCCTGTCCCTCATATTAAGTAACATGTCGACATAAAATGCACGCGTCCACCTCGTTAATTCGTCCAGAAAGGTGAAGTGTTCAAAGCGTTCAGCAACGTCGTCCCAAGTTAGAGGTGTTCTTGGGGTGAATCCTCTCAAACTCGTAACTCTACTAAACGTCCCACCAACGGGCGACAAAAACTTCAAGAGCTCCATTCTTTTCGCATAACTGTTCGTTAAACGCGTCCAGAGATCGTTCGACATTCCGTTGGGGTCATAACCTTCATCGAGCAGAGCATGGGCTATCGGAATCGCGTCATGGGTACTGCTCGAATACTCGAACATGAGAGTAAACGGGTCCGGACGCGCACGTAGACGCGCCAAAATCGTTATCAAGGTATCGACTGTTGTCTTTTCCTCATTATCGATGTGCTGGACACCGGAAGCCATGGATGGTTGTAGTTAACTCGTCTCAAGAGCGCGGATGGAGATCGGTCGGGCCCGTATTCCTGAAGTAAACCCAAATTTGAAGTCGGGAGCGTTTGCGGCAAAATTAAATTTTTGGGTGGTTTCGACAAATTAGAAATTTTCCGTTTAAGACTCGCCGTTAGTTAACGCCTGAATCACCGAGACCCATTTCTCGATTGCCTGGCTGAGTACGTCTTGGACGAGAACATCTCTCTGAGCTGGTTACGAGCATCGCGGTTGAGATAATCCCCATCATGAAACCGGTTCCATCATACTTGTAGATGTGCGTGTCAGTAATTCCGTACTTTGTGATTGTAATTCGTACAAGCTCAGAAACCATTGCCTAATTAATGTCTGGATCCTCGCAGAGGGCTCCGCTTGCAGTCATACTTAATACGATTAAGTCTGTTTTAAGCTCCGGGCGACGTTTAGTGAAGTTTGAAGCCCAGTTCCTGCCCGCCTTGCGCAGCAAGCAGTTGATTGGCCATATCTTCAACATTAACTAGTCGAGGCGAACGAGCATGTGCGGAACGATAAACAATTCCTCGCTAGGCGTGAGTTTTAAACTACTACTGGTTGTGGAATCGCGCCGTACGGCATACGATTACCTTGTACGTGTTTGCAGCTAATCGGTTGCTGAATTTGGCCACTATCGATAGCTTGGATGGCTATCGACATCCTGCCTTCAGAACCCGTTGATGTCAATCGGTAGACGCATTGATGATTGGAATTGTGCGGTTGTGTTTCAGGCGGTGTGGCACACTCGCTTACAAAATACGTTAAATGCTACAATACAACAGTCACTCGTTCGACGGATACGTCACTCTCGTCGTGTCATAGAACGTTTCCTTGATGTTGCGCACGCTCACGAACCGGCTCAGAATGTTGCCGCTGCCCGACTTGTCGTTCGTGCCCGACCTACGGGCGCCGCCGAACCACTGCTGGCCCACGACCGCGCCGGTCTAGGTTTGTTAGCGTTGTTCGTGGATCGACCACATTGTATGTACTCACGCTCTTGTCGTTGATGTAGAAATTGCCCGCCGTGTTGCGCAGCTTGCGACTGGCGACCTCGATCGCGTCCCGCGACTTTGCGTACACGGACCCGGTCAGCGCGTAGTCGGTCGCCAGGTCGATCGCGTCCATGATCGCCTCGTACTCGTCGTCCGCGTACACGTAGACCGACAAGACCGGGCCAAAGAACTCCTGGCAAAACACATAGTGTTCCGGGTCGGACGCGACCACGACCGTCGGCATCACGTAGTATCCGACCGCGTCGTCCGTCGTGCCGCCGACAATAATCTCGACCGTTTTGTCTGCCGCCAGCGCGGCCAGGATTGACTTGAGCTTGTTGAACGACTGTTGGTGGATTACGGGCCCGACAAACGGCGTCAGGTCGGTCGGCGGGCCGACCGTGAGCGCTTTTGTCTCTCGAACAAGCACGTCTCTAAACTCGGGCCAGATCGAGGCCGGCACGTACGCGCGCGATGTGGCCGAGCATTTCTGGCCCTGGTACTCGAACGCGCCCCGGACGGTCGACTTTGCCGCGCTGGTCACGTCGGCGGACGCGTGGATGAGGTGGAAGTTCTTGCCGCCGGATTCGCCGACAATCCGCGGGAACGACCGGTACTTTGGCAGGTTCGTGGCGATGGTCTTGTACAGGTGCTCGAAGACGGCCGTGCTGCCGGTGTAGTGCAGGGCCCCAAACGACCGGGCAGACAGGACCTCGGCCGTGACGGCTTCGGCGTCGCCCGGCACAAAGTTGATGACGCCGTCGGGCAGACCGGCCTCGACAAAAATGTTGTACAGCAGATAGTTCGACAGGACCGCGTACGGCGACGGCTTCCACAACACGGTATTGCCCATCAGGGCCGGCGCGGCCACGAGATTGCCGGCAATGGCCGTGAAGTTGAACGGCGTGATCGCGTATACAAACCCCTCGAGCGCGCGATACTCGGCCCGGTTCCACACTCCGGGCGCAGACTTGATCGGCTGCTGGCCATACAGCTCCTGGGCATACTGACAGTTGAACCGCAGGAAATCGATCAGCTCCGCGGCAGCATCAATCTCGGCCTGGTATATGTTCTTGCCCTGGCCGATCATCGTCGCCGCCAGCAACTCGTACCGGTACTTTGTCGCGATGAGCTCGGCCGCTTTCAAAAACACTGCCGACCGCACGCTGAGCGGCGCCGACTCCCACTTGCGTTTGGCGACCTGGGACGCCACGATCGCCTGCGCGACGTGCTCTTTTGTCGCCTGCGACGTCTGACCGACAACTTGGCCGTGCTTTGCCGGGTTCACGTTCGGCACTGTCGATTCAGTGAATACCCGCGAGCCGCCAATAACAAGCGGGATCCGGATCGGCAGCTGCGACTCGAGCGACGTCAATGCCGCCGCCAGCGCCGTCCTATCGCCAGAGTTGGGGGCGAATGATTTCTATGACAAAACAATTTAGCTTTTTGATTTGATCCCGGCTGATATCAAACACCTACAACTTCCTCGTTCTCGATCGGAGGAACCTGGAATGCGCCGTAGGATGCCATTTTTATTATATTTTCCCCCTTCTTCTTCGGTGGCTAGGAGTGGTGGAAAAAGAATTTGGTCAAAGAAAATTCGTGCCAGCGTGAGTTTTTCGGGCACCCAGAATCGCCCGCCCCGCTGGTCGGCACGTGGTTTCAATTACAGCGACTAATTACATAATGATGCCAGCTGATCGAAATAATATAATCAAAACTATTTCGTGCAATCTAATGTGAATTAATACACTATGAATCGTAAACATCGCCCACATCCATATGATCGCCATCTCTGGGCTGTTCAGGGTTAGGGTAATTTCGGAGTGGTGACGCGGGTAACCGTTCGGACAACATATTGTCTATCGGGAACATTTTCACGCCCCTTGATCCAACATTCGGCAGTCCAAAATTTATGTCGCTCGAAGTCTTCAAGGCCCCGGCCTCGCCGCGACGGAAAGCGCGGTCCTTGCGGACTTCGCTGGCGCGGGTGGGTAGCTACTGTGTTGTGGATAGGTTCGAGGCTAACATACGACTGTCACAGCCACCAAGCTCATTCGCGCCAGACAATTACTCTGAATTAGACGACTTTGCACAAGTGTTTGAGACCAGCCGGTCCGGCGATCCACTCGACGCGATCCGCGGCTACATGCGGATCGCAGCAAACAGGTAATTGTCCAATCGTGCTAGTCCTGCAGCATCACGCTAACAAGACAGGGTCGACAAATTAATCTCGCGCGACGCACCGCAGGACGAGATCGAAACCTGGTCGCTTGAACGACGGACCTGGATCCTGATCGACATTCTCTACTCGTACCGGTCATCCGCGCCGGCGGCAAAACCGAGGCTAAAAGTCCACCCGCTGACGTCGAACACGATCGCCGAGGAATCGTTCTACCGGCAAACCAAACATGCCCGCGAAAACCTGCTCGTCATCGCCTGGCTGCAGCGAACACTGTCGAACCCGCCTGGCCCCGAACTGCGTGGCGTCAAATGGCAGGTCACGCGGGCCGAGGTCAAGCACAAAAAACTGGCCGCCCCCGGGTTTGCCATCTCCACGTCCGCGACCGTCGTCAAGACGCTGGACCCGGACGGGCCGGTGCGCGAGAACGCGGCCATCCATCCTGACGACGCCGAGTTCGACCGCAGCCTGTTTCGCCATGTGTTTGGCCTCCTCCAATCCGGCGACTACGAGGCGGCCCAGCAAGTGTGCGACCAGACCGGAAACTACACCCTGACGGCGGCCATGAACGGCATGGTCGAGTATCGGGATCCTGTCCTGGACGGCGTCGTGCTCAATCCGGAAGAATCCGTCGCCCGGGGCACCAAGCGCAAGGCCCTGTGGCGGCGCATGTGTCTGCAGCTCGCCCGCGCACCCCAGGCCGACAAGTTCGAGAGAGCCATATACGGCCTGCTGTGCGGCGATCTAGACAGCGTGCTCGCGGTGTCCGAGTCGTGGGAGGCCCAGCTGCTCGCCTACGTCCTCCATCTCGCCGCGACCGAGATCGAAACATACCTGCGCCAACACGACCGGCTTAATCTCGCCAACCCGGACCTTTTGGCGTTCCCCCAGTCCCAGGCCACCTCGATCAGCGACATCCTCAACGCACTCTCAAAATCGCCGTCGCCAGTCGTTCGCGCACAGTCTGACCATCCTCTGCGTCATATTCAAGGCGGCATCATCAACAACGTCGTCGCAAACATCATGCGCGATGCCCGACGCAAGATCGAGAACGTGAGGGACGAGGTCGAGGATTCGAATGTTCTCATGGACGACGCATATTTGCTTCGATTTCTTGCACACTTGGCCCTGTTTCTAAAGTCGATCGGCATGGACGACAGCGACGACGACGAAGACGACGACGACGCGGTCGCGGTTCTCAAGTTTTATGTTCAGGATCTGGCTATTTGCGACAAGGGCCATCTTGTTCCGCTCTACGTCTCACAATTGCCCGAGCCCGACGCCATCGAAGCATACTCGTTCTTGCTGGCAGACATCTCCGACCCAACCAAGCGGGCCGAACAGTTTCGCCTGGCTGACAAGTTCAATCTCGACATTTTCAACACTCTGCGGCGGACGATCCAGCGCGTGTTTGACGAGCACGAGGACGACTACCCCGCGGTCGAGTCGCACGCGGACTTGGACCTGACCCACGAGTCGCCGGCCGACCACCAGCTCTCGAATTCGCTGCTGTGGTTTGTCGACGCCCAAATGTGGGACGACGTGGTCGATTCAGCAAACGCGCTGTATCTCCGGTTCCTGCTGTCCGGCAAGATCAAGTCTGCCGAGAACCTGCGGGCCCTGCTGGCGAATTCCCAGCTCTACACCGTGCTCGACGACTTTGAACAACAAGTCGACTACTCGATGGCCGAAATCGAAGACGCCCACTTCCCCGGAACCCAGTCCCGGGCTGAGTTCCGACAGTACGACAGCCTGATCGTTGGTGTCGGCCTGATTCGTGAGTGGGACGCCGTGCACGCGGCCGACAAGGTCCGCGACCGCGCCTGGCGGTTAAGGGCCAAGGACGTGATCGATCGAGTCAAGCCGGCGCTGGTCGAGTTGATTTGCGGGTGGATGACAACCTCGGCGACGGTTGAATCGGACGACAAGCGGGACGCGATTCACCGGCTGCGGGTCCTGTACGTGCCCTATCTCTTGCTCGAGCTCCATCGCATCCTCCAGCAGGGCCAGCCCATCCACAAGACCTACCGCAACGATGCGCTCGAGTTGGTCAATCTTGTCGCGTCGGACGAACTTGATATCTACAAGCTGCTGGTTGAAGCCGACCGGCTCGACGAGTATCTGGTCGCGGTCGCGTCGGTCTCGTTAGTTGTCGGCGCCGACAGCCAGAACGGTATTTGGAGGGTGTAGGATGTGGCATAGAGTTCTTTCGTGTACAATACGTGTATATATAGACCGATCGAGAAAATTTTATTCATATTTACAGGCCAGTTATCTACTCATACATAAACATAAAAAAGTCATGCCGTTCGTTACCAACATATCCCAATAAGTTTCCCAAAGAGCACCAATAAATATCCAAACCAGGCATGTCGCGGCCAAAAGAAAAAAAAAAGAATTTACTGCCACTCCCACATCGCCTCCTTTGATTTCTTCGCCAAGTCCGCCACGGCCGACGACATTTGCCGTCGCCCCTCGCCCGCCCGCCAGACCTCGTGCGGCGCCTCGACAATGCTCCAGTTCCGCAGCTTGTGGGTGTATTCGGATATCTGCCGCTGGTAATCGGCCCAGCCTTCGGTGGATCGAATCATTTCCTGGGACGATATAACCGCGATCGGCGTGTCCATGGGCAAGATATCCCGGGCGGCAATGATCTCGTACTTTGTGAACGTGCGGGCGGCGACCTGCTCCTGGAACTTGGCCAGGTTGAATTTGCCGCTCGTGGCCTGGGACCGGCCGTAGATGCGGTCTCGGGACGTGCGGCCGCCGAAGATCCACCCGAGGTGCTTGTCGATGCCGAGCGGCGACACGAACCCGTGGATCCAGTACGCGAACCCGCGGCCGGACGAGCCGACGGTCGACGTGAAGTAGTCCTCGTGGTACGTGTCGACCAGCACGAGGCCGTCGACATCGCCCGCGTGCCTGGACGCGAACACGCGCGAATAGATCCCGCCGACGCCGTGCGAGACGAGGATCCAGGGCCCGCGCTCGCGCAGCTGGCTCAGCGCGTCCGAAAGCGCGTCGATCGCCATGCTGGCCGACATTGGCGACGGCGCGTTGTCGGAGAACGCCATACCGGGACGGTCCCAGTAGCAGTAACGATAGTTGTAGATCGGCGACGCGTCGTCGTCTATTTCCCGCTTGAGCCATTCGTGGGCGAGAACTTCAGACGACGTCGAGCCAGGCTCGATGAAGATTGTCGGGTCGCCTCGCTTGTCCTGTGGGCGATTGCAGAACACGTGCACGCGGTAGAAACCGTCCTGGACGTTGACGTATTGGCCAGGAGGACTGACGCGCGAATCGTACGTGTCAACCGCGAGCGTGAGCGTGATGAGGACGACGAGCACGAGCAGCACGATAAAGACAACGAGTTCCCACATGACGCTGCACCACTGTCTGCACGATCGCTGGGCGCGAGACGACGACAACCGGTGGCCGATAAGCCGCTCTTCCAGGCCCCGGCGCGATCGCTCAACCGCCAGATTGCACGCCAGGACCCAGCCGGCGCTGAATATGGTCCAGAGCATGATCAGTATGCCGAGCACATTTCCTTCATAGTTCCGTAACTTGGGGGCACTGACAATGAAGATAAGGTCAATAAGAAGGAACGCCATCATCATCCAGTTGACAATTCGCTCGGACTTTGACGGAATACCGAACGCGAACAGCGAGATCGCGAGGTTGCCGATCGACACTAGTACCAACATCATGATCAAGAAATTGCCGCCACGAGTGTGGAGGGCCGGAATAGTGAAAAACATGGAGATGAGAAATAGTAAAAACATGATCACGGCGAACACGGCGAACAAGAGCGACAGTCTCCTCATGGTCCGGATCCAGAATATGTTGTACGGATTGATGGCCGGGTCTTCGGCCGAAATCAGCAACCGCGTCCTCTCGTCTGCCTCCTCCAGTCCTGGTGAAAGAGGACGATACTGCTCGTAAGACTGTCTATGCTCCTCATGCGTAGGCGGACTCGGCTTGCGAGGCTGCTGCTCCTGGCTCTCGCCTGCGCCTTGACGAGCTTCGCCCTCCTGAAGAGGATGGTCGCTGTCAGACGGGGTCGGCTGGTCACCCTGCGGGCTGCTGTTCTTGCTGAACAATCCCATTTTACATTATACGGAATAATAAGGATGTTGGATATTGCTGTTTGTGTATTTATCCGCAAAAGCGACTGACAGGGTCTTTTTATGTGTCGGATGAGGATCGATGTTGATCCTTGCTACTAATGGTGACGTCAAGGGGGTCCCAAGATCATCACGCGCAGCGCATACGGAAGCTCCGCCCGGCTATCGATTAGCGTCTGGAAATAGCAAATGTGCGGCGCTATTATTGCGACAATTAGAACTTTGCTATCCATGACGTCGATTTTGATATATGGACAGAATTGAGTTTGGCTAACAAGCCAATGCGACAAAGCAATGCCGCGCATGCATGACGACACCGAATGCGCCTATCGTATGGAAGAACTAATAAATGATAGCTATAAAACAAAAGTATCGCAACAAACAACTCTGTATGCGATATCAATTGTCGACAGTTCGGGCGGATTAGCCGAAGGTTGCGTTCGTTAATCCAAAGCCGTAAATGCCGTGACCATGCTCGCGAACGTGCGTAATTGCCGGTATAGCCATTGGGTCCACGCAGGGTCGACAACCCATTGTTATAATAGTTTGAGCACTAATGTCCATTGCAAGGAACGCGCCTTATCAGCCGTTCCGCCTAGAATGCAAGATACTATCCTTCCAGAGCTCCTTCTGGGCTCGTTCACGTTCTAGTCGCAGCTGCTTTTTTCGCTCGTAAATCAGTCTGACTGCACGTCTGATCCGAGCTTCGCCTTCGCTGAAGTTCGTTTGAGCCAGTCCGATTATGTTATCCACATCGTCAGGAGTGTAGACAAAATTCCACGTGCTCATGTATGGAGATGTATCCGGATCGACACCTGGAAGTTTCTTGTTCGGAATCAGAGGACAATACACCACAGTGATGCCTAACATTATCAGGATCATATAAACAACTCGTGCACAATAGGCTCACCGGCATTAGGAGACCGTAACTTGTACTCTTCGTCGATCGTATCCGCATTCTCCGCCTCATTCATGTTGACACTGTCTGCACTTTTGCTTTTGTCCTCTATAGTACCCGTCCATATGGTGACCGGTCCGAGGGTTTTCGCAGCGGCCTCAGCAGATCCAGTACTTTGTTTGCCTTTTGATCGCAAAGTTTTCTTTCTCCAATCCTTTTCCTTCTCCTTCTGGATTTTGCCCAACGCTTCTCCAGTGCTCTCCACTTCCTGACTTTCCTCCATCATTTTTAAGTCCTTTTCGAAGTCCTCGCCTTTTGGCCACCCAGCTTCCACGGGCCAGCCGAGAATACCATGCTTCTTCGTGTACCCAGCTGTCAATTCCAGCCACGGCACGTCTGATACATCCGCCGAGCAGTCAAACGCGAGAATCATGTCAACTTCCCGCTCTGGCCGCAGAAGAGGATACATCGCCAGATTATTATCCAAGCCGGCATCCATCAAGTTAATATCTTTCGCAGTATGCATACTTTCTGGACAGGTCCGAGGCAGATACGACTTCAATCCAAGCAAATAGTTTGGAATTCCGGCTGGCGTAATTGGATGCACATCCCTTAAATTCGCATCTTTTTCCTTCATTATATTATCTAGCGACTGGGAAATGGCAATATCTGGTAATGCAGGCCGAACTTCCTTGTAAAAATGGCTTAAAGTCGCGCAAAACGCAGATCCAAAGGTACCGAGCAACAGCGTCAAGTTGAGCTCTGGAACCGCCTCCACTGACGTACCATTTCTCCATTTGCGACCCAAGCTCCACGTCGGAATCCACGCGCCAGCTTCCTCGCATCCAACCTCGTACGGAGTGAATTCGAACCACTGAAACCACGACTCACGTTTCTCGGTCTCTTGTATCGCAGTCTTTTCTGGTTGGGTTGCTGATTTGTCGACCGCTTCTTGTTCGGCACTTGTTAGTCCGATTTCGTGACGGACGGCTGTGTAGATAGGCATGGGTACAGCACCTGTGTCCACAATACGGCGTTGACTCGAGATTTTCAGGATGTCTCTATCAACTATGACTTCATTCTTCGGCACGAGTAAACGTGACGAGAGTAGCACACCGTAAATATCAGCAATTGCAACGCCAGTGTAGCCGTAATGCATCTTCTCAATGATGCCATGGAGAAGATACTTGTCCGTGGGAGCCGTCGTAAGCAGTTCCATAGCCGCGGGTAAAAAGGCAATATGAATGCCAGTTCGCGCTTTGATGTGGTCGATGAGCGTCGTCGTATTGTATTCCGCGACGGTATAGAATAATGCCATTAACCATGTAGACCCACTGACACCTGCGAGATACGTAGTGCAATCAAACAGCCCCGTGTTCTGCAACGCACTGATGTATCCACACGTTGCAATCATTGCTCGGTAACCGCCGCCCGATCCAGTAATGGCAATGGTTGGGATATCCCTTTCGTCGATGCTCGACTCGGGAATATCGAGGTATCTCGCAATCCCTTTCTTTGTAAACTTTGTTCTATTATTCCGAAATTTGGCTTCCTCGTTTGAAAGTTGCGGACCTAACCGGACAAATGCCGGACTCCATGCGATTTCGGGATTGAGCGTGATATCAGTACTGTCCTCTACGATTTCGTATCCCAAACTGTCTTCGCTTTCCATATCCATGACGTGTTGAATCTTCCTCATCCATGCTGGTAGCGAAATAGAGTACGATACAGAGTCCTTCATGGCTTCTACAACAGAATCCCATGATGTGTCACCGATCTGAGCCATCGCAGCTTGTAGCTGATTGTAGTATTCAATTAAACTACTCCATGTACCTGGTTCAGGTTCTTTTTTGGGCGGTTCCTCACTCAGAATCGGTCGCTCACTTTTCTGCAGCGTTATGACTGTGGCTCCGAACGCACCTGCTGCAAAGAAAACGTACGCAACCGCTCTTGCATATTCTAGAGCGTCCAATTAGTTGAGATGTACCTCAATTTTCAGCCTTAATCCGTACCTCTTCTGGAAAATGTACAATCTTCCGCGACACCGCGAGATGATCTAATCCAACCGGAACAAACTGTAAAAGTAAAACTTTCCCAGTTCATGTGCTTTTTGAGGTGATTATTCGCTGTCGCGTGGACCTGACCGATTCGTGCCCACCGTGGCCAACCCGATCTAAACCGCAACATGGTAATTTCCTAGTTCCGATTCGTGGCAATTAGCCTTATTACTAAAAGCAGCCAACTAAGTAGACGAATGCGGGCGTCATCCGCGTGGGATTATGCAGCACCGAGCTGCTCGGGTTGCTCGAATTCGTGACGTGAAGGCTACGGCATGAGGTTAGGGCAAAATAAATGATCCGACAGGTCAACCGGAAGTTGTATATATCCAGGCAATCAGTGGATGATCAATAATCTGCAGCATCACTGTGGATATCGACATCTATGCGAACTTGTATGCCATTGGAATTGGACCTGTGATTAGGTAGACTCAGACTAAACCTCATTCGGCCAGCCTGACCAAGTTTCTCCCGCCTACGTTTAATGGCCATGCCTCTCTTAACTCGGTCTTTAACTTTAACTTCTCGCAACATGTAGGGTTGCTCAAGATGTAGAAGGTCGCTGTCACTAAGACGTTCGCTGTAGCCTCAGTTCCAGCTATAATGGCGCCAAGACTTTCAGAGTGTAGACGAGCAGGACTCTTGTACTTCATCGGCAGAGATCTATCGAGAAGCTTATATATCAGACTCCCCGGACTTTGGCACTCGGTGCTGCCGGTGGTCTTCAATTGCAGCATTTGTCTTGATCCCGATGTTCTGAAACTTTAGAGTGATACTCGCTAAATCATTTTGGGCCTATTCATACCTGCTGATGTTGCAGGACTGATCGTAATTTTGGTGCCGGCTTAAGCAAATGTTGGTACCACCGAGAACGGACTGTGGCTATATGTCCCACAATTCCGAATTGACGAATGAAGGCTAGTAGGCGTAGAAAGCCTCCGCATGCCCTATGGAACTCGGCCCGGTTCAAATAGATACCGTATTCCTGGTAGAGGTCTCTCAATTTGCGGACATAACCGCCTGACTGGTACGCGTCATCGTAGTCGAGAATTGGCAGCTAATCTAGGACCAGGGAATTTTACCAGCGGGCTGAAGTATAGGTGATATACCGAACGAATAACTTTCACACCCAGATATGTGATTGCAGCACTAAGGATGTGACATGTTTACATGGAACGGTAGCAGAGGATTCTACAGATTATATGGAGCTCTAAACTAAAACATAGCGCTATTAGTTCATTTATAGGACTGTGAATATCATGGTCGGTTGACTTGGCCGCCGTCTCGCCCATCGGCCATCAGCCAGCAATAGAGCCCATCACTCCCTCTGTATGGCCATATCCCCCCTGCATAGTCAATCCCCACAGTAAGAGCAACGCCGCACTGGTGTTTACGATTAACCGATGTATGAAGCCCTTCATAAGCCAACACATTGCATCGCCCACATCTTGCAAAACGTGGCAGGCATGTAAGCTCACATCTTAACTGCAGATTCTATGATTCCAAGCTTGTGGAGACGCACATCGGATAATGTCACAATTGGACATTCAAAACCAGGATACGTTCTGCATCCAGGCTCTCGCCCCAGGGCTGAGTATGAGCGCCAAGTCAAATTGGTGTATTGAGCCAATCCTGACTGCCCATTTCGGTCAAAGACGCAAGGACTTTTGCGGTGCGAGTACACATCTCTATCCTTGCTCTAAAGCCTTCAGAGTCCGTGGCGTCGTATCCTCATTAAGAAGCTTGAGGTAACGCTCTACACATATTCAGTCAGCTCAACCCACTTCTCGAACGTCTTGCTCAACTCACCGCAGCCCAACCACCTCTCTCCCACGATCCTCAAGAAATTCCTTAGAATCCTCAACTTTCTCATTCCCTCATTCGAATCACTATCCATCAATAGCCACCCCGTTACGATCGCTGCTGCTTTATGTACCAAAAACGTGACAAATGGTGGGAGGAAGTTGAAATCAATGGACTGCATACCCAGTGTAAAGGGTTCAACTGTACTAGTTATGGTGGAGACGATGGAGATAAGAGATGTCGTGGCGACGGATTTGCAATTCTCAGTTACGCCGGCAATAAGAGGCACTTTGCTACCGTCTTCGAATGCTAGGAGAAGGGCGCTATTCCAACGTCAGCATCGACGTACCCATCCACAAACCCAAATCTGTAAAGGCTGGCAGCTCACGTATTACAAAGACCCAATCCACCGGCATAGAGTTGGACCCCGTCCCCGATCTCCTCATTCAGAATCGTCTGGAGATTGATTAACGTCTCAACGGTCGAAATCAACTCTTTGAATGCGTGCTCTGCTGTGGGGCTGTTTAGGGTGGTATGGATCTTATCGAGGAGGGAGGAGGCTTCGAAGAGACGAGCCAAGCGGCAAATTGGGTTTGTTCGATCCTGGTGGTGCAAGTGGGTCGGGCACAAAGTTGGCTTGAGGAGATCGTGCAGGGACTGGGATCGTAAACGGGTTAGAGAGGGGTGCGGCCCGGATTCTATGGCGATGTATCTAGAAGCAGTAAGTAGATGACACCAAAGCTTCAACTCCGGGAATTCTGTCAAGAGGGGTTCACCTATCCAGGATAAGAATTCCACACCAAATCAATACTGTCTCCTCTCGCTTTGCCCCGTCATCTAAAGAGTGAGAGGGCGAAGCATCTGCCCCTGGGTGAATTTCAAGTGCATCTGCGGCTCTGACTGCGGCTCCAATTGAGATATAAGCTGCTGGGTAGAAGCCATGTGCGACTTCGAAAAGAGTCACCAAAATCCTTGATTGGACAATCAGAAAAGAATTGATTCCAAGTCCTTCGGTTGCGGTCATGCTGCTCTTGGTATAGAGATACAAGGATTTGAATTCGGAGGGATCATTGTCATCTTCTGGAGACGAAGCTGGAGTGGTTGTGAGAAGGATAATGGACAGGCAGAGTAATGCGACATCCAGGGGAGCTTCGTCCCATGTTAGTGAGAGACGGCTCCGCAACCTGGGTATCGAAACAATGGGGAACCATGGCTCGATTGCTCGGCAGTAGGCTGAGAGAGTATCTTCCGGCGTGAGGGGCCCAAATTTTTGGATGATAGCGTCCTTGAGGTGGCTTGGTGTAAACGTCCCTGAGCCGAGAAATATCTCTGGCCTGGGGGACGGTGAGGGAGTTGGACCCGAGGACGACACCCGGGGGAGTTCATACTTGCATGTTTGACGGAGTCTACCGAGTTAGCAATATTGTAGGGTACGAGTCAACAATGTTCGTTCTGGTACCTTGTGCAGAGTCCACAGTATGGAATCGCCTTGTCGCAGCGCCTTTTCTGGGTACTGCATCGTGTGCAAGCTTTCTTGGCAATCAATTCACGGCGTTCGGTGCTCATTCTGTTAACTGACTCGAGGCAAACCACTGTCACGGTGTTGTGTTGTGGTCTGCTGGTGGAAGGAATGTGCGGGGACCGGCGGGATTTTGAAGGGTTTAAATGCTTTGTAAGAGCGGGTGGGTTCCGCAGTGGGCGGGCTGCCTGTGCGGGACATGCGGGATCGTGATCGGGAAATCTGTGCGGGCTTTCAAAGCTTCGGTCTTGTGTATTCCCATTGCGTAGAATCTTGGGCGGAAAAAATAATGCAAGAGATTGCTAGACTGCAATGGAAAAGGTATAAAGGAACTGTCTCTTCCTGCTGGAAGAATGCCATCAAACCACCATCTCATCTTCTTTCAAAAACATCGATCAGACTTCAATTCTGACAAAGCTCCTCTACATTTTCACCATGTCTGAAATTAAGTCGGTTGCAATTGCCGGTGTAAGAAGTTCGATGAACGCATGAAAGGAAATGACTGACATCTTCACCAGGCTTCTGGCAGCCTAGGGCCTCATGTCCTCAAAGCACTTGTCGATGCAAACTTCCAAGTCACGGTTCTTACACGATCCAAAAAGCAAGGAGCATTCGACGCCAGCGTCAAAGTTGTCGAAGTAGACTTCACATCCGTGGAGTCCTTGACTGCCGCGCTCAAAGGCATCGACGGACTCGTGTCCACGATGGCCGCTGCGGCCATCGAGAACCAGACCGTCCTCATCGACGCCGCCATCGCTGCCGGAGTGAAGCGTTTCATGCCCTCCGAATATGGCTCTTGCACGACCAGCCCCAAACTCGAAGCCCTCCCAATCTACGCCCCAATGTTCAAGATCAGGCAGTATCTGCAAGAAAAGGCGAAGGCGGGAAAACTGACCTGGACTGTCCTTGCATGTGGTGCCTTCTTGGATTTCCTGTTTGGTGGTCCCATGTTGCTGGATTATGCGAATCATAAGGCGATTTTATTTGACGAGGGTGACAATAGAATCAGTTCTACTTCCCTGCCGAATGTCGGGAAGGCCATTGTTGGAATTTTCAAGAACTTTGAGGCTACAAAAAACAAGATCGTGCGATCTTCAGAGGTAATCTTGACGCAGAACAAGTTGTTGAGAATTGCGGAGGGGGTGAGACCGGATATCAAGTGGGAAACTAGTAAGGTTCAGACAAGTGCGGTACTAAAAGAGGGTCTGGACGAACTCAGCGCTGGAGACTTCAGCATGCCGGTCATTATGAAGATACTGAAAGGTACAGCTTTTGCTGGTGACATTTACGGGGGCGCTTATGATGAGACAGACAATGAACTTCTTGGTGTCAAGGAGTTGACGGAGGAAGACTTGAAGAAGCTCGTTGCTGGGAAGCTCGCATAGAGTGGGACAAGGAGGAATTGTAGAACGGTTAGGAAGAGAGAGATTGCGAGGCGCCAATACCATCGTGCTCCTTCTGTTTGCCCTTGAGTGACAGGACCAGACCTTTGGGAGAGTTGATCTCATCGGTCAAGGAGAAGATCGAAAGGATGTTGAAGCGTTGTTGAAGCAAATGCGAATAGAATGACAGAAGTCCATGTTCCCCTAAATTGTTCGCCCGTGAACTTGCACAGGGTATCGCAGGGTTGTTGTAAAATAGGATATCGGATTTATGTCCAAGGGATTGCAAAATTGGTAAACGCGTCGTTCAGTAATTCATTGACGCGTTTTTCATTGACGCGTAATGATTGCCTGAATTGAAGTTTGACTACTGCGCTAGCGTCATTGCAAAATTACTATTCGACGCTCCCATCCTTATTCGTTGCGAATACACGCAAATTCTACGAATACGAATAACGAATACGAATAAGCAAAAATTTATTCGTTTACACCCCTACCTGGGACGATTCTATGAAAGTTGACCACCTTGTTCAGGACGTGTGTACTTTGATATTCTCCTAAGATCGTACGTGAAGTTCATCTCAGAAGTGTGAGATTACTGTAGTTCTGTGTACGCTGGATTAGTAGTAAAGTTGAGAAGCACTTGCTTTTAGTAGAAATCCGCCAGAATCTGACCGTAAGCGAAAATCTTCACTGCGTAGCTCTACAACAATGTGCTATATATTTTAAAGTCTCAATTAAGACACTTTGAGCCGCCTGAGAAATCAAGTTCAAAATCTGGGGTGCACTAACGTTCGATGTTACTGACCTCCCGTCGCCAAATTCAATAGCGCGACATATCTATCTCCACCCGACCACCGCGACCCCACCACGGTATACGAACATGTCGCGGCCAGGCATGATCCGCACGGCAACAAACAGTCAACTTGACGGAACATCCTCCATCACGCAGTCCGTAACCCTGGAGTCCACGGCTGCGCTCGAGCTGGCTCTGCAAAATGCCGGGCTACTCGCGCAGCAGATCACGGGATCGTTGGCACGATTAGGCAGCGCCAGTACGACCATAGAGAACGCTATTAAGCCGATTTCGGGGTCGACGCAGACGTATACGAATATTGCCAAGAGTGAGTCTTTCTAATTAATGAATGGAATCGAAGGCTAACGAAGGTAGATGTGGAGGCGGCGGTAAGCGAGTTGGAGGTTTTGCGGTTGCACCAGGCAGTGTTCGAGGAAGAAGAGCCGCGGATAAGAAGAGGCAATCTCGAGATAGTGGAATACTCTCTAAGTATATCTCGCCTAAAAGCTGCCATCAAGTCGTTGGAAGGTTCGACACTCAAGAGTTCGCAGCAAGTGACTTTAAAAATGAATCAGCTCATCAACACGGCGGTGTCGAACGTACGCGACCGGTATCGCAAGACTTTGATTAGTGTATCGCCGATTTCAGAAAAAGAGGATACGTCAGAATTTGTGTCGGAAATGCCTGAGGATACGGTAAAGGCTCTGTCAATTATGGTGGACTTTTTTATGGTGACGGATATGTCGGCTGGAGTGCCGATATACGCAGATATAAGGGGGAAGTACATTATTCACCATTTGTCTGTCTTGTCAGAAACGGCGACCAAGACGGAGATTAAACGCGTGAATGGGTTTTATCGGAAAGGTACTAGTCCCTTTAAGCTCTATATGGATAACTTGCTGAGAGCGATGGTGGTATGTTTTACTGATGAACTATAATGCGAAATACTGACTGTGGTAGACCGAGGAAAAAATGATTAGGGCAATATTTAAAGCGAAAGCGGACATTCAGAGTGCGCTCTCGGCGACTCTTAAAGACTTGGAGAAATCATTCCAGGCAACCGTACAGGCCATCAACGCCGTCATCCGGAAGAATTTAATCACGGACTGTTTCTACGCGTACGATGTTATTGAGCAGATCCACGTTGCTTCTGGAGAAATTTTACTTGCTACGGAAATCCCTGTATTCAATCTTGAATCCTGCAGCAAAGATCTTCGCAAAACCGCACAAGACTCATTTTACGAAATACTTCGCCACATCGAGGCAATCGTGAGCGGGCTACCAGCTCTACCTGTAGACTTCGCGGTTCTCGACATTACTAAACAGGTGACTGCATGGGTTTTGAGGCTAGCCGACTACGATACTACGCTCGCGTCACTCTTGATTCCTCTTGGAGCGCCGTCTGCGTGGTCGTTGAAATTGTCCTACCATTCCACGTTTAGCACTGCGACTGGAACCAGCACGCCAAAGAGCTCGTACATGGGATCGGAAATTCTGTCACTTTTTATTTCGGAAATTTTTGACGACTTGCTAGTTAATATTGAAGCCAAAGCGCGAACACAGTACAAGAAGGTCACGCGCGTTGGTCTGCAGGTTATTGCCAACTTGTTGTACCTCGAACGTGGCCTGCGATCCTCGCAGGAAGTTTCGGCCATACTAACGTCAGGTTCGGGGATTGACCGGCTGGACAAGATCCGCAAGCGCTCGTTGAATATGTTTTTGGACGGGTGGAAGATGTGTGCCTCATATCTGATGGATGTCACTATCGTCCGATCTTCTAGTACCGCATCTGGTGGGAAGGCAATCATGAGCTCGAAAGATAGGGAGGTGATTAAAGAGAAGTTCCGCAATTTTAACACAACGTTTGACGAACTCGTGGCGAAGTTTAAAGAGTATAGCTTCACCGACGCTGAGCTGCGGGCGTATTTGGCGAAGGAGGTCGCGTTTGTTTCCCCCCTTTATCAGCGATTTTACGAGAAGCACAAGGCGGGGGAGTTTAGTAAACATACGGAAAAGTATATCAAGTATAACAAGTCTCAGCTTGACCAGACGCTGGCGTCCCTCGCGTGATGTCGAGCACAGTACTTAAAAAATTCACCTGTGGTGCCTGGGGTTCATTTTGAATTGTAAAAGCGATTGATTCGGCGTTTGGAAGTTTTGGATTGGATGATTGGACAAACTATGCTCAATACAATTAACTTCAATAATTGACATATTTATCTTTTGACCGCATTCATATTACTATTGAAGCGACCGTCTAGTTGCTCCCTGCAAGGAAGAACCACTTGTCAATCGAAGAGTCGATCGGGGCAGGACCCAAGTTGTCGGCCGCGGGGATGCTGAGCGCGGCAGCGTCGGTGTAGTCCGAGGTCCCAGCTAGGGTGGTATTGGTGAGCGAGATTCCCTTAGGGTCGGTCTTGCCCTCGATGAGCTTCTTCCAGGCCTCGGCAGTTTCGTGGACAACCTCCATGGCGTACTTCTTGTTGCGGCATTCGCCGGAGAAGGCGAAGTGGTTCTCTGGCTTGCCGTCGGGCATCTTGTAGATCCGGAACCACTCATTGGTCGCGCGGAGAAGACCGGGAAGGTACTTCTCGACGTCCTCTATGTCGTTGAGCTTGGGCGCGAGCGGATCGCGCACGTCAATGGCAATGATTTTCCAGTCGGTCTCGCCCTCGTCGAGGAGCGCCATGACACCGAGAACTTTGACCTGCTTCACCTCGCCCGGGTACGAGACCTGCCAGCCAATCTCGCACACGTCCAATGGGTCGTTGTCACCGACGGCGTGAGTGTCCGGGTGCTCGACGTTCGGGTCCTCCCAGGTCTGGGGCAGCGCGCCGTAGTTGTGGATGTAGCCATGGTGGGGGAAGCAATTGCGGACGTAGCGCAATTTGCCCTTCTTGATGTCCTGCTTGATCGGGTTCAGGGTCTCCTCCTTCGAAATCTCGAGCTTCGCGTTTGTCCAGCGCGGGACCTCGACGATCATGTTAAGGACAGTCTTCTGTTCGTTGGCGAAGAGCGGGATGTCGTGGAAGGGCGAGATCGGGACGCCATCCTTCTCGATGAACACGCGGTGCTCGAGCGTGTTAGCGGCGCCAATTGTGCGGGTCGTGTAACCGGAGGTCATTGCGATGGTGGAGGACGTGCGGATGTGAGAAGAGACCTGGAGAATGCGATTGGCGATACAGATAGGCGAGCGGGTGCGAGCGGCCATGTATTTATGTGTGCGGCAGAAGTTTTATCGCTATTCGCGATGGGCCCGACGCTTACTGTGGCCGGACAAACGCGCCGCCTTGCCTGCTGCACCATACAAAAGACTCATCCGTCAAACACAACTATGGCTGCGGTTCCAACTGCGCAAGCAACACTTAAAGCGCAGGATCATCTCAAAAACGCGTACATATCAGCACGACCACGTGACGAAGGTGATGACACCGACGGTCGCGGCTTCACACGACCCTAACCCGATAAAATCAAAGAATGCAGAATTTTGCTTAGAAAAATCCGGAGATCCTGGCTGCAACAAGAGAAGCTACAAAATATGAGCGCGCCAGAGGAATCAACGGTGCCTGCAACCGAGCAGGTACTCGAACACGTTGCCGAGTCTACTGGGGCTGCTGTCGAAATAGAACCGGTTGACGCCAGCAAAGAGACGTCCGCGGACGAACGTGTCGAGGACCAGTCAGAACCTGCAGTAGGCAATACCGAAGCTGCCGGCAAATCTGCCGAAGCTCCAGAGTCGAATGATGACAAGAAAGACAAGCATGTGAAGAAACGCAACATAGTGTCTGATGCATCTGTCCTCCCTCCTAGCTCGGACACGGCGGCGATCCTCAAGCAGGTCGAGTTCTACTTCTCCGACCAGAACCTGCCAAAAGACAAGTTCCTCTGGACCACCGCGTCTGCGAATGACGGCTGGGTCCCGATCAGTACGATCGCGTCCTTCGCACGCATGCGTCGCTTCCAACCACTCGACGCCATCGTCGACGCGCTCAGCCAGAGCAAAGAACTGCTGGAAGTCTCCGAGGACAGGGAAAAAGTCAGGCGAAAGATTCCGCTGCAGCCGCCCGCGCCGGAAGAAAAGGCGACGGCGTTTATGAGTTCTGTGTATGTGAAGGGTTTCGGCGAGGAGACCCCGACAAGTCAGTTTGATCTCGAGACGTTTTTTGAGGGGTTCGGATTCGAAGTGCTACAGGTCCGGTTACGTCGCGATGCGGAGAAGAAGTTTAAAGGTAGTGTCTTTGTCGAGTTTGCCAGCGTTGATGAGGCAGAGAAATTCATTGAGCTCGATCCTAAGCCAAAGTGGAACGATGCTGAACTCGAGATCATGAGCAAGAAGGCATATGTCGACATGAAGGCCACGGAGGGAAAAACTGGGCCGGGAAAGGACAAGCGTTCGTTCGACGCCTTCCGACAATTGAACAGCAGGAAGCGTAAGGCTGAGACAGAAGACGATGAAGTCAAACCTGAGAGAAAATCCGTTCGCGGTGGTCGTCGTGGCCGCGGCAAGCGTGGCCGCGGTCGTCGATGAATTTTGTGAACCAAAAGTTTGTGTATTTACATGCAGTGTATAAAGATTTATGTAATGTTACAGAATATTTATCGTACCCACACAACTAATACTGTCCACCCCGTCCACCGCGTTGTAAGTGCCCTCCACCGCGACCGACATTTCCGCCGCCCCGATTCCGGTTATAACCGCCGCGTTGTCCGCCACTAGTATACTGACGATTGTAGCCGCCCCGTTGCGGCTGGTTAGATTTCCGCTGTTCCTCGCGCTGCTGCTGATTCTTCTCCCGGGCGATGTCGAGGACTTCGTCTGGTACCCGCAGATATTTTATCTGATTCGTTAGCCTTTCCGATCAGCGAAAATCAAACATGCACTCACGTTATTTCCCCTCACGTAGCATTCCGGTAGTCTGAAAAATCGTGTACCATCCTAGCTCGTTAGCATAACCGCTATGAATTCCTCATATGAAATTGACATCCTAATAAATACTTACAGCATTCGTCTGCACGACCTCCTTGAGCGTCAAATTCATCCACGCATCACAGTTAACTAGATGTCCGTTCAAAGTCTCCCCGGACTTGAGCTCGACTAGCATCGGGTGGCCTTGTGATGTATTGAGGAGAGTTAGCGGGAGCTGTGAAATGTTAGCCTGTTCCTACGGGCGCCCGTGGGACTCGCTGAGTCTAGGGAGTCCATGAGTGCGTACCATTTTATTCTTGTTAAACCAGAGAACAACGTCTGCTTATGTATAAATTAAAAAGCCGAAGCGGAGAGTGTTCCTATTGAACTGCGGGTGCCGATCGTGCGCGACTGTATCCGTGGCGGTGGTGGTGGTGGTGGTGGTGTTTCGTCGAATATTACCGCGATCTGGTGGTTAGCAAGCTGTTCTTTCGACGGCTCAAAGTTTCGTGATGGCACTCGCAGTCTGTCCGCAAACCGAAAGTGTCAAAATGCCAGCGAGCACAACTGAACCAACCTCGGGCACAATATTTACTAACTTAATTTACGGATGTCATTCACACTGCAGTGTGGAATTGAAATCAATATAAATATATACAATTTATTCATCACACTCATATATACACAATTCTCAGAATCCCGCATGCTGCAACTCGCAACTATGAATATCCACACAACTAAATTAAGGAACGTAACTCCATAACCAGTAATAAAAACACAAGAACACCGACGTGCTATGCACGTAAAATAATAACTATCACTAAGCGATTACCCCAAATTGGAAAACCAAGCATAACAATCGAAGAATGTCGATTATTCTCGCGACTGTTTCATTAGAGGATGCGACTCGGCCGAACCGTAGTCTGAGTCGAAGGAGAGTTTCTCATCTGCGACTGAATTGGTATCCGTATCGCGCTGGAGGCTGCGGCGCTGTTCGATGAATTCGGCGAGTTCCTTCGCGCTGATAGCGCTGTCCGTCACGATCACGGTTTGGTATCCGTGCGCCGGAGCGAGACAGTAGTTGGCGTAGAAGTCAGCAATGCCGATGGCTATTAGAACGACGACAGAGCCGGAGAGAATGCCAATCAGGAGCGGGAATGCGATCGTAAAGAAAGAGTTTGCAATGCTGTTCATCATGCTGGTGGCACTCTCGTTGCGGCCGCCTCTATGGTGACGGTGGTGGTGGTACTTGTGCTTGTGCTTATGCTTACTATGCGAATCTTTGCATCCACTCTTGAGTTTCTTCTCATCCGTCTCCGTTGTTCTGTGCTTATTGTCTGCGTCGGACGTCTTCGAGTTTAAGATCTTGCCGGCTGAGTCAGATATAGCAGATTTGGCCGAACGTGCAGCGTCCATCAAGCGGCACCAGTACTGGTTGCCACTCGCGCAAGCAGCCTCTTCAGCAGTCAAATCAACGGGAAAAGATTCGATGTCGACGTACAAAACACTGCTATCAGTGGAGTCGACATGCACGATCTTGCCGCCCTTGCTAACCTCGACGTTGGCTTTTAGAACGTCTTGCTTCAAAATCCGCCCGCCGTCGACCGCGCTTACCACCATCGCGATGGTCACGCGTTTGGCGCCCTCGGCGAGTGGTGCCACGCCGAGTGCGATGTCACCCACGACATCGTCCAGCGCGACCGAGCGTGCAATTTCGTCGCGAACGGAATAAGAAGAAATCTGGCCGGTGCTAATGGGATCCAAGCGGACAGGTGCGTTTGCGGATGTAAACTCGTTTTCAGCTATACCTATATCATACTCATATATCTATCTTGGTTAGCCTGCAGTTAAATATATCCCCTGAGCGCCTGCGTGTCACACGTAGACCGGTTCTGTGAAGAGTTATTCCCAGTCATATGGCAATCCGGGCTAGTAGCGGATGGTCGGTCCACGCTACCTTCAAAATTGGCACTATTTCGCGCTCAAGAGAGCAGCAAACCCAGAAATACACACGCAGGAAACAGTATCGAAACTACTTACCAAAGAGGTAGTTTTCTGGACACTAAGTTCGCCGTCGGAACTAGTCACATCGTCGAGCCTGTTCCATGTTAGTACCGGATCACACGTAACCACCCCGAGCGGACATCAAAAAAACAAGCACACCTCTCGACACGGACACGGAACAGATCACCTGCATCCGACGCCGTGTTAGACAAATGCACAACCTGTGTGAATGAAATGGTCAGCCAAAACCAGCAACGACAGATCAATATTTGGACACCGACTGTTTGAGCAGCTGCCAGCGAGAGCAGCTGAAATATGCACACTATTTTGAGCAGAAGGCGCGTCATTGGGTATTTCTTCTGTCAATATAAAGAATATAATGTCGCGACAGCTAGGAGTGACGAACGAAGTGGAGCAGCAGTGCAGGCGGGCGGAGGAAGAAATAAGGCTGCCTTCGGAACTATCGGCGCGGCTCCCAGAACGTTCACACTATCCCCTAACATACGACCCAGGCGACCCAGTAGTAGTCACCGGTGACTCACAGACGTCCAGGTCAGTTTAAATACTCAACTTTCTTGCGTCGAATTTCTGGCCCGATAAGTTTCGCGTGATCGTGACAAAATTTGGCCCTAACCCCAGGCTGATAAATGCTGGTATTTGTCACATGACGTCAGCACCGTCGACGTCTGACCCGGAATCACAGCATCAGTCGCTGGTACTACTGCCACAGTTATCTTAAATGTGCTAGCACGAGATCAACAAATTTGTAATTCCGAGAAATGCCGCGAGCTGTCAAAGGTAAGACTATGTTTATGTTAAATTATAGCGCATTGACATATCTGTAATACTAGGAGTCCTTGTCGAGTGGTTAGTTGCGATTGCCCATCTACATTTCCTCAGACTGACTCAGCAGTGATCCATCGATCAAGGCGCTCATCCTCAGTATAGACTCCAAAAGCCACAACATCGTGCTCGCAGTATGTCTATTTCATGGTTATCGCTATTCATGAGCTAATTACTGACGAGTAAGGATCTCGATGACGAGCACCTTCTTATAGATGTGCCCATGCTCGAACACGTAAAGCGCCAACTCGATTCCCAGTTAGCCGAAAACACATTCAAACCTGCTGAGCTCGACGACATACAGCGAAAGTAGATAGATTTGTTTCATGTATCGTACCTAGTGTGGCGTTTGTAAATACACGGTTTAGGATGGTTCTATCAGTTGACTCACGAATTGCTATGTTGACCCTTGCTTGATGGTCGGCCGATATCCATATCCTTCTCCAACAGTAGGAGTGCGACGGCCTCTGCGACTATATATGGCACTATGTCGCTTCAAATCCTGCAGCGAACCGCGTTGCTTGTCCATGCTGCGGTAGTCGCTTGTGACTTGATCGTCTACACTCTGTACTAATTTTCATGGATCTCGAATGCATAATCTTTTTACCGATATTATGGCAATTGATGTAGTCGTAATTCGGTCCGATCTGCCGATGCATCACAGCTACACTCCTTCCACGCATCTCATTTACAATATAAAGCTTTAGCGGCCACATTCACATAGACTTTCAGCGTGCAAGTTTTCAGCATTATCCTCCCACTCTTCATCCATGTGCATTGACGCTCACTGTTGTCAGATCATTTTGCGGCGACATCGTGTGATGGGTGCCTGTACATTGGAAGAGAATCGATTTAACAATCATATTGTTTATCATAATCACAAGAAAACCATAGCCAGCTAGAACAAAACCAAATTAAAACTCCGTAAATCCGCCCTGCCCAGTACTAAAACCCTCCAGCATAACTTTAGTGTTCCAACCTTACCAATATCAGTAACTTACAACATAACCCAATAGACTAAACTAACTACTTGGAGCAGGCGGCGATGTGAAAATACCTAGCCAGCTCCCACGTTTTGAAGATTTGGTGACTGACGGGTTCTCACTTGCTAAAGGCTGTGAGTTGAATACTCGTCGAGGAGAGTCGGGTATAGGACCGTTGCCCTCAAGCTTCGGTGACGTTATGCCTTCCGATAACATGAGCGGTAGAAGTGATTTCTGACCACCAGATGAGACACGACGTTGACTCCCTACTGATGGCGAGCTCAACGGGCGGCCTGTAAAACTTGGTGACGTAGACCCAATTGATCGTGGCGACAATGTACCCATAGGAGACAAGTATCCTCGACTAGGATCATCAACGGAAGGGGAATTAGCGTCGAAGTTGATACCAATACCAATAACGTTCTTCTGGCCGCGTTTGACGGCTAGCGTTCGTGTAGGAGAGCGAGTAACTTGTTTTGGTCCTAGCGCTGTCCGAGACCGTCGTTTGCTGTCTTTGTTTGGTGACGCGTGCTCGAGAATGTGTTCCAGCGCCTTGTTATCGAGTAGCTTCTCGACTATGCGTTCGATGTACGTTGCCATTGCAATGTTGGATTCGCGAAGTTCTTGATTCTCCTTTTCAAAATCTATGAATTGTCAGCAGATGATATGTTGTGAAGCTCCAGGTTACATGCCTTGCGAGTAGGCCTTGATTGGCGAAGATGCCAGGATCTCCTCAGCTAGCGTCGAGGCAGCTTTGAGGTCTCTCATATCGAGATTGTCCTTGCTCTCTGGAACTTCGTCTGTTGCAACCGACTCACTTGACTCTGACCGCACTTTCTCCCATACTAACGACTCTAATTCTGTAATCTCGTTGAGTAGGTTTCCGTTCTGTATTCGCGCATCGACGAGATCTTGCTGAAGTTTTCGGACCTCTTCCTCGTATGTTTTCTCAGACGCAACGACTTTGAGGTTTATCTCGGCAAGATCTATCCGGAGACTTTCAATTTCCTTTTCATATCGGACCTTATCTATAGTACCTGGATCTACGGTAGTAGTAGACATGCTAGACTCGTAGTTCATAGAAGCGCCCGGTAAAGGTATATCTATGCTCTTGGACACTAATTGTCTCTCCTGATCCGACAAGTTCTGCTGAAGTTCCACGACACTTCGTCGCTGTAAATAAATTAGACCTATATTTCCAAGATATAGTAAGAGAGTAAAGCATACCTCAAGCTCCAGTTCTTCAATCAAGCTGCCGTTCTCAAGCCGCAATATCTGAGCCACCCTTTTCACCTCCTCCAGCTCAACGTCACGGCTGTGTATCTCCGCCTCCTGAACGTCATGTAACCGCTCTAGTTCTTCGGCCTTTGCATTAAGTCGAGCCAATTCGTTTTCGTACTTTTCAATCTGCGAGTAAGACTCGGCTAGTGCCGTCCGCAAGTCTCCATCAGGTTTCTCATCATCCAAGGTCGCCTCGCCCGACGACATGCTTTCTGAGTCTCAACAGATGCGTAGGGTCGTCCCTCTGCATCCACGCCTACCAAATACGCTGATATCTATTTTATCCTGTCAAAGGTGGAAAGATTTGCGGCGGATGAGGCTGTGTTGTTTTGCGTCAACTTACAACAAGCGGCAGCGCGAACAGATTGCGCGATGCAGCCGTGCGGCTCGTCGAACATAAACCCTAGCCCGCTCGTGTGGACAGCTGAACAATCGGTCACTCCAGCGAGGGAAGCGAAGCCACTTGCTTTATAACACTCTGACGACTGAGACGGCTACAACAGTACAACTACGTAGCAGTACATACGTTGGCAGAGTTATCCGTGCTTGCATTTTCCCGACTATGAACGGTGCTCAGCGAAGCAGCAAGGACAGCGACGTCGAACTCATTTGAATACTTGGTTCACTGCACTGTTATCGTCTATCAACGTGGTATTCGGACTATCACAGTGACTAAAGCAGATTGCCTAGCAGGAAGCACGCAGAATTAATTGAGACGTTGGCGATCCATTGATTAGACAGACGTCCACAATCGATCTGAGCATTTATCTATAGTTTTAGCGTGCAGAGGGAGTACGTCTGGAACTGTCTATTTGCCCGGAAAGGCGCGAGATCTAGACAGACTCTTCGGCTGGTTCGAAAGTTCGCAGCAATATATAGGAAAAGGGTGATTCAGACTACTCTCCATCGTCAGCGAGCGACACAGTCGCGACGAATATGCACTGCTGTTGAATTGGGTACAGTCGAAGTTCGTGACACGGTGATACATTATGTGCGTGTAGTGAAACTATTATGAACGGGCTAGGGGTATTGTTCAGGACGCTGTAGTAGAACTATTATGAACGGGCTAGGAGTATTGTGCAGGACGGTGTAGTACCTAAGCATTTAACGCCTCAATCATCGTGGGATTGCCTATTCAGTCTCGAATGCCTGAAAGATGATCCCTGAACAGCAATCTGGAGGCACGAAATGTCCCGTCTCATTAGCTCTACAAACAACATATTGCTGAATATGACTCACTATGACACCCTTGGGCCGTCATAGAATGCCTCACAGCCTCCCTCAACCGTCGGATACTGCCGTTTTCCGCTTGGCAACCGAATTCATGGTTCAGCGTACCTGGATCAGGGGCCATTAAACTTTAGAGATCGGCCCTTTGTCCATTCCCAACTCACCCCGTGCTCGCTTAACGAAGCTTTTCGCGGTCAGCTCATCTTCGTCAATGCACGCTCAACCAGATTCATTGGCAGTAACTGCCGTTACCTTGTTACGATCTACAGAGCATATAACTTGAAGCACTCTGAGACACACGAGAAAATGCTATAAAGCTCTCTTCTGGGGACAGTGCTTGTCTTCCTGAACGACAAGAAGTGCGCCACGCCTTGCTTGTTACTTAACGTTAATCGACTGAGTCTCCAGGTTCCTCAAACAGTTATTGAGAAGCCATGACCAAAAGTTGCCTAGATCTCGAGATCTGACAGAGCGTAATCGCGATCGGATGGTGTGATTCTTGGCCCGGGAGGAGTGACGGACGCGGGAAACGTTTATGGCTGCGGCTTGCTCAACAAGTGGGGTCAGAAGCGCGACGACATCCTTAACTGAATGACGTTGTGAGTAGAACCGTTTTGCGAGCCCCAAACCCAGCAAGCGAATATGGCCAGAAATAGAATCATTCATCTCCGGTGCTTGCACCTGTAGACCTTGCCAAGCACAAGGTTCTTGGTTGCTAATATCCCTTGATGAGTAAGAATAACCGTTTCTATTTATTCTTGTTGGGGTCAAGTCTTAGGTTGACGTAATAATGACCACAATCACAGCGCGCGCGATGAAAAGATGCTCTTACGGCTTAAGAGCGTTCTCTAACGCAGGGGACATCGTAGTTTTGCCGTACACAGTAATCGCACCGGAATGATATGTTGCTCTTTGGCACCAGGGCTATGTATACCATCTACTTTCTTTAAAACTGCTTTGAATAAATACGACTCATATATTATTTGTTACTCGAGCTAGCACAATATTGCGTGTTATTTCGTATATTGTTGTGTCCTTTTGTACTTCAAGCCTGGTACAATTTCTGGCTCCTTATAACACTTGCATTTACGCACGTGTCTGTTTGTCCACCGTTCGTGTTCCTAATCTCTAGAGTTGAGTTTAAGGTCAGCCGCGGTTTTTACCGTCTTCTTTCTCTCGCTTGCAGGTGTAGAAGCATTCCGTAACGGTGCATCGCGAGAGCGCAACGTGGACACCGTCCCAGAGTATAATGCTCCTGTCACGCCCTGCGACTCAGAATTAAAACAGGCGGGCCCTTCGTCACCTCCATACGCATAAGTGCACTCTCCTCCCCAATAGACCCACCATATATCGCCGGGCTCGCAGATGAACCACACCGAGTCCGCCGCAGGGAATGTGCAGCATACATCTTCAGGAATGGCGTAGCATGCAAGATCTAAAGGGACTTCGCATAAATTGTCCGCGTAGTAGAAAATATCATAAGCGTTGGCCACTGCAATTGCGCATCAGGTCAGGATGAAGTAGACTGCGGTCTTCATCGTAGGACTATAAGACGACCTTAGTATATTTGTTTTCTTGAATCAAGCTATTATCGCAAGTTTACCGGGACTCGATATATTCCAAGGTTAGCCGAATAGATTCCTACTGCTGTCTTTGCTATTGAAGCAATTGTTCCCAACCACTTGAGTCCGACCGCGCGTTTATATAGTTGAGCTAGCGACAGAGCGATCAGAGAGCAAATAGCACGGTCTGGTGACCTGGACGTTTGGATTCATCAATGTCGATCTTTCCGAATAAGACGGTCATCAAAAGTACTGTCATCGAAACTCAAACTTATCCACATCCTTGGACATTTTACTGACCAGTTTAATAGAACCAATCAGCCCCTATCTGTGACAATGATGACTCTCGTCTTATGTATTCAATGCACAACGCATATCCGCCGAAGAAGACACCTGACGTCAGTAAATCAACCGTGGCTACCGTCTACGGCCGAAGCGACAAATGTTGAATGAGAAATATGATCAATATATGAAACACTTCTGCATATGTAGTTCCAAGCTAGCCTAATGCACGTGGTGCACCAAATGTACCAATATGGGCCACGTTTCCGCCAACAAACGGTATCGGAACGTCGACAGGCAACTACCGTTACCGTAGCTATAAGATGTGGCGACAATCATGGAGAGCATAGAATGGACAATAAACCTAGTTTAGTCAGCGTCGACTCACGCAATACCCATTCGTCCAGCGGGGCGGGCACTTGATTAGATTTCTAATGATCGCGACGGCAGTGGTACTGGTTCGCCGTCGGAAATTGCCTCACCCTAAAGTGCACTTTGGTTGTCGCTTTCACTTCCTTTGTTCTAGGCCCGCGTATTACATCTCAAAGATATAAGCAAGGAAAGTCTTATCCTGAGGGCTAGACTTAAATTAAGCACCTGTATAGTGCGAAGTAGCGACTGTTTCATTAATGAGCGGATATCCCAAGCCAAATCAACACCCTGACCTGTACATTGCCTTGTCACGCATCATTCAACATCGAGACCCTTACCCCTACTCCCCTTCTCCTTCCTCATATTCTCTCTTGCGTTTTTCACTCTCCTTCTTTCCATCTTTTCCCACATTCGCCCTGAATAAACTGTCCAAAGTTCGCTGCCCCTTCTGCTGCTTCACATCCTGCACCTTCTGTTCCTTTAGCACTGGCGGTAGGCCTTCTACTCTGCGTTTCGCATCCTCCAACAATTCAATTTCCCGCTGTCGCTGTCCCATCACTGTACCAATTGACCATTTTTCGCTCGTAGCACTTTTGTGTGCGAGCTTGTACTTGGACCCGGTCAAATGCGTGGAATACGTATTCGCATCTTCTTTTCGTACATGCTGCAAATCTCAAGTCAGCCAAGTCACTTTATCTCCAGATGAAACAGAGGAACGCCAAGTAAGAAGACGTACCTGATGCCCCACAATCAGCCAATGATACTCCGTTCCCACCGGAGCCCCACTTCCCTGTGGCGCATTTCTTGCCCGCCTCTTCGTCGTTTGATAGTCAATCTTCCATAGGTCTGGCTCGATTTTCGTCTCGTTCCACAAGCCCTGATCATAGTTCCATGTATGTGAGCCGCCGATCGCCATACCTGCATAGTATTGCCCTTTGAACGTTTTGATCTCGTCATAGCCGCCCGCAAAATGGTGTTTCGTGGGTGGGCTGGCAGGGACTTCTTCTTCGTCGAGGATGGCCGGGTCCATAGATTCGATACTTGCTTGCGACGCTTCGTCTTTGATGGAAGGCTCGGTTAGGACAGATTCTGAGACCGTGGGAGAAGGAAGTTCATTAGCGGCAGGACTTTTGTGCCGGGACTTGGTGGACGCATGTTGTTCTGGTGTGATTGACTCAGCCTGCTTGGCACGTTTGGTGGGTGACATAGTCGGTGCTGCTCTAATTTAAGATGGGAGCCGTATTGATAGTATGGATATGGTGATGCAGCTTGCAACATGCTCTTGATCAAGTAACAAGGTTGGCCGGGCATGAGCAGGTATGACGCAATGCCCTTGGGTATTTGCGGGCTGCGGCGCCGATGCGGGTTAGGGTAGATTCGGGTGAACTGCCATATGCCTACTACGCCAAAGAAACGGAGCTGCCATATACGATTTCACACATACTTCTGGACTTTGATCTAGTCCTTAAGGTTCCTGTTATCTAATTGATGTGCGGGCCACATCCCTCTGAATGTAAGCTAGACCTCGCGACTTGCAACGATATTATTCAAATGAGCCGCACTGTATGAGGCCAGTCTTACTCCGGGCGATTAGTGAGAATGACAATTTATTTTCGAAGGATAAGTTACAAGTAGTTAACTTAATGTAAGTAATCTTTGAATATTTACATTTGTGTGCCTCGCAAATCGCGGCAGTCTATTTGAGTGACACCGGGGGTACGATACTAAACTTTTGTAATGCGACGTGGGGCCATTCCTTGTTAACTTCTATGTTTCTATTCGTTCTGTACGAAATTTTGTACTGAGAGGATTCTAAATAAAAGAGCCATGAGGTTGCTACACTGCGCTATCCATGGTGTGTGTCAGAAGCCCTTTCTCGAGAACTCAAACTTATGCGCTGGCAAGGTTGCGACTCCACGGCCACAATCTCTTTCAAATCAGTCGTCTCATGCCCAATGGCCTAACCTGCTTCACACCGGTCCCACCAACCTCAAACAGATGTGCCTCCTGGCCGTGTGATGCTTCGCTGAACGCAAAGCGGCGAAACTCACAATTTTGGTATGCTGTGCCTGTCATTGTCGTCAGTAAATGGTAATACAGAAGGAATTTGTCAGAATTGTATCTCTCTTCGGGTCGTATGATGTCCAGTCCTCTGTAAGGTAGTGAAGGAAAGCGCCGTGCGTCACTAGAACGATATGTGACTCAGATCGTTGCCAAAGCCACGATCGTAGCGCTGCCGCACGCTCCTTCACGGCTTGCAGTCGTGGCACATATATCCCTTTCTAACTTTTGAGACTAATGCGTTTTTCAAATGCCCAGAACGTATGAGCTGTGGAAAAAGTGCCGAAGAGCTTTGAAGACAAAAGATAGACACGCACCTTTGAATTCCAGCCGTCTTCTAGCAGAGTAGTATCGACTTTGACCGAGTCAAAGTCAAGCAGTTCATTTGTGGTCAAGTTAGGGAGCTCTTCTTCGAGGACACTCCGCTCTTGTCCGACGTCACAGGCCAAGGCACTTATCTCCTGCGCCTGAGGTACTAACACGAAGGCGACATTCGATTTTTTAAGCACTGACGCAAATGCATACGAGGCTGTTTGTATCGTGCGCCTTAGCGGAGAAGCTAATACCAGTGAGATATCATCGTGATAGGGGAACCTATCCCTGAGTTGGAAGCATTGCTCCTTTCCTTTATCAGTGAGCAGTGCGTCACGGATGTGGTGAGAATCCTATTCAGTTAGATTAGGACACACACCTGCGCAAGTATTCGATAACGGATCATCATACATTGACATTGTGTTCGCCTTCTGCATGGCGGACAAGATACACGATCGGCGGCATGGCGTCGGTATTAATTATGCAAAGTGCAAAGAACAAATCCTTTGAAGATGGTACGCAGGACAGGACATCGAAAGCCTGACATTTGCGCTGAGTAGATTTCCTGATATATATATAACTTATGGCTATCGGAATAACTACTCCGAAAATTAAGGTTTCGCGATGATCGTCGAAGACCCATCTCCGACTGTTCTGAACTCAAACTAAGTTAATATGCCACACAATTGTCACTTAACGGAATTCGAATTCATCTCTGCCCACTCCGACACTACTGAATTGCCGACACATGCCGACTGGCACAGAGGCCGGTCCGAGGTGACCGATGTCTGCTGACAGCGGCACTGCATGATTGTATGATAGCAGTCCTTACCCGGCCAAGATTCTTCACTGGACCCGGAGCCATGTCAGCATCCGGGGTCCAACCGCCACAAAACCCTGGCCTCTGCAGCAGAACAAAGCGAAAATGCAAACTGCGAGAAGTATTCATTGCTACTTCTTAATTTCATCGTCGATGCAAAAGAGCGACGTTCATAAATGAAAGTGCGTCCTTTACTAATTGAAAATGACCCGGGCAATTCAATACTCTTTGAGGTACCAAGGAGAATGAGTAGAACATAGTGGACACAAGAATATGCTCGCTAACCCTAACCCGAACAGGCAGACCGTCACGGTAAACTTGGCGTTGTGGCATTACTAGGGAAAGTCAGGGTAACTCTCTCAGGTGGCATTCAAGCTCATATTGCAGGTAGTAAGGCAATCCAAAGGCTTCAGACTACAGCCTAATTCCGACGGCTTGAAATGCGTATCATACGCGTGTCTCCGACTGATTCTGAAACTGTCTTGCCAGGAAGCCATATGCTACATGACCGAGGTAGTAGCAATATCACGGATCGCGGAAGAGCTAAGCGAGCATGCGACGCCTGCAAGCAACGCAAAGTCAAGTGCAACGGTCATGCTACGTGCCAGCAATGCAGTCATCTGACGCTGAGGTGCACATACACGGAACGTAGTCCACGAGACAAGCCACGTATGCGTCGTGGCGAGAGGATCGCGATGTATCGAACTGCGCAGGCGACAGGATTGGCACCAGTAGCAGTCCCATCATCACCGTCGAAAAGCCCTTCGGCAAATATACATGACTCCCAGTATTTTAGGAGATTGCTTCAAATTTACACCTCTGCCATTTATTCTTTTATTCCAATAGTATCTCCCGAAGAATGCGAACAAGAGATAGAGAATATGGACAAAGATCCACAAAGCCGAAGTTTTCTTTGCGCACTCGCTGCCGTTACGCTTGCGCAAACTGGTGGCGTATGTGAGGATGATTCTGAAGCTTACAATGAGGTTGACCAGTTGACCCGAGAGGCGTTAGAACTAAGAGGGGTTCTATGGCTTCGTCCGACAATCAATATTAAGACTATCATGACGGCCGAGTTTTTGCATGTGTGTTTTGCTTCTATGAGTCGCCGGGATGCAGCTTTCTTTTATCTTAGAGAAGCCATTACTCTAGCGCAGGTATCTGACTATTTCAGCCAGTATGAGCTTGAGTCGTGCAGTGACAGAACAGAGGTTGCCAGAAGGCAGAGGCTATTTTGGTTACTCTTTATACATGAAAGATTTTTCGCAATTCACTATTCATTGCCGGCTAATTTAAAAGTCGATGATATGCCAACAGAGTTTGATGAGTTTCTTCCTCCTCTATTACATGAGGGATTTTTACAGATTATAAACGTGTTTCAGCTTATCGACGAGCCGATGTTGGCGGCATGGGTTGGCCGCACAGAAGATATTTCGCTAGAATGGATTCAGGAGAAAAATAGGGACCTCAAAAATGTTCCGGACATTAGTGCTCTGTCGGAAATGCAGCAGGTTGATATTTTAATTACCAGGAACTGGTTGCTGACGGTTCTTTGGAAGATAGCAATGACAAAATATCCTCTCAACGATACTTCGCCAAAGGATTTCATGTCACTGCTTTTTCCGATTGATGTGTTCAAGAGGACGCTAGCTATTGTATCTCAAGCGTCGGTCCACTCTCTCGCTGTCAACGGGGCCAGTGCGAGACAGAAGCTACTGGATTTGCTCAATACGGTTGCAGATATTATCACGGTCGTAATCATTCCGTCCGCACAAGTGGCCACAGACGAGATTGCGAATTATTTAGCGATGGCAAAGATTATCCTCAGCCTTCCCGGTGTGTCCATTAGATCACGGGAAACGATCCAACGAAAGCTAGCGAATATCGAGGCGACAATTGCCGTGAGCCCTCGGAGTTCAGTTCCGCATTAACCTTCCTGGCTGGTACATGTCAAGTTCACAACCTTTGCCGTCATTATCACAAGCACCAATATTACCACCACTGTCCTACGTGAAGTTCAGTGTCAATGCTGGCAGTTATGGATGCGGAGATGGCATAATGTTTACGTGCCATGGAGCCGTTAGTGAAGTTGAATGTAAGCGGGTCACTGATGAAGTGTCTAACACTGAGGTGCACGAAAGCAGTCTATAATCATCTATAACTATCAAATGTTTCGAACAGCATGGTATTACACCTTATGCTCTGCAAGCTCAATGTCTTGTTTATGAATTCCGAACTCTTGAACCACTACGTCGCCAAACAAACCATTAATTTCCTCCAAACTCTTGCCCTTCGTCTCTGGAAAAATCGTACAAAACAACACTAGCAAGATAACGTCAAATCCAATAAATACAAAATAGTACTTCCATTCAACGGATTCCAAAGCTATGGGTGAGACTTCTGACAGCACGATCTGCGTACAAAAGTTAAGAAAAGTCGCAATACCGACACCGCGCGCGCGGATGCTTGTCGGGAAGATTTCCGCAGAATATGCAGCCCAAACTGTATTATAGCCGCAGGAAAAGCTGATCGAGAATAAGAAAATAAACACAATGACTGCTATCTCTCCAACCCGGTTGTCCGAAGATCCATAAACAGCACTGAGGGCAGTAACGATGATAAACACGACCAGGACGGCAGCTTGGGAAGCGATCAGGGTCGGAATACGACCCCACTTGTCCACATAGGCTGTAGATAGACCGGTAGCGATTGGCCCAACTGTGCCATACGCGGCCGCGATCAGTAATACTTGGTATCCCTCAATTCCAAGAGACCTGTAAATGATGGTTTGGTAATAGTTTACGACCCCACCGCCCACAAGCTGAGTCCCCATTTGAATCACGGAGGCTAGAAACAGTCGTCGCCGGTATGAAGGACGCACAAATAGCTCCTTGAGTTGCGTTACCTCGGTATCCTTTTCATATATCGTTTGATCTTTGATGGCGTCGAATTCTGCGCGGAGTTCTTCCTCCTCCATTTCTCTCGGGTCAAACTGTAGTCTCTTCGTGACCTCCCATGCCTCGTCATATCGACCGCATTCCAAAAGCCATCTTGGAGAGTTTGGCATGAAGGGCACAGCAATTGTAAGTAGCAATGCTGGAAGCATTTGAAACGCAATTGGCACTCTAAACTGTGCTTGGCTCCGGTGGACCCAGTAGAATGCAAACCCCACCCAGTTCGAAAGCGCATAGCCAACTGAGATCGCGGCAGAATGTAAAGCAACCGTTAACCCACGATTTTTTGACCGGGCCACCTCCGATTGATATAGTGGAATCGAGCCGAAGAAACTGCCAATTGCAAAGCCGGTAACAGCGCGCCCACAGATGAGCATTTCCACGTTGACCGATGCAGTCTGTAGAAGCGAACCGACTAGTGCAATAACGGCGCCGACATGAATAGTCCACTTTCTCCCGATGCGGTCGCCAAAGTATCCAGTGTAGACACAGCCAATGGTCGCGCCAGCGGCATAAGAGGAAACTATACCTCCTAGAAGAGCTCCAGTGGGGTTGTTGAAATAACTGATAAACTCTGGCTGCGCAATAACCGTGGAGAGCAGACCAGAGTCGTAGCCAAACATGAGCGAGCCGCTGGACAACAGAGCAGCCCAGAAGGTACCTTCTCTCATAGCGAAGTGCAAAAGTAAGAAGACTATCGACACTGGTCTAAGTACTATCTCGTTAGGGAGATATATATAGATACCGCCGCCGGACCTGTGACTTTGTCGGGCGACATAATCGCGGCCAAGTATTGGAGTAGCATTATATAGCTCTGCAGAACGGCTAAGCAGAGGTATACCGATGACCAGAATATTATGTGGGGAAGCGCAAGAGACTACCTACACAACCCCGGCAAACTGGGGTGATGCAAGATTGTGGAGAAGTTGCAATGAATTGAGTTTGACCGGATAAACTTTGACATGTATCTCGGGCCAATCATATGAACTTCTATCTCGGACCGATATAAACTCTAACTGAATGTATAGTTCGGTAGCTGCGCCTTCTAGCTAATTTAGGCATTTCCACAAGCTCGATTATCTTTATCTCGGGCCGAGATCATGATATTACCATGGCGCTTGCGCGCGAAGTTTCAAAAAGGCGACACTTTAGAAATCAGTCTGCGCTACGTCGACTTAGAGCTTGGGCCATTTAAACCATTTTTCACCCACGGCAGTTGCGGAATCCATTTCCTCGACCCAATCACCCCAAATACAAGTTCAGCAATTATTCCCAACCAAGCACTATGACCAAAGAGTGGTGGAAAGAAGGCGTTGTCTACCAAATTTACCCGAGCAGTTTCAAAGACTCCAATGGCGACGGGATCGGAGATATCCCAGGAATTACGTCAGAACTCGACTACATCAAGAGTCTCGGGGTTGACATTATATGGGTCTCTCCTTTCTACAAATCACCTCAATACGATATGGGTTACGATATCTCGGATTACCAGGACGTCTATGAGCAGTATGGGACAGTCGAAGACGTCGACGCACTCATTCAAGGTTGCCATGACCGCGGAATGCGCATAATCTTTGATCTCGTTGTCAATCATACGTCGCATCTTCACCCATGGTTCCAGGAAAGCGCGTCGTCGAAGAATAATCCAAAGCACGACTGGTACATTTGGAGACCCGCCCGCTACATTAATGGAGAGCGTCATCCGCCTTGCAATTGGCGAGGATTTTTTGGCGGCAGTGTCTGGGAGTGGGACGACAATATCGGCGAATATTACCTTCATCTTTTTGCAAAAGAGCAACCTGACCTCAACTGGGATAACCCGGATGTTCGTCAGGCTATTTACAATGATGCTATGCGCTTTTGGCTTGACAAAGGCGTTGATGGGTTCCGCATCGATACTGTCAACATGTATTCGAAGCGATTAGACTTTCCAGACGCTCCGGTCGTCGAACCGGACACTCCGTGGCAACCCGCCTACGACCTGATCTGCAATGGACCACGCATGCACGAATTCCTACGTGAGATGAACTACGAAGTACTTAGCAAGTACGATGCTATGACGGTCGGTGAGCTTCCACACACCCCGGATCCCGCTCATGTACTGGGCTATATCTCCGCCTCGGCATGCCAACTCCAGCAAGTGTTCCAGATGGACTTGGTCTTCTTAGACTTCGGCGAGAGGAGCAAATATTACCCTCGCAAGTGGGCCTTGACAGAATTTAAAGAAGCTCTTGAGAAGTGGCAGTGTTTCATTGAGGGGAACGACGGATGGACCACGAATTTCTTGGAGAATCATGATACTGGACGGTCAGTTTCGCGTTACGGCTCCGATGATCCCCGGTTTGCAGCTCTGTCAGCTAAGATGCTGGCCGTGCTTCTTACTACTTTGACAGGAACTACATATGTGTATCAGGGGCAAGAGATTGGTATGGTCAATGCACCTAAGACGTGGCCTATTGAGGAATACAAAGACATCGAGACCTTGAATTATTATAATGAAGTCAAGCAAATCACGGGAGGCGACAAAGTGGCACTGGAAGAAGTCATGAGGGGAATTCAATTGACAGCACGAGACCATAACCGCCTCCCATTCCAATGGAACGCCAATGCTAACGCTGGATTCACATCAAGCGCAAAATCATGGATGCGTGTTCATGATAACTACGGCGTGGTGAACGCTACTCAGCAGTCTGAAGATCCTTCGAGTGTATTATCATTTTGGAAGAGTATGATTCGACTTCGGAAGCAGTATAGTGAGCTCTTCGTGCATGGCTCCTTCACGATATGCGATTTCGAGAACGAGGCAGTGTTATCTTATGTCAAAGAGGAAACAAATAAACGAGCATTAGTGGTGTTAAATTTTACCGATAAGCCACAGGAGCTGAACCTGAAGCTGGTCAAAGATATGACTGTCCTTGTTTCGAATTACTCAGGCAAGAGTATGGAGCCAGTGCTAAAGCCTTTCGAGGGCCGCATTTATATATGAACTCAGTAATTGAGGGTTATTATGTACGGCGTGACTAAGTGTCTCTGGCGATACATGCCTCTCAGATTGGGAATTTCGGAAGATGTGAAACACATAATATGAACTCATTCGTGAATAGAAGCGGTAGGGGGTTTAAATGATACATAGAGTTTTCATTGATGGTACAAATGACAATTGTTGTTTTGTAAGATGCGGGATTACTCTGAATCACCTAAATTGTCGATCTGAATACCACGACAACAAAGTGCTCCAAAGTGAAGCAATGAGGAAAGAAACGTGTTCAGGTTTCAGTATCGCGGCTGACCCCGGGATCCGACGTACGTAGTATTCACCGGCCCGTCTCCTGCACCACACGCTTCTAAGCATTTTTGGCGAGCGGGGCGGAAGGTTGATTTGCATTGGCGAAAACCCCGTTTCGAGCAGCAGACCACGTTCCTAAAAGATGATAGGTCCTAGAGATGCCCTAGTAATGGCATGCCCATCATCGGTCAGCGCCTCAAACTCCATGACCCTAAACCTGCCCCTAACCGATAAAGGCGGCAGAAAATGAGAGAAGGGAAAATCTCGACGGGGAGCAGTATACTTTACTAAATTGACGAGGGGTCGATTTTCAACTTCTTCCGCTCTAGACTCGAGGCGGACTGGACTTGGAAGGAAACTGGACTGGGATGTACACTTTAATAATAGTTCAGTTCCACCATGTCAGATGTTTCGAATAGCTGACTAAGACGCTGCTTCGTGCAGTGTAAAGACGTAATACTGTCCGCAGCAACGATGATATCGTCAACATAGATGGCCAGAAACACTTGATCGTCGCTGGCGAGAATCTTCTCGGATATACACCAAGTCTGCCTGCAACTGTTCGAAACCTTCTTTCTTGAGGGACATACAAAGTTCCCGATTCCAGCAACGCGGAGCTTGTTTCAAGCCGTATAAGCTTTGGTGTAACTTGCAGAAGAAATCAGGATTCTGAATATAATCCAGCGACTGGAGCATGTAGATGTCTTCATCAAGTTGACCGTTTAATAATCCTGTTTTGACATCCATTTGGTGAATGTGCATATTGCGCTGCACAGCAATGGCAATTAAAGTTCGAATGGACTCGGCACGGGCCACCGGTGCGAAAGTTTCGTCATAGTCAGCTCCTTGGCTGCCAAGCGTGCCTTGTATTTGTCTAGGGTACCGTCCGCATTAAACTTTCGCTTACTGACCCATCGGCACCTTACGGGCGTCTTGCCAGCGGGAAGGGATACCAATGACCACGTATTGTGTGTCGTCGACGATGCATATTCTGCATCACAGGCCGCTTTCCACCGTGTATGGTAAGGCCGTGCCAAAGCTTGTTTTAAAGTGCGTGGTACCCTGGTCAATTGAGGGAGTCCCCCCCCCATCTCGCCCCCGCTGCATGGCCCATGCAGCATGATTATATGTACAGCTTGCTGTCAAGGCTCTTATATTGGGTTGAAATATACGATAATTTAACACCGTTTACTTTCCGTGCTTCGCATCTATGTTGCCAAATTTAATGTGCACTCAGCAATCGTGGCTACGCATAACCCGAATACTATTTTGGGTGTTTGCCGACAGACCTGTCTGTAAAGATTGGCAGGCAGAGTCGAGTGCAACCTGTACCATTTTTGGGGCGAAATACTTGTTTTGGGTAACGAAATGACGGTTGCCTATTACCTGAAGGAGAACAAATCATTTTTATTACTCCCCATACAGGCACTTGAAGAGTGAGCACTATTTACAACAGAGCTGCGAGGAAACCGAAAGTATGCCTGATTTCTTCTGCGCCATAATACGCGCGAATATATGTTGTACCTTGTACGCAGACATTGGATCAGGTACGGCAGTTTCCCACACAAATTTTGTCGTACCTCCCAAGTAACAGATCACCCAGCGGCCAGAGTATGGACGAAATAAGGTCGCCCGTATCTGTCCCTCACAGCCGCACGCCGGCCCGCGCTCAGGACCGCCGTTTGGCGCGGACTTTAGCTGAACCCTCGCCCTGTTCTCATTTGGGTGAGCTTTATCAAAGGCGGGTGGTGGTACGTATAATAGGCTAAGCCCAACCAGTAGGCTACGTATAATAGGCTAAGCCCAACCAGTAGGCTAAGACTAAACAAGAAGGGTACGCAACGAAAACGACTGGATGACACTGATGCTACGTAAGCACCTCCCTGTCAGCAATAATATCTTAAAATCCCGCATCTTTCTCTTCTCCTTTTAACTGAACCACTCATAGCGCATCCCTATGACCCACTCAACTTTTCAATCTTCTCTCTCTACTCTCGATTATCGATCATCCGGTCAATCGAATCATCATGGGGGGATTTTGGACGCAAAGTTTCCCACCCAGCCCTAAATTCACTGAAACGAATGTTCATGATCTAGTAGGCAAAGTCTTTATCGTCACTGGCGGAAATGCAGGCATCGGCCTCGAGCTTGTTAAGATCCTTTACTCTAAAGGCGCCACAGTCTATATGGCTGGCCGCTCTGCTACCAAAATCGCGGCGGAAATTGAAGCTATAAAGGCCACTTCCACACAGAGCCCTGGACACCTAAAGAGTCTAATCGTCGACCTGGGCGACCTCACTACGATTTCGAACTGCGCTTCTACTTTCCTTGCTCAAGAATCCCGTCTCGATGTTCTTTTCAACAATGCAGGTATCAGTCGCCAGCCTGCTGGTAGCGTTAGTACCCAAGGCTATGAAGCTCATATAGGCACCAACTGCCTTGGACCTTTCCTCTTAACCAAACTTCTGCTTCCTATCCTTCTCCAAACCGCAAAATCCGCACCCAAAGCTAGTGTTCGTGTGGTATTCACATCTTCTGGACTCGTCGACATAGCTGGTCCTCCAGGTGGTCTCTCGCTCTCCGAGCTTGCCCCTGGCAAGCACTCTACCGACATAAACCGCAACTACAGTGCTTCGAAGGCCGGTAACTGGTTTTTGGCGTCTGAGTTCGACAAACGGACTTCTAAAGACGGGGTTGTGTGTGTGGTACAGAGTCCAGGAACTTTGAGAACCAAGGGCTGGGATGGAACACCATGGCTAGTGAGGCTAGCGATGGCTCCGTTATTTTATCCACCGAAGATGGGGGCGTACACGGCGTTGTGGGCTGGGCTCAGTCCAGAAGTGAAATCTGAAGATGGAGGGAAAGTCATCATACCGTGGGGAAGGTGGCATACCAGCCCGAAGAAAGATATCCTAGCAAGCTTGAAGACAAAAGAAGAGGGTGGGACAGGCCTCGCGGCGGAATTTTGGGACTATTGTGAGACGCACACAAAGGAGTTTGCTGCGTGACAAAGTCCTGACTCGGCCTGGCCATCTCACCACCTTGTGACATGGAATCGGTAGAATCGAAGGTTGTCAATGCGGGGACGGCCAGGACTTGTTTTCCCCTTTATATCCAATCGAAACTACACCAGTTCATCAGTGGTGCTTTTCCAGATTCTGCAGTCTATTCGGCACGGGCTCTCATGGTTTAGGGGTTTGAGCTGAAGTTTGTATTTAGAGTCCTTAATTCCTCTCGACTTTAATCCTCTCTCCTACTAGATTAGTATCTTCGAATTAGACGCTACCAGATTCAGAGAAATGTTTAAGCCTATAGTGCTTAAGAAACCTGAAGTAATTTTCGCTACAGCGGTCGCCACAGGCGATAAACCCAGGAACGGCTTGCAAGCACAAGTGCTGCTCCCTGTTGATACTGGATATACAGACGGCCAGGATAGCTACTGGTCAAACGGTGCTAAGATTAAACCTGCTTTTATTGTGCGTCCCAGGTCAGCTGAAGAGGTCTCGGCAGCCGTCAAGGCTCTTGTTGCAGCAGGCGAGAAGTTTGCCATCCGAAGCGGTGGCCATACACAGTGGGCTGGGTCAAACAACATGGAGGGTGGAGTGACTATTGACCTCAGTTTGTTAAACTGGACGAGATTTGACGAGGCTTCCGAACTTGTCGACCTTGGCCCCGGAGGACCTTGCGTCAATATATGCCGAGCATGGGCGTGTTGTTGCCGGTGGCCGGGATGGCAGTGTCCCTGTGGCCGGCAGAGGTCCAATCAACTACATCAACTACATATTTTTTGTCTATGTTGAGCAAGTGTATATTAATAAGCGAGACTTGAATTTAGTGTATGAACGGACGCCTCAAATGTAGATGGTGTAAGTGTAGTTGACTTCATGGGGTGACCCACTATGACTGTCACCGTCCCCTCAGAAGAAGCCAGCCTACGATGCTCCGCCAATTTTGAATTCTTCTTGAGTAAAAATACCGTACTACCATGTAACCAGCCTCTCTGCCGTTTTCCCCTCACCATTTAAATTATCTCTTCAGCAGCCAGTTCCTGCGCCTTACCAATAAGCCATGATAGCTCCTGTCTTCTGAACTCGTCATCATTGAGGTGCATGCTCTCAAGCTGTCTTTTCTCCTCCATGATTGAAAGGAACAAATGATTTAGGTCACTGGTAATACCAGCACGAAACCATGACCTCAACACTTGCCACATCCCTATTGCTCGCGCCTGAAGATTACTCCGTTGAGGGACAACCATCTGCCCTGAGGCTGAGAACAGTCTTTCACACCCGGCAGACATGGATTGTATCGTGAGAAAGTCGAGAGCCATTCGAGAGAGCCGAGGGTATTGAAAGCGCTTCTCATGCCAATAAGCTATTGGATGACGAATAAACTTGCGGTGAGTTGCTTACCAGAATCGGGCGACGAAAGTTCGGAAAGTTCGGACAGTTCGGAGAGTTCGGAGTCATCTGAGAGATCGTCGACCGAGATTGGAACTGATTCTGGGGAGCTCGCAGCACTCATAATGACGGAAAGCACCAAGGCACAGCACAGAGAAGAAGGTCGGTCGAATATTATTATAGTTGGCCTGAAAATAAAGTAGAAGATGGATATGGAATGGTGGTGCCAGTAAGAGCGATATGACAATTACGTATTAATGGCGCGTGACGCGGTAGCAGAAGATTTAAGGTACCTTGGTTACAGCACAAATTAAGTGGGGATAGGGTATCTATGAACAATACTAACCATCAATCCTACTGTAGGCATACCCATAAACCTTTAAAATCCCCATTTTACCAACTTCTCAGAGTCTTATCTTATCGCGAACAAATACACTGAATACACTAAATCCACGTACACTGGAAGTTCAAATGTATGTAGTGGATTAGTCAGAAACGCTCTAGTGTAGATTATTTAGTTTAGTGTAATACACCAAGTGTATCAACTCGTGTAAGTCGTGTAGTTGCTTGGGTATCTGGAGTCCGTCTATACCGGTCGAGGCCGCAAGGATGTGGCCAAGAGCTGGATTCAAAACGTTGCCATCCACGATCCAGAGACCGGTGTGTAGTTTGATAAGTGCTGGGATGGACGACAGGATCGTTGAGGCATTAGCTAAGAACTCCATGTTTAGGTTGTATTTAGTGTCCATGGCGGCACACTATAAAATGTTCGTAGTGAGAGTGGGGCTGTTGCCGATTTACCGATGTCGCCGATTTGGCCGATAAATATACACGGACACAAAATTAATTTGATTGCCACCCAACTAACCCGCTTCACACCCCACCAGTTACCAAAGTACATAAACATGGAAGTACCGCAAACTTAACCATGAAAACCTTTAACTGCTACCTATCAAAATCCCAAAAAACCACAGTAGACGAGCAATCATTAATCCTATGAGCCCATTGCAAGACCAAAGCCCACGATCCCCAGGGCTAGTCACAACCACTGCCGCTCCAACCGCCATGCAGCGCATTCATTATACATATAGGTGCGGGTATCATGTGCCCGCGTTCTTGTGGAATCGGAAACTGACGCTTCAAGACTTGCAGATATTAGGCTCAGGATGGACACTTTGCATTTATTAACCTTTGAATACTAATTATCAAAACAATGAAGGAGTTAATAGACTATTGAAAGAGAGTGAATATGAGATTCGCTGAACTTTCACTTTTTACTCGATTCTCCGTGCATCCATTTACTGCTCTAACGTGAAACGGTCCAAGAACTTGAAGGTGTGCAGCCCGCTCATGACTTCATTCACGAAGGTATCATTCGCAGAGTTAGCCACATACACACCTGGGCGGGTCAAGGATATGTCAAACGTGGTCAGCGCTGCAGAACCCGTGCCCAATGCGCCGACTGTCTTTCCGTACTTGAATGCATCAACAAGGATCTGGGACGGTCGGCCGGCAGGGAACAGGTGAGATGCTGCTGAAACTCGAGTCCGTGGGGCCTTTTCGTTAGCGGGCTGGTTGGTGAAGCTCCCCAGAGAAAACAAGTCCTCTACACCGTCCGCGACCACGACAGCGTCGAAATTAATTGCGTCGGAGATGGAGTAGGTTGCGTTGACTCCGTTACCCCAAGCCTCTGCCACAACAACGAGGTCAACACCCGCGGCCGCAAAACTAGCTGCCATGCTCATGCCCTGGGTGATTGAGGCTGGATAGGCGTTGGAGGCCAGGAATCCAACTTGCATACCGGCGACACTCTGAAGAGGCTTACCGAAAGCCCCGACACAGCATGTCGTGTTGCTGTGATAATACTTAGGGTTAGGTTCCGGCGCAGCGAGACCCAGGCCCTGGGCGACTCTGACAGCCAGGTCATTATCCACAAGGTTCATCGCTGTAATGACATTTTTCCTCACAGTGGGATTCGTGACCTTGGAGTTCTCAAAGACGATGGAGTTAACAACAAACTGCTGTTCCACTGGGACAAGGGAGTTCCAGAACAGACGAGCCTGAGAGTAGAAATCAGTGAACTCGGGCTGTCGGACAAGATGGCCACCAGCATATCGGCCAGGAGCCGTGAAGAACCCATTCCCAACAGTTTGGTTTGCCTGCATCGGGGAGTCATTGTCCAAGGTATTGGGGGTGTACGGTGCGTTGTTCGTAGGAATGTACTGTTGTGCTGTGTCGCTGTTAGAGCCATTATCATAAGTGCGGAATCAACGTTTCTGACTTACAGAAGCCATCGCGATTGTTGTTATGAATTGGTACACGTGGTCGGTTGATCGGGATCTGCTCGAAGTTTGGCCCTCCGTGGCGGTTGATCTGCGTGTCATGGTAAGAGTAGAGGCGCCCTTGGAGTAGGGGATCCTCTGAAAAGTCAATGCCGCGAACTACGTGACCAGGGTGCATCTAGACAAGTCAGATATTTGCTCAGACTTATATGGGGCGGATGGCCGATAGCAGCAAAGGCAGTGGACGTACCGAAATCTGTTCTGTTTCGGCGAAGTAGTTCATCGGGTTGGCGTTGAGCTGCATCTTCCCCAACCAGGTGATTTGCACATACTCCTCAGGCACAATTTTGGTCGGGTCCAGAAGATCAAAACCAAACGCCAGCATCTGGGACTCGTCCATGATTTGTACACCAAGCTACGTGCACTTTAGTATGATATGTAATTAATGAAAGGAGACACTGCCTTACCTCCCATTCTGGATACCTTCCGGCGGCGATATTGTTATACAGGTCCTGTCGCATGTAGTCGATGTTCTTCCCGGCAGCGACTTGCGCCTCTTCCCACACCTTAGAAGCAACACCCTGCAGTGACTTCCAATGGAATTTGACAAGCTTCGATGCGCCATCTGCTGTCACGAAACGAAAAGTATGAACGCCATAGCCATTGACATGTCGGAAGGTATGAGGAATGCCGTGTCCAGCCATAAACCACAGCAGAGTATGCATAGCGCTAGGCTGCTGAATCATAAAATCCCATGCATTGTCGTGTGCTGTTCCGCCCTGAGGAATCTCATTCCGCGGTTCCGGTTTAACGGCATGAATGAGATCCGGGAATTGGATGGCGTCTGTGATAAAAAAGACAGGGACAGTGTTCCCTACGAGGTCTACGAGCTGTCAGACCAAGATATTTAGAAAAAACAAATAATATAATTCTTACCAAAGTTTCCTTCATCTGTGTAGAACTTGGTAGCAAAACCATGCATATCACGCACGGTGTCAGGGCTTCCTCTGAATCCTTGCACATTGGAGAACCTGCTAAAAACAGGGGTCTTCTTCCCCGCAGCACTGAGGAAAGAGGCGGCAGTGATGTTCGACCAATTCCCATAAGATATAAACTCTCCGTGCGCTCCTGTTCCTCTGGCATGGACAACTCGTTCCGGGACCTGGTAAGCCACTGTTATCACTGCAAATCACCGCAAATCACTCAGAAATAAGACTTACACGCTCGTGATCAAAGCGCTGAAGCTTCTGGCGGAACATGAAGTCCTCCAGCAGCGACGGACCCCTTTTGCCAGCTTTCAGAGTATATTGGTCTTGGATAGGAGTACCAAAATCCGTTGTCATATAGGAGTCCGTGTCGTTTAGGTAGAACTCAGAGAGAAACTGCGGACTAGTCTCACCAACGGTGTTGGCGTTCTGCCCTGCCTGAGGGTCATGAGGTTCATGAGGGTCATGAGGGTCATGGACGCTCCTGCCCGAGAGCGCAGCTGCACTGTACGGGCAGCCAACCGCAGCCGCGAGACCGACAACGCTGGAAAGAAGCAAAAGTCCTCGCATCTGGCCAGTCTAGTCTTAACACCAAGGTATGCTGAGAAGCGAGAATGTAACAGAAAGGATGGGGACAACTTGGACCACAAAGACGGGATCAGAGATCTAATTTATGGAATTCATGGAGGGCAGGATCAAGTCTGATAAAAAGTAAATTTTACTACAGTGAAACTGAGGTACAGTCAACACGTTGACTCTGTGAAGGGGTTGCTAGAGTTATCGTTTGATCTGTACCGACTGTTCCAAGGGAATGGGATTCATATACATCTACCTCTAAGTCCGGTCGTAAGTCCGTATCGTTCCAGATCGGCTGTTGCTCTATATTTAGTTATTAAGGCCTATGCCGTCTGATTTCATGTCCAATGACGGGAAACTCAATCGTTTTTTCCACAGATCCTGCATGCGTGAGTTCTAGGCTAGTTGCTACCGCACTGTGAACGGGTTAGAGTCAGGCGGTACGATGATTCTGACGAGTTAGTCAATCACATATGTGGCCCCTTGTTTTCATTGGTAATTGCCAGCTCATTTGTAATCAATTTTGTTTTATTCGGCGAGGCAAAGTGGAATTTAATTCAGGGGTATGGAACGTCAGGGCCGGGTTCTTCGGTTGACTCACTAGAGTGAGGCTGATGTTCGAGATCTGGGCACATTAATCCGAGCGTTGCGCGTACTGGTGGAAGCCGAAGATTAGGAAAGGACTGCGTACCTCGGCGACGTTTAAAGCTTATGGTCCGTGTGCGTGAAAAGCCGTGCAGCAGCATTCTCCGACCAGGCGGTGCCGGCCGCGCAATTTACTATTACGTTTGTGCCGGAGATAAGTGCAGGTTTGCAATGTACTGTCAGAACACACAATCTGTCGGACTTTTGGGCATTTTCAATTTTGTTTGAGGTAATGAGTCTCAACCCTCTGAAAGTATCTATACCGAAATTAGAAAAGCGACCTCGAGACATGAATCCTTTGGCTCGGACTTTAATTTGTTTAGACTGCCGACCAATCTGACCTCGACGCTGGTCCGTGTTGTCTCCGACAGGAGCTCCCATGGGCAAAAAGGACCGATGCGCCAATGTGCCGCCGCTGACTTCCGAGCCGGCGTTCCAGTGCGGAATGTGCCGGTCGCTAATCGTGCGCGGCGCGAAACCTAAATGCCTACTCGAGTGGCGGATGCTCGGCGACCGGTCAAGAACAACTTGGACGCCTGACCATTGCAGAGCAGCCTCATCAAGAGAATTGACCTATTTTTTTGTTATTTAATTTGAAATCTACACAGATTGACGCTGCCTGTGCTGGTTGGTCTTGGTGAATCTAGGATCGTGGCGTCCACTGCGGCAACTGCGGCAGCCTACATGCGGCAGGGCTTGCATGCCAAGAATAATCTATTGCAGCAGTAGCTTCAGTATATCTCCGGTGTAATTCAAAATTCTGAATTGAATGCAGATACGTTCGACCTAATTTTAGACCTTAAAACCTTCAACTGTGGCGTCCTGCTTACTTTGGAGAACATTCTATGATTCAGGGGTTCCAGACCATGACGATTGGTAATATAACAGGGCTCAGAGGGCAGAGACCCGAGCAGTAAAGCGGCCTAGTGTTCTCAATTCGTGGTGTCACAATTTACTTTGGAGAACCTTCTTTGATCAGGGTCCAGGCCATCACGATTGGTAATATAAAGGGGCTCAATGGTAGAACCCTTTGAAGCAATGAGACGCATACTGTGCAGCCAGCTCAATTGAATCTCTGTTTTTGCCCTCTTACTCAGGAATTAGTTCTATGAGAAGTTTCTAAATGAAAAGAGTTTCAGTTACCAATACCATTATCGACATGATGTCATGGTCCCTGAGCCCGGTGACAAGCTCATAACCTTCCCTCTAGGGCTTCAGACACGATCCTTGGCTGCGGCGAACAATCCAAGCACTTGGTAGATGGCCTGCCCCTATTGTCTTGCATAGCCCGCAGAAGTCCCGCTCACTATGTTTCTGCCATTAGGGTTTCTTGGTACAATATAGTAAGCTTTGTCAACTATGTAAGTCATACGTAGCAAAACTGAAGACAATGTATTGATTGCAGTATCCGAGAAAGAGATTATGACCCGGTATGGATCGTAGCCTAGCGTCCGGAGCCAATCACGATGATGCCCTGACGGCGCACTGCTGAAGAGGTGCGAAGAAAATACTACGCAAGAGAAACCCATCGTGACGAGCGTTGCGGCCTTGGTATGTAATAGTCGACGTCATCGATACGCTTCGCATAATCTCGCAGGCTGAAATTAAATTGCGACTGGTGGAGAACAAGAAGGCGTTTGAGATCTCGTACCGCTCTCCAAAAAAGCGCTTCCAGGAAAGCATTGTCATCCGAATAAAGCACTGCTTGCACGGCTGTGTGCTCAGATGCAAACACTGTGGGATTGTGTGCGACCGCGACATCAACAGGGCGAGGAACTTGTCGGTGAGGTACTGCGCGAATGTGACAGCAGGCGTCAGTCTCACAGACTGACGCCATATATTAACATACATGCGAGCGTGCGACTTCGATCCAGTGGCGTGCGTTGAGGCTTATCTCGTTGCCACTTTGCATGCCAGCTGAGACCTCAGCGTCAGTTCGAAATGTTAAAAATGTTGATTTCGTGCCATTTACTACAAGCGTTTGAATGAATGACAGTTACGTGCTCTGAAGCGTCTACAACTGAAGCTACAAACTCACCCTTTATGCTCTGAAATGAAATAAGTGCTCGCATCTCCGAAGTCTTAAATTCTCGGTCTACATTCATTACTATTAACGAACATTATCTTGACTAAGCCTTCTGAAGCTCGCATTGGGACAGTTTGCAAAGAGGATCACATTCGTGTCCTGAAATGCTATCAAGCAAAGACTCAAGCTTCGTAGAGTCTGCGCAAAGCATTTTATCATTTTGAATGGTCGTGAGTAGAAATATGACTTGCTATCTCATGTGCGCAACTGGCTGAAGAGGTTCTCACTGGTCCAATACAAGCACCTCATCCAAGAGCATCTCACTCTGAACAATACCGGTATCATTAAATGCACCGTCATGAACCGATCCAGTGGTTGGCCAACCAAATACGCGAATATTGGCATTGTCGGGCCAGGACGTATTTTCGGCAGATTCAAATGCTTCTGGCCATTCGTACGACTCTGGAATATGTCCGGTGCTAGCATTGGCGGTCCAGATGGTTGATCGCTCAGTAGCGAATATATCGTCGCTCACTGCGGTGGTTTTGAAGAGCGATGCAGTAAAAATGGGAAGTCAGACCTGTGCATCACTGTATGAGAAAGAGACATCAGCTGCGATCGTTTCTGCAGGGGTAAAGGTGTCCCAAACATACCCTCCAACAGCAAAAGAGCTTCATCGGATTTTGCGAAGAGGGTCTGGTTCAGCGAAAACATCTACGAGGTTTCGCCGTACTTGTACACCTGATTGGCAAGCGTGAGGGAAGTGCAAACAAATTCTGCATCTCTTCACATGGCCGCCAGGCGGTAGTATTGTGCCGAAAGGTTGTACGGGGATCGAAATTCGGATCAGAATAATATTCGAGAATCTCACTGATAGTTTCGTTTGTCAAGCCGGATAGGTCATTAACAAAAAGTTGGCGATATCGGCATCGGAGCTGGCATCCTGCGTAAAGAAACCATCTTGCTCATCCCAGCCAAACAGCATACACACGTCCTTGTTGACCTGCCCATCTCTGACAAGTCGCGATGGGGCGTTCTGGAATAAAGTCTCCGTCCACACTGGGAAGGCTATAATAATGTCAGTGATACTATCGGCTACCGGTTTTGCTTAGTTTTTGCTTGATTCTGTAATGCCCCTGGAGCTTGTTCGATGGTCGTCGAGCCCCTTCTGCCAATTGCCCCGTTGCCTTGCCCCTGAGCCAATCGGAGGCATGGATAGGCGTGTTACCGTGTGGGTCAGTGACAAGTGAATATGCTGAGGGATTGGTGTTGTTGGTGTTGGTCCAGGGCCAGAGCGGTCTCGACCGTCACAATATACCCTGGCCCTGACCCCAGTGTCACCCACACTTTCCCAAAGCCCTAACCTAACACATCCACTCCCTGGGTGCCTCCCTCCGAGGCGACAGGGATGGTGTTATCTTGGCGTTGATGTCCTCACTGCAGCCGCTGCGAACACTTGACCTGTCTGTCAGTTCAAGGTCAGCAGCACCGTACCTTTTGGAGCTAATTCCGTGTTAATCCATCCAGAACTGGAGCCATACCCGTTAGCTCAGTGATAGTCTGGATCAAAGACTTCTACAGCCTGTTGTGTATTCTACAGAGTGTAGGGCAAGCTGTATATTCAAAAGGGACATGTATTTGGAGTCGATTTTATTTTGGTTTACCCAAACACCCCTTGATCCTCACAGCTTGGTTGCAGACAGTCGGTTGCAGGACCAAGCTCAGTATCTATAGAGATCGGCCCTTCCGACCGCCGGGACCGGCTCCTGGCACGTTTGTGCCGCCCGTGCGAGGTCACTTCTTCCACGTCTCATCTGACCCGTCGGTGTGGCGCTCGTCCAATCTCTTTTGCTAAGCATTATCTTATCTAGTGTCTAAGTATCATTACATATGGGATCACACCCATGAGTGACTGCCGTTTGCCTTGTGCAAACTAAAGAGCGTACACATTTACTATCTCACTATTAGGATATAGTTGTCTTTTCAACATAATTGTTCATGACCCTTTAGTAATAATGCGTTGCTCTAATTATACTAAGCAAATACGGAATTATAAGTAACTTAAATAAGTTTTAAGTCTTAGTAAATTATAAATATGTATAAAGTATAACGCACATGTATAACGAGCGGCGCATCCAATCGAGCGGCGCACTTACCCACACCCACGCAGGGACCCATTCACGAGTTGATACACTTGGTGTATTACACTAAACTAAATAATCTACACTAGAGCGTTTCTGACTAATCCACTACATACATTTGAAGTTCCAGTGTACGTGGATTTAGTGTATTCAGTGTATTTGTTCGCGATAAGATAAGACTCTGAGAAGTTGGTAAAATGGGGATTTTAAAGGTTTATGGGTATGCCTACAGTAGGATTGATGGTTAGTATTGTTCATAGATACCCTATCCCCACTTAATTTGTGCTGTAACCAAGGTACCTTAAATCTTCTGCTACCGCGTCACGCGTCCATTAATACGTAATTGTCATATCGCTCTTACTGTCACCACCATTCCATATCCATCTTCTAACTTTATTTTCAGGCCAACTATAATAACATTCGACCGACTTCTTCTCTGTGCTGTGCCTTGGTGCTTTCCATCATTACCCCAGAACCAGTTCCCCAATCTTTGCCGACGATCTCTCAGATGACTCCGAACTCTCCGAACTTTCGTCGCCCGATTCTTCTGTATCCTCATCAACTGCATCCACTGCATCCTCAACACCGCCACCTGATCCCGATCATTTGGAGACGCGTCTTTGGCGCCATTTTCCAGGGTGGGTCATAGTGGGGTCACTCCATACACTGAAGTCAACTACACTTACACCATCTACATTCGAGGCGTCCGTTGATACACTACATTCAAGTCTCGCTTATTAATATACACTTACTCTACACAGACAAAAAGTATGTAGTTGATGTAGTTGATTGGATCTCTGCACCCACGTTATAAAACATCGCGACAATTCCACCAAAACGCTTAAAATCAATTGACACTACTCGGAATCCTCTTCCTCAGACGTCTCTATTACAATCTGACAGGTGCGCGCGTTGTGTCCGGTCTCGCCGCAGTTGCCACAGCGCCGCGCGCGCGTTTCTTCCCTTGGCTTCCGACCACTACTTGCCTGTTTTTCCTGCTTTACCTGTTGCGCAATGTCCCTTTCGTCTTGTAAATCTTGTGCTTCTTGTTGACTAAGTGATCCTCCTTGCTGTAGACGTGTTTTTTTAGCCCTCCGGTGTTTGCTAAGCTCCTCCATTCCTTGCCGAAGGATCTGGTTCTCTGTTTTCAACAATGCCAATTGGTGCATCATTTTCGAGGTACCCTTGGCAAACTGGTCAACAGCTTCGTAGATTGAGGTTGGGGAGCTATTTTGATGACGGGCAATTCGATTCTTAATGAAAGTACTCTGCGATGAGGCTTCGGTTGGGTTGTTAGGTGTCTGGGAAACCCAAGGTGGGGGGTACTAGGGCGGGAGTTTGGAGGCGTTGGCGTCCTTAACTTGAGATCGAGCATAGAAATCACACTCTCGGGGTCGAATGGAAGGAGTCCAGCACCTCGGAAACCTCCTTGGATGTTTTTTTCCGTCATTGCATCGAAAAACGCAACGCGGAAGGCAGGAAAGAAGTCGTCCTTGGTAATGTGGGTGATGTGAGCCAAGCATCATATCCTCAATTTGCCGACCATATGCCTTCTTTAGCGGGCTAAAACACCCAACATCGAGTGGCTGGAGCATGTGAAAGGAATGAGGAGGCATACAGAGGGTGATTCGCCTATCGACATAAATTTAACTTTGAAATGTCCTATATCTCAGTCGAACTATTGCACGCCAGGAATGTCGATCAAGGTAGCCGCTAAGCAAGATGGACATTGAAACTCCTTTCCATACTGACATCTCGTGCGAAACACTCATCAAGTGACTGAATAAATAACTCTTCCTCCAAGTAGTCGTCATCACAATCAGGTTCTCCTGTCGCCAGTGGAATACAGGTTGAGCACTTCAGTTGTGCTAATGCGGGCTATCTTGTAGAAATTAACCTCCTCGGGAAAGCATGGCATGTTTCATGACTACTCTCGACGTAGTCATCTGGATCCCCGGTACACAGGGCATTTGTATACCAATAATCAACAAGTCATGTCGATATCAAACGCCTATCGAGACAGCGCGTGGTGTTCCCGATGGAACGGATGCGCTTGACACTATCTTCCAAGGCAAATGATGGCCACAGCATCAGCAAAATCATCTAGAATGTTGCCATCCTGCTCGACTCGGAGGTAATTACCTATATATCCGCGATTCGTATCTTTCAAAATGCGTGTTTCGTACAGCGTACCTTTATAGCAATAGGTGTACCTAGATACGGCCGATGTACTCGGTATATTTTGGACAAGTCCCTTGGCCCCAACTCCTTTTATACCTATAAACATACTATAGATCAGAGAAGAGAAGAGAAGTATAGTCAAATAAGATAAGTAAGGGCCGTGAAAGTTGCTCTGCGCGTGCGGTGCAAATACTTGTGATTAATGCACCCCTGATATGATAGCCATGCCCTCTTAGCCACCTTTAAAATTCTGCCCAACGTCGGATATACGATTATTAGGCAGCAACTCAATACTCTACATAGACGGATAATAATGTAATCTGTATGCTCTATTGTCAGGGCTGTGGCGGATACGGATATCCGCCAAATTTCCCATATGAGCAACCGCCATCCGCCAGCGCCTTTTTGAAATTGGGAGATATGTGTCCGCCATCCGCCTTCAAAAATTTGCAAATTCATTAATATTATAAGATCTTAATATCTAATTTCTTTAAAAATTTTGCAAAGTTCACTAACAGGATATTTGAATTTCCTAAATGGACTCACTTGTACCGGACCCAACTTATTTGGTCCGTCATCCCGGCTACATGTGAGCACGTACGCCAGTGCTAGAATAACCTCTATAGTCACCCTATTTCATTAACATGTTCTAGGGATCGGCACGGATAAGGAATTTTCGTTATCCGTATCCGTATCCGTATCCAGGCAACATATAGTTATTCGTATCCGTATCCGTTATCCGTAAGATATGGGCTATATCCGTATCCGTGGATATACTCACAGGAATGGCGAGAATATGAATAAAAGACATCATTGATATGAGATAATACCGTGCAACTGGGCTAAAAGCTTTTTTTTGAAGGTTATGACTTACGAGTGAAGAAGACTGTCGTATAATCCTTAAGATTCGATCAGGCCATCCATACTGTTAACCCAGGTCACATTGCTCTGCAAATGAGCCGGTATGAGCAGGTCTAATATGTAAAAGATCAGCTTACATACAGCCAACATAAGCTGTTGTTATTGATACGGTTTCCATATTTCGTGCCCGATTCTACTATTGCTCTGATCGACTGATGACCGCTGGATCTGATGACAAGAATTAAAATTTACTTATCTAATTTGTAATTAAATACGAACTATGAAACGAGCGAAGAAATAAAAATAAGGCTTAAAAAATAAAAAAATGGATAAAAATTAAAGCATGAACATATAATTATTTACATTAAAAACCGCAAAAATAATACAAACGGACTATTCCGACATATAGGAGCTCTTAAGCAGCGTCAAAATCCTCATAGTCTCCCCATTCATTCTGTGCCGTCGCAATCCGAGCAAGTCTCTTCCCTGGCTGAACAGCCGCTCACATGAAACTTCAGAAGCAGGAGGGGGAAGAAATCGCGAGCAGCTCTCGCCATTTGGGGATATTCTCCTTTATGAATGTTCCACCACTCAAACAGCCAGTTTTCGTTACCTTCAGTATTTGCGACACTAATGACAGCATCGTCAAACTTCCTTATATACACTTCTCGGCATCTAAATTTACAGCTAAAACTTTTAGCCGCGGACTAAGCCGGGCGCACGAAAACTAACGAACAACTAACTCATATGTACACTTACATCATCCTGCAAGAAGAAACAAAAGAACGCCGAAATCCTGCCGTGTCCTCGGAAAGATCACGGAGCAAAGATTTTGCGGTTGTGACGTCAGACGCCGTCTGCGGCTCATGAGGTCACCCTTCGAAGTACCAGACACTCAGGAAGGATTCCTGACAATTCTTTAATTGTCGAAGTTGATCCCAATCTTTCGCTGTGAATGATGGAATACCCATGGCTTCAACTACCATGAAGCGCTCGATCTGTTTGCGTGATTCAGGACTTTCCTTCAACATCTGATATGTTGAGTTCCACCGTGTGCTTACATCGTATGGAATAATTTTCTCGGGAAGCTCCTCGACCTGGCATAGCTTCTTCCATCGGTTACGTCGTTGCGGACTTAGCTGGCGCATGTATTTATTTGGATAAGTGTTCAATACCGGATGAGGGAGTGGATTAGACGTACTCAGGAAACAGGATTCTCTAGTAGGGGTGGGCACGAATACAATTTTCTCTATTCGCATTCGCATTCGCAATTCGCAGAATAAACTTTTATTCGCTGCGAATAAAATGTCCGCTGCGAATGTGAATGCGAATAATCGCATATTCGCAGGGCTTCAAAAACCCGAACCCTGGCGAACCCTTCTTCCTTCTGTTTCTATAGTTTCAAACTAAGATGTATTTTTTGCATTTCTATTCTACCTCGCCGCCTGTATAGCGAAGTGACAGTCCAGCCTCCTTTAGTTACCTTTGAACCAATAAACCTCTACAGTATGGCCGATAGCGAGTGCGAAATTCTATCGGACAGCTGGGTTGATGACACGTGTGTTGACTGATTCAAACGCCCTCAGCGAGCACGTCGACTTGATTATCATGTCCACTTCTCATGAAGAATCGGTCGTGGTCGGGCACAGCATTGAAGCTCGAGTATTACAAAAGGTGCAACCGCAAAGCAGCAACTTATCAGATATAGATCATTACTTCAATAGCGCTGTTGTGAGGGTTAATGAGTCGATGGCAACTGACAAAAACTGGCTCTTCGAATGGTGGAGGATCCACCGAAGTGAGTTTCCCCGAATGGCGGCGGCAGCTAGAGACTACCTGGCGATTCCTGCGTCGGAAGTGGCAGTCGAGAGACTGTTCAATAGCGGCAGGGATATGCTAGGCCTTCGTAGATACTCCCTAAGTGCGGACACCATGAGGAAGCTTGTTTTGTTAAGGGATATGTACTCGCGCGACGAATGATAGAGCCCTAGGGAAGGTAGGGTTTGGTTGCTTGTGGTGGTTATTAGCTTGACTTTGTGTGGAGGGTGGGTGCGGGTGTGGTGGTTGTTTAACTTGTTTTTAATGCAACTATTTACTATGTGCGAATATTGCGAATAATTGCGAATAATTTTTTTTATTCGCATTCGCATTCGTAGGCATGCAAGATCCAATTATTCGCATGCGAATTGCGAATATATTCGTCATTCGTGTCCACCCCTATTCTCTAGACCACGCGCAAGCAGACAACGGAGGCCGGGTCCGTTCGGACATTGGATGCATATTCTAGACTCAATATCACAGTGCACGGAGCGCGAGAGGTCTACATGACCACCACCGTTGCACTAAGAAATAGCGTAGTGGTCGCTGTACAGTCGACAGGGCGAGCTTGTGAGACCTGCGGCTGAGCGGAAAATGGCCGCTAACCGAGCAGTTGGCTGATATTTACATCTTTTATATGTGGATGCCGCCCGACACTAATTGACGGCCATCGGAGATTCGGTGGTGCGGCTTTCGAAAGCCGATGTGGCGTATATGGCGGTGCAGCACGTCTTCTCTCCCTGACCCAATGCAAGTTGCCTTATTGTTGCTGCCGGGTTGTAGAGGTCCAGGGGGGAATGACATGTGGGGAGTATTGGGGTTGGAAAAAGGGGATTGAGGGGTTGTGTTCTAATGATTGAACAAAACGGGGACAGTTTGCAGGCGGATTTTGTATTATATCGCAACCCAAGATGTTGGAGAGCAAGAGGACGCTGGACCTCGTAGTAAGAAGTTGCTTTATAATGACCCTGACCTGACCCGGGATGACAGGGGCTAATTAAGCGAGGGCGGGTCTCGAGCGGGATTCCGGGAATCATGATTAGGCTATGCAGATCGACGCCACAGCTGCTAATAACACACGTACTAGCCTATTATTCGGGAATCTAGTGCGAACTATAGGATATGCAGAGGCGCCCCGTAAGAAGCAAAGCCTAGTCCACGGAAGTTCTAGGGATCGGCACGGATACACGGATAACGGATATATCCGCGGATATCCGTCAAAATTATGGATACGGATACGGAAAAAGCAATTCATATCCATGGATAATATCCGCGGATAAGACACATAAATAAAGTTATCAAGCAAATTATTACCGAGGGAGGTATTGAATTTTCGATTATTACACGAAACAGAGGAACTGCACTTTTATATATTATTAGTCTGTCTTCCCCACTCATTACCCTTCGCCATGTATCATCTTCTCGTTATAGCACACAATGAGGTCGTACCCTCTGCACCACGGCACGGGCTCTATCGCCTCAGCCATCCAGTACCCCAGCCATCTGGCCGAAATCGGCACTCGAAAGCGTGAGCGTGTAGGTCGGGCCTGCGACGCTTGTCGGTACGTTTCTCCTATTGCAAGATCTGCAAGAGTCGCTAACATGCCACAGTATCAAGAAGTCAAAATGCGACGGCAACAAGCCATGCTCTCGCTGTATAGCCGACCACAAGGTATGCATCTTCACGAGCCGCAAATGCTCGACCGATAAGCTATACCCTGGGAACTACGTTGAGTTGCTTCATAACCGGATCGAAGTTCTGCAGCTAGGTCTGGAGTTGCTCGTCCAACGCATAAATCGTGGCGACGCTATTTCCTGTCTCCTCGATGACAAGGGCAAGATCAATATCAACATGGTCCTTGACAAACTATCTGTGAGTCGTATCGGGACTGATCATTTCTCGGTCATGGAGCGTTCGTCTCCGTCAAGTTCAATGGCATCTAGTGGTGACGGTGACGACGTAGACGAGAATGAGTACGTCGAACCAACCGAGTGGGGGACTGGCCAGGCGTCGGAACGCCGACGTGATCCTGAAGATGAGCTCGTGCACGACTCCGGGCTTCATCATATTCCGCTAGAGACCGAAAAGTACGGGTTCGACCATACTCCACACATGACTGCATCGGGTTTTGACTCTCCGAACCCCTATCCTATGTCCGCGTACTCCCCGTTCTCCTCGTACTATGACGTCTCGGACACAATGTCCGTTGCGTCATCGCCGGCCATTTCGTCGTCACTCTGCCCATCTCCAAGTCTGGAGTTTTTGCATCTGAGGTATCTCTCATTGTCCCCGACTCCATACTCTCAGGATCTGCTGCCTCCACAACATACCTTCGATTTCCTCCAGCAGCTCTGAGTGACGTCTAGTCCATGGCTCTTAATGTTTGGAATATAAACCTAGCAATTTATAATTTTGTTCCGTTTGTAGACAAAGTCTTCAGTGAAGTCGAGATTATATTTGATTGCAATTATCATAATTTTCTACTCCACTGACCTCTCAAAATAATTTACCCTCCTTTGCGGTTTGAGCCCACCTGGACGTCCTCACAAGAAGCGAGTCCGAACTGAAGACTTCGGGATCTCGAGGAAAAAGGTGACTTGGAGTCGATGTCACAAGCAACTTGGTCATAATGCATCAACATGCAGAGAGCCATTGGAGGAGTAGGGATGGGTTGGACTTGGTGGTCAGGGTAAATAATATGATGTACAAATGTAAGAAAATTACTTGGGTACTGTGGGTACGCGGCGCAGTGGTATTTTGGACTTTTTGAAAAGTTTCAGTGGTATTTTGAACTTTTACCCTTATAATTATGTCAATGCGTGATTTAGGCGCTCGTCTTTGCCTCAGATTGTGCGGCTGAGAACCGCTGGAGCCGCATGGGTAGGGGTTGTAGTTAGGACAAAGGGATGTCATAGTACGGCGACTTGACAGTATTTCTCAGGTGCCCACCAAGCCAGCTACTATATGGCCCGGATGGCGGTAAGGAGACTTGGAAGAAGGCCGATCGGGCGTAGACTATTTCCGAAGCGTCGTCGCACTGAACGGCAAATGACAGGATAAGAAACTTCTGCTGCGTTTCGAGCTCTCGCAAGTATGGAAAGCGCAAATAGATCACCTGCGCATCTAAATGACGAGTAAAGATATGGTACAGCACCAGCCAAACCTCGAAGTAAGCCTGCAACTGCGGTACAGGATGTTGCTGTTGCTGAGATGACTGCTTGAAGTCCAGAACGCATTTCTCCGGATCGAACGGAACTCGAACGCGCTATTACCAGTGCGATCGCTGAGCTTTTGCCATTCAATCGCATCATCGGCAGGGACAGCATACATTGTCTGTCCGGATGGTACCCGGATCGCCACTGTCGAGCCCGTCATTCGTGAGACGTTTAGAGATTAAGAGCGGGCTAGACTAAAACGTCAGTGGATAACGTGAGCTCGAAACGAGAGATTAATGTATAATATATAGTGAGGGCGTCAGCTGGTGCGCAGTCATCGATTGTAAAAGCAATCATCATTACATTTTGATGTAACTATTCGCTGGTACCAGACCCAACGTTCTAAACATTCAAAGCTCATGGGTTACCCTCCGTCAAGGGGTTAGGTGCTAGTAGTGACAACCTACGATAATAATGTGTCTTAGACAAGGTTCACGGCTAGAAAAATAAACCCTGCAGGCAAAAACTCTGTCTCAATCCGGTTACTTTCATTGAGTCATGATGACGTAAGTTCTAGTTATATTTCTGAAGCACCAGATGGCATTGCTCAGCTAGAAAAAATTTCGCGACCAAACATTGAAAAGGGCCCTGCTATTTTACAACTCCGATGTAATAACTGCAAATGTGTTTGAGAAACTCATTACCTGGAGTTCGAATATTTGCCAACGGCCATTGGTAGGGTGACGTTTTGCTCGGTATTCGGGCAATATCTGACTGTGTCACGCGGACGTCAGCATGCTCCGTGTAAACTACGAAGCTTCAATTTAAGTTTACAAGTCAGATTGAATGGCAATGACATATATATTAACGATCCCCGTCAGCAGCATCGTATTTTCTAAAAGCGCGCAGAGACTCTTAACAGTTGCTGATGACTCCGACTAATACGATTCCTGGAGAGCCTCTAGCTACAGGCGATCTTGCGCCTGAAGCAATAATCGACGAAAATAACGAAGACTCAGGCGATGGAACAACGTCAAACCAACAAATTTTACAAGGTGCGACTTTGTTCCTAGTCATAGTGTCTATCTTTCTGGCGATGCTTCTGGCGGCTTTGGATCAAACAATCGTGGCAACCATTCTCTTGACCGTCGGTACCGAGTTTCAGGCATTTTCAAAGATCCAATGGATAACATCTGGCTATTTGCTTTCGGCCGCGGTTCTCAGTCCCAGCTGGGGAAAGCTTTCCATCATCTTTGGACGCAAGTGGTGCATGCTGGCTGCCATTGTCTTGTTTGAAATCGGAAGTGTCGTTTGCGGTGCTGCCGTGTCTATGGACATGCTTATCGGAGGCAGAGTTATAGCTGGCATTGGTGGAGGCGGCATTCAGATGCTGGTTATTCTAATTCTCACGGAAATTGCTCCTATACAAAAGCGTGGCATGACGCAGAGTTTGATTGGCGTGGCGTTCGGAGTAGCGTCGATTGCTGGTCCTCTAGTCGGCGGCGCATTTGCTTCGAATGTTACTTGGCGATGGTGCTTTTACATCAATCTCCCCTTTGGAGCAATGACCATATTAGCGGTTCTTGTGTTCTTCAATCCTCCTCCATCTCGCGGCAGTTTGAAGGAAAAGGTCAAGATGATTGATTACCTCGGAACGTTTTTGTTGACATCCGGATTGGTGCTCATACTACTTGGATTGACCTTTGGAGGCGATCAGTATGCATGGAATTCGGCAGCCGTAATTCTATGCTTTGTGTTGGGTGGTGTTATCATCACTTTGTTTAGCATCTACAACTTTCGGTTCTCATCGAAACCTTTGATTCCGTGGGCAGTCGTTAGAGTACCAACAGTTCTAATGCCAGTACTGACGATGACTTTCGTATTTATGGCCTTTATTGGCGGTATTATCTATTTGTCTGTATACTTTCAAGTTGTCGGTCATGCTTCAGCAATCGAATCGGGTCTTCACCTCTTACCTTGGTTGATTGCCACAATCGTCGTGTCTATTGTTACCGGCATCATGATCTCAAAGACTAGATTTATCAAGCCATTCACATTGACTGGCATCGTCATTATGTGCATTGGATTCGGGGTCTTGACGTTGTTGCAAGTTGACTCTACCGCTAGTGAACGCATAGGTTATTTGATAATTCCTGGGTTTGGCACCGGGTTCATGATGCAGAGCTTGGCTCTGGCTACTCAAGTCGCTGCTCCCAAAGAGCGAGGTGGAGTGCTGCTTGCGACGACCCTATTGGGCTTTGGTCGATCTCTAGGCGGGGTTATTGGCGTCGCTGTGAGCCAGACGATTCTGAATGTTTCCTTGCTGTCTAAACTTGCGCAACACAACTTTGGAGTCGATTTTGATACCCACACGTTCATCAATAATCCTGCTGCTATTCTTGGGCTCCCGAAGGACGTCATAGATGATTTGATGCGCATCTACGTCGAATCAATTCGAAACGTAATGTACTTTTGTCTCGCATGTTGCTTGGCGGGGTTTGTGTCGAGTGTGTTTATTACCAACAAGCGCATTCCTCCTCCCCGAACCATACAAAATCCTAATGCAATAGAAAAGGACTTGGGAACCAACGACATGTCAACGCAGAGCGCAAGCGAGAGTGGTTCTGGACGTTCGGGAATGATCCAATCTGCAGCTAGAGTGGACGTGGAGCGAGGAGACACCAAGGGCCGGTAGTAAGAAAGTTCTGGTGACGCCGCAGTACATTGGCAGGACTCACTACCAATCGGTTTGGATGTTCAAGACAAGCTTAGCCCCGAAGTATATGTAAATATAATTTGTGTAAACCATTCGGCAATGCCAAGATGTGTTGTATGTTCACTGTAGTCTTAGCGTCAGCGAACCACATAAACCCCTTCAGAAGTTCATTCAGCGAATACAACATAACTCGTTCCAATCACTTGACTGGCTCTCCATTCGCGCCTGTTCTGTCAGGATGCCATCTCCTAGTTACCTCGCCTGTAGAGGTAGCCGAAGTGTTGCAGGACTTTCACGTGTCCGAACACTCCGCAGCTCTCCTGCATGTCCGACGTCACACAATAATCGGGGTGCGGTACTCGTACCCGACAGCTTTGGAGAATGAAACTTATGAATATTTAAACGCTCACTAGTGAATAGTGTTAGTGTCTAGTGACACTAGGACCGCAATTATCTTTCATTGCACAGGTAAAATCATATTTGAGGGATTTGAAGGATTTTGATCTATACATTGGCTTCGGAACTATTCTACTCGGATGCACTGGCGAATGACCATACAAGCTCTGTCTATGGAAACAAAGTATGAGATGTAGTCATATATTCGACACCTAGTCTCATAACATCTAACCTACACAGAGTTAAGCCCATGCATTGTTTACAGCAATATCATATCGGTAAACGAGGTTATCGGATTATTGAAATAAACGATTGATTGGGTGTTAAGCGAAGTTTTACAAAAGATGACGGGGTTATCGCGTTATTTTCGCATATGCTGGTGCTGGCGCCGCCGCCACAAATTCCTGAACCGTCGTCCGCGACAGTTCTACTTTCGTGTTAAGAATGTTCGTCCCATCATTTTCCAGGTTGCTCCGAGCCGCAGCCAGCACCTCGTCAAAACCGGGTAGACGGCCCTGACAGGCTTAAGCCCAACGCCTAGGGTCAAAGCGGACAGCCACGACACCCAGTTGGTTTCAAACAGCTCCTAACACTGAGTACTAACAGCTACGCGAGTCCGTTTCGTCCTGATCTCGAATATATCTACCTCCAATAAACCAAGCTGATATGACTAGGCCCGACTGCCACTGGAGCTGCCCTGTTCCTGGACAAATCCAGCGCCTTGGTCAAGTAACGTATGTAGCCAATGCTCCCTTGGAAACGTCGGAGCCCATTGTTAGAGCCTATGGAAGGAACAGCTTTCAAGCAGAGTTTGTATCGTCCACGATGCGTATACCATCGCCGTCATGACGGCGTTTGGACTGAGGGAGTTCGCGGAAATCCTCTCCCCGACTGGCCCACCGGCTCATCAGCAATTTTATCAAGCAACCTGGCCTGTATATTATTGTGTGTCGTCTCCAGTCTTAAGAAAATTGAATGTAAATGATCATTTATACAAGTCGGCGGACGGAAGAGCTGCAGGTGCCACTCGTTGTCGAGCGCGGATTTGGTCGAGCTGACGAAGTAGGTCTTGTCGAGCAGCTACGAGAGATGGAAATGCGATTTTATCGCTTGACTATGAGAACGGTCGAAACAAGTGATATCCGAATACATATAGGCTGCGCCATCCGAGTCAAGCATTTCTGTTTGGAATCAACGAAGAAGCTGTAATAAGCGGAACTTGTTCCTAGTACTAGAACTAGCAATACGTAAATGTTATGAAGATGTGCATAGTGAAAGTATACGAAAGCTAGAAGGGGTTGGCCAAATTCCGAGAACTGGTTGTTAAACCAAGTCTCGTTTCCATGGGAATTCTGATGTCGTTTATGCTCCTCTCTTAACACTGTAGTTCAATATCCGCAATCCCTTATTCTGAATCGTATTGAGCGTAGCCGCCATCCAGGCTGTCTCCGCAGCGAACCGTGGATCGTGCCGGACCGTCTCAAACACCAAAATCAGCGGGGTGCTGACGGAGAAACCTCCAAATATCGGCAATGCAGTATTCAAACAAAATTCCACTGACTGACAGACATTACGCGCTGGAGTCAGGTAATCAGCGCGATGGCCGAGCGGTGGGAGTTTGGTCACGTCGTATCGTAAAGAGCCAGAGGATATGGGCACAAGGCGTCGGCAAGCGCAGGAATTTGGATCGACACAGTCCTGATACTCAGGACAGAATGCATCGACGGGATCGATCTCGATGGTAGCAATCAACTCATATAATGCACAAAACCCCGACCACACCATGACGGCAAGTGACCAATACAACATGAGTGTTCGGGCAGTGTTCAAATCTTAAAACTGAAATGCGACTGGAAACACGTTGCCAAATGCGGGATCGTATGCTACATTTTGACCTTCTGACAAGGTCGTCCAGTACAGAGAGCCAGCCGTCTCTCTTTCTAGATCCTCGTAGATTCCTCGCAGGGCCTTGTCTAGAGCCCAGCAATGATCCACAAAATCCAGAGCCAAATCGAGCAATGGTTTGGAGCGAAGAGTTCTGAAGCGTTCGGTTTGTTGAAAGATAATCGGACCCATGGCAAGACAGTCGATGAGCCTGTCAAGGACGCGCTTTGGACTACCTTTCCATGGCCCCTGCACCCATAGAGGACTTGATAGAAAATTTGGCCTCTTCGTCTCGAGGCCGAGAAGGATCTAACACCAACACTAGTCAGTAACTCGCTCCAGGCGATCACCAACAGAGATAAAAAACATACTGCTTGAGAGCGAAATGCCACAAAAAGCTGATGCGCAATTCCCGAAGTATGCCTGTCAATACCGCGTACTTCTACCAACTTCATGCAGCCGTTACAATGACTGACGTACGCATTGTAGGCGTCTCCCGGACATTCCATGACCTCATAGAGACTCAATGACAAGCATGCAGCTAGGGTTTCGTCGTCGTACATTAGTTTCGGGTTCCATAGAGCGTTCTGAAGTTCGCGCAATCCTTGCGTGTAGAGTTTGAGACTTTCGTTGATCAACGTCGTATCATTGTGTACTCGGCCCAGTGCTGCCGCCGATATTGCCAAGCTCGCTGTTTCCAGCGCCTTTGTTCTCATTAAAAATTGCGGAAGTAGGACCAACCATGGACCACTTCTGCCCATCCGCAACTCTGAGTCTGGGACACAGGTAGTGATAAAGGCGTTGATCAGTTGGTGGCGAGTGCTAGCCTTGGACAGATTGTCAGGGCTAAATGTCGGGCCCCCTTCAGAGTATCTGGCCATTCCGGTATCAATTTTTCTAGTGGTTTCGGGCTTCATGGCTGCTGTAGAAACAGGGCCGCTTTGACTCGCGGAGGAGTTTCTCTTCAGTTCCGTGAACATACTCTTCATGACTGTCTTTTTGTCTACGGGACTTGCCTGCACCGGGACAAAGAGAATGTCTCGGTCATAGCCCAGGCATACCCGTTTTGACCTGGTGCATTGCACACATTGTGGACGTTGCAGACCACACTGCTCGGGATTAGCTGAATACATATAGCTACAACTTGCGAAACGTGGGCTCAACTCACAGCAGTCTTCCGCCGCCTGCAAGTCTTGCATCCTTTGGATTTACCAGCGACGCCAACCATTGGATCTGATCACATATGACATATGTAGCAGAAGGATTCTCACATTGGCATCAAAGGTTATTGTGATAATTTACAGTTGCAAGATACGAGGCCGTCGGACCTTGGGAACACGAGAACCGCGGAGGGATTTCAGCCTTGCTTAGTCATGGGTCTTCGCATATTGTGACCAAAATAGGTCTAGCCTATTTCTACGTCGTCAAGACTTCACCTCCAAACAGGAGTTAGCTCCGCGAGGATTCTTGTTAAATGCAAGGCCCGTCCCCGCAAATGGCGGTGAGGCTTTGCGCCCTGGTGTCTCTTCTGTCCCTTTATGGGACACAACTTGCGATGAGTGACATAAGATAGAGACCGTGTGCAAAAAAATGCGTGAAGATGCGAGATCGATCTTGCATACGAGCTCGGCCGGGGTGAATTAAGATTGCAAGGCTGCATCTGTGGTTTCTTTTCCTTTCCATTATTTTACGTTACAGTTGCGTGGAATTGTGTTGAGAGACGGTTCTGGGTTGTGTATAAAGGAATGAAGATCTTCACGAAACCTAGCAGACTGTAATTCTTTGGTCCATAAATAGCCAACGTTCTTCGAATCACTCACAAACTCTGGAATATACTATCTTTTCCAAGACATCTTTTACAACGTCATGTTGAACGACCACTCCAAGGCTGGCATTGCCCTGATCGTCTTCTATACACCCTCGATGCTTGTCGCAGGGCTACTGCTCTTCCATCGCCGCGCATTGAAAGAGCTACCTCGTCTGGCATGGATTGTCCTACTGGTATTCTGCATCGGTTCGTGTGACCGCTTCGTACAGCTAAAACGATCACCGCACTGACAAGATTACAACAGTTCGCCTTGTTCATTTTGACCCTTCTCGTCCCTGCATCGTGGAAACCGACGCTTCCGATTTTGTCGTCGCTGCTATACTGTCCCAGCGTGATGATAATAACGTTCTGCATCCCGTTGCGTTTTATTCCTCCAAGATGTCCTCCGCCGAGCGCAACTACGACATCCACGATAAAGAGTTGCTCGCTGTCGTCAAAGCCTTTACCGAATGGCGTCATTATCTTGAAGGATCTCTTCATCGAGTTCTGGTACTTACTGATCATCGAAATCTGGAATACTTCATGACGAAACGTACATTGAACCGTCGCCAAGCGCGTTGGGCTGAGTTTCTCTCTCGCTTCCAGTTCCAAATTTCTTTCCGTCCTGGTCAACAGGGTGTCAAACCCGACGCCTTGACAAGGCGCTCTGGAGATCGCCCTCCGGGAGGGACCGACCGTCAAGCACAAACTGTGCTGCACCCACATGTCTTCCTAGCTCCGGTGACAATAGTTCCCCAGGATCCTGATTTCCTCAGCGCATCAAGGACGCGTTACACAAAGATCCAGAAGCAACCGAGATAATGCAGCTATTACGTTCGGATCGTCAGTCGTCGGATAGGTTTTCCTTAGCCGATTATGAAATAACTCCGACGGACTGTTAATGTTCCAAGGCCTGATTTATGTCCCCGAACGAGACCGAGTTGCAGTTGTCAATCCTGAAGGCGTACCACGACCACCCAACGGCAGGTCACCCCGGCCGAGCGAAAACTTTCGAATTGATTTCCAGATACTATTATTGGCCGGCTATGCGACGTTTCGTTATCAGATATGTGGCCAATTGCGCAATGTGCTCACGAATCAAACCAGTCAGACACGCTCCTTTTGGACACTTGCAGTCCCTCGAAGTACCGTACAGACCATGGAGTGATCTCTCTCTTGATTTCATTGTGGGCCTTCCCGAATCCGAGAATTATAATTCTATCCTCGTCGTGGTAGATCGAATGTCAAAGATGGCTCATTTTATCGGGACACGCGACACCGTTAATGCCGAAGGAATAGCTCGCCTATTTCGTGATAATATTTGGCGATTACACGGCCTTCCCAGTTCGCTCGTTTCCGATCGAGGAACAGTTTTTACATCGCAATGGTGGCGTGCCTTGTGCAGAATGCTTCACATCAGTCAGGGTCTCAGCACGGCATTTCT